>NW_020664448.1:16696929-16928706 GCF_002925995.2 Terrapene triunguis
AAACAAAAGCATCTGGGGTTAGCACAGGGGAGATCCGCAAGCCAAAATAAAGAATAAACCTGATCATATTTATCTAAACGTTCCCTATCTTCTAGGTATGGAAGATAAATTATCATATCTGGTTCAAACCTTACACAGCATTCCTACTTATAGCATTGCTGCTCTGCCCCTGCTTCTCCGGAGAACAACAGACAAAGGGAAAGTTTCTTTCCTATTTTAAAAAGTTCTAGCCTTCCCATTGGCTCTTTTGGTCAGGTGCCCACTCCTTTTCTTTAACCTGTGGGCTTGTTAACCCTTTACAGGTAAGCAAGCAGAGAACAGCTACCAAGAAGGATTTTACAGCTAACTGGCTGGCTGGGTGTCTATCAAAGGGAGCTACACCTCCCTTCATTTATCACAGGGCTCCATTGTTCTAGGCATTGTACAAAGAGCAACAATCGATCCCTGCCTCAAAAAGCTTACAAACGAAATAGACAAGACAGTCATAGGATGGACGCAGGATGAGGCTAATACACAAGCAGAGTGAACAATGTGATGGCAAACAGCATGTTAGTTCTACAATTAAAAAAAAAAAAGATGTGTTTAATGAGGAGGGGATCAGCTAAATGGAAAGAAAAGTGAAGGGACAGGAGACAAGACAGGGAAGAAGAGGGTAAGATGTGGAGTGAAACGGAAGTGAAGAGACGGAGGGAGGGCAAGGGCTGGAGCAAACAGCCAATCAGCACAGGAAAGAGAAAGTCCAGTCAAAACTGTAGAAAGTTCTCTGAATGTTCAGAGGTCCCTACTTTTGAGTGAAGCTCGTAAACCCCTCATTTATTCCCTATTTTAGTTAAATGGAATACTACCCGGAATATTTCCTAACAGAAACCGTACTATAATCAACAGAAAACAAACCATAATAAAAAGTGCCAGCACAAAAAATTTCACTAGTCACTCACACTAACGATTCAAAGTAGATAGATGTGTTTAGAAAAGTGTAACAATGAGTCTGCCTATGAACTCTTGCCACATTGCCTCTTGTAATCATATTGTGCTATGGATGGTAACGCAAGGCAATTAAATTGTCAAAGCAATTCTCTTTGCCCAAAAAGAACCAGGGTGGTCTATTTGGAAAAAACACAAAACTACCATCCTCATGTTACAATGCCTTAATTTCATGTCACACTGTTGACGCAAGGCTTGAGTGGAGAAATAAAATCAATGGCAGTGATACTAGTTTAGCTGCTTTACAGACTGCTGGAGCTCCAGGAAGGGACAAATATATATTGAGCATAGTACCTTCTCTTCACTTTGAAGTTTGCCTGAGGCTGCACTGGGCCTGTAAGATTTAGTAAAGGGTTGCCACTCAGGATGTTTTCCATTCGAATCCTCTCTTCTTCAGCCTTTTGCTCTTGCTCCTGACAATGAGAAAATAGATGCACGTATTTATTAGTTTTTGGTCATCTTTTCAAGCTCATTTACAGAGGAAGACAATGATCATTTTGCTGATAACTCCCACACAGAGAGCTTCAACTCCTAGCTCAGTCATCCCTTCCAGCTGATTTAAAACAGTTGTGTGTGTGTGGAAAAACAGAGGAAAGGGTGAGGCAGAAACTCTGAAAAGCTTAGCATTGTTAATCTACTGTCATCTAGCAAAGCTGAACCCTGCATTACTAGCCTTTGATGTTCTAAAGTTTACAATTAGCACTCCATAATACTGGCAGGTTATAGGTTATGTATTTTTTGTATTAATAAGCAAACTACCTGATTTTCTTCATTCTAAATTCTATTTAACCTCACATGAGAAAACGTTCAGCAATATTCATTAGATAAGCGGAAGGTGTTACACGCTGTTGAAAACAAGCTACTGTTTTCTACCTTGAGTGATCTCTCAGCCTTTTACCATCACTGAGTCTATTTCCTTCTGCGATACTGTACAACACTGAATAATCTCATGATACCCAAATTTTAAGAGTTTCGCTGTCCAGGGTCTCCCCTTACCCTGCTCCCCAACAGCACACTGTAAAACTTCTGATTAAAACAGCGAGAAACCGTATCTGGCATAAAACTGGTTTCACTAACCACTTTTAGGAGCTATCTTAACATCCAGTCACTTAATCTATTCCAGACTTCAAGTTATGTGTGACATTTCTGTCTGCATCAACAATTTTTTTCCAGAAGCTTTCAAACATGTTACCAGGTTCACTCTTTGATATAAACAGGGGGGGGGGGGGGGGGCGAGGAAGACTGCTTTCTTACTTGGACGACTGAATATAAGCATATACTTCTACATGCTAAAGTATGGTCTGGAATCAGTCCAGTTTAAAAAAATATTGCATTCAATGCTATAGAACTGCTACATGGACTAAAACCAGGGCTACTATGATATATGGATCATAACTGGTGTTTCTTTTGAAACTGCAAAAAATTCATGGATCAGGGCACTATGGGGACCCAGAACAGGAAATGCTTTTCTTGATAGTAGAATTTAAGATTTTCAGCACTATAAACTATACTGATGCTAACCAGAGTTCGCAAGCTTTAAGCACTCAATCACCGTGAAAGAGTGCATTAATAAGTCCTACCTACTTTACTTTTTCATGTTTGTGGATTGAACAGATAAGTGGAATATTTCTATAAAAGAGGCCCAAGAGGCCTTAATAAGTACAATAGTAAATCATTCTTATAAACATTAGGCAGTTCTAATGTAGAATTTGCAAGATTTCTATAAATTTTACTATGCACTTAAGGTACACTAGCCTGTTTCATGCAGAGAATAGAGTGTGTGTGGGTGGGGGAGTACTTTTGGGACACTGAAGTTATCAGCATATAGAATTTATAGACCAGCTCACTGGTCAAAATTTTACCTCTTTAGTTCAGAATACACAAAAAAATGATTTTTCTTAGGGCTTGGCTACACTTGCGAGTTAGAGCGCATTAAATCAGCCCCGGGCGCCCTAACTCATGACGTGTCCACGCTGGCAAGGCATGTAGAGCGCTCCTGGTAATCCACCTCCACAAGAAGCATAACGCTTGCTGCGTCCCGGCTGGAGCGCCATGGCGCCAGTGTGGACGCCTTGATCTATTAATGCACTCTGATTGGCCTCCAGAAGTGTCCCACAAGGCCTGTTCTAGCCACTCTGGTCATCACTTTGAACTCTACTGCCCTTCCCTCAGGTGACCAACCGTCAGACCCACCCTTTAAATTCTCTGGGAATTTTGAAAATCCCCTTCCTGTTTGCTCAGCAAGGCGTGTAGTGCTCTCAGCGAATCTTTCCAGGTGACCATGCCTCCATGCGCCAGGTGATCCCCAGTATGGAGCAATGGCGAGGTGCTGGACCTCAGTGTTTGAGGAGAGGAAGCTGTCCAGTCCCAGCTGTGCTCCAGCCGTAGGAATTACGATACCTTCGGGCAGATATCAAAGGACATGATGGAAAGGGGCCATGACCAGGAAGCACTGCAGTGCAGGTTAAAGTGAAGGAGCTGTGGAATTCGTACCGCAAAGCGCGCGAGGCAAACTGCTGCTCTGGTGCTGCCCCTGCGACCTGCCGTTTCTACAAAGAGCTGGATGCAATACTTGGGGGGCAACCCCACCTCCACTCCAAAGACCACCATGGACACTTTAGAGCCCCGTTCAACAAGGCAGGAGGAGGAGGAGGAAAGCGTGAGCGAGGGTGCTGAGGAGGAGGGGGACAGCCCGGCATCCCTAGATGCATGCAGCCAGGAGCTGTTTTCAAGCCAGGAGAAAGGCAGTCAGTCACAGTGGACGGTGCTTGGGGAAGAACAAACACCAGAGGAGGTGCCCGGTAAGCAGCTTTTATTTTGGGAAGGAAATTGTTTGGTGCAGGCTCTTGGGGTGAGGCGGGTTAGGGCTGCATGCATGCCTAGATGCGGAATAGGACATTGATGTGCTCTCTCACATCGTGATAATCGGCCTCAGTGATCTCTTCAAAGGTCTCATGCAGAAGCTGGGCAATGCGCTTGCGCAGGTTCCTTGGCAGAGCTATTGTGCTCCTTGTCCCAGTAAGGCTGACATGTCCGCGCCACTGTGCCATGAGGGGCGGAAGGACCATTGCTGCACACAGGTAAGCTGCATATGGGCCAGGGCGGAAGCCGCATTGTAGTAGAAGACCTTCCCCTGCATCCCAGGTCACCCTCAGCAGTGAGATATCTTCCAGGACGAACTCATCCTGTGGAAAATGTGGGTACAGTGTTCAGTACAGGGTCCCCCTGCAGCTGTTGGCTCGCCCCAAGGCACAGAACCCCAGAGGACAGTACGGCAGTGCAACAATCAGTCCCCTTTGCATCTGTACCGACTCACCATTTTGGGGCTCCTGTGGGTTATGTGCGCTCGCTTTGGGATGGGCAATTTCTGCTATTGTGTACACTGTGCTTGTCTTTAAGTACAGCCGAATCATTGGTCTGTCTGGTGTGAAAAATGCTGCCTCTGTTAAGTGTTGCATTTTGGCTTTACAGATGCTACCTTGAGATCCCAGCCGTCCTTGTTATCAATGGCCGAAAGACTCCAAAGAATCAGGAAGCGTCCACGAAGAAGCAAAGAGGACATGCTGCATGAAGTCATGCAGCAGTCCCTTAATGAAAATCAAAAAGTGCAGGAGTGGCGGGAGAGTGAAAGGAGGGTCTGCCAGCAGAATGCGGATCGCCAGCACCAAAGCATGGAGCAGCTGCTAAGCATCATGGAGCGCCAAACGGACTCGATACAGGCGCTCGTAGCAATGCAGGCGGAGCACTTCCGTGCTCCCCCCCTCCCTGCAACCCTTGTCCCAAAACTTTTTCCCTTTTTCCCTTGTGCCCCCATGTCATTGCCAACCCCATTTCCCCAACATCCGGGTTCTTATCGCCACCAGCTGCCTCCAACACCTGTAGCTTCACTACCCAGCCCTGCAAACTACGACCCTTACTCACTTCACTCAACCCCCATCACCATGCAGTATAGCCATCCTGAAGTGCAGCCCTCAGACAGAAAGGCGGAGTATGATAACAGGACATATGCATTGTCCCGTTCCCCACCCCACCCCCTTCCCTCAGCCCACACAGCACAGATGTGTCATGACCTTTCTGTTTCCCAAGCAGTTGTGTTTCTTTTCAATAAATGATTTTTTTGGCTTTGAAAACATTCTTTATTATTGCATTAAGTAAAAGATACCTTAGCCCAGAAAAGCAACAGGCACTGCAAGTCAGTGCATCATATGTCGCAAACACAGATTCCTACTAACACTGGAACCACTGCACTTCACTCCCATGCAGGGCACCAAACATTACTGGTGGCTTTCAGCCTCAAATTGCTCCCTCAAGGCATCCCTAATCCTTGCAGCCCCGCGCTGGGCCCCTCTAATAGTCCTACTCTCTGGCTGTTCAAATTCAGCCTCCAAGTGTTGAACCTCCGAGGTCCATGCCTGAGTGAATCTTTCACCCTTCCCTTCACAAATGTTATGGAGGTCCCCAATTCTGGCTGATTCTAAATGTTATGGGGGGTACAGCATACGGATATAACCGTGGGGATGTTGTCATGGGCCAGGTCCAGCTTCCCATACAGACAGCACCAGTGGCCCTTTAAACAGCCAAAAGCACACTCCACAGTCATTCTGCACCGACTCAGCCTGTTGTTGAACAGCTCCTTGCTGCTGTCAAGGCTCCCTGTGTAGGGTTTCATGAGCCACGGCATTAAAGGATAAGCGGGGTCTCCAAGGATCACAATGGGCATTTCGACTTCCCCTACGGTGATCTTCTGGTCTGGGAAGAAAGTCCCGGCTTGCAGCTTCCTGAACATGCCTGTGTTCCGACAGATGCACCTTTCCTGACCAGCATGCATTAATGACAATGAAATGCCCACAGTGATCCACAAGTGCCTGGAGAACCATAGAGAAATACCACTTCCAATTAACATACTCTGAAGCTAGGTGGGCTGGTGCCAGAATTGGAATAGGTGTCCCATCTATCGCCCCTCCGCAGTTAGGGAAATCCATTTGTGCAAAGCCAGCCACAATGTCATTTACATTACCCAGAGTCATAGAATATCAGGGTTGGAAGGGACCTCAGGAGGTCATCTAGTCCAACCCCCTGCTCAAAGCAGGACCATTCCCCAACTAAATCATGTCAGCCAGGGCTTTGTCAAGCCTGACCTTAAAAACCTCTAAGGAAGGAGATTCCACCACCTCCCTAAGTAACACATTCCAGTGCTTCACCACCCTCCTAGTGAAAAAGGTCTTCCTAATATCCAACCTAAACCTCCCCCACTACAACTTGAGACCATTATTCCTTGTTCTGTCATCTGCTACCACCGAGAACAGTCTAGATCCATCCTCTTTGGATCCCCCTTTGAAACCCCGCAGTTGAAAGCAGCTATCAAATCCCTCCTCATTCTTCTCTTCTGCAGACTAAACAATACCAGTTCCCTCAGCCTCTCCTCATAAGTCATGTGCTCCAGCCCCCTAATCATTTTTGTTGCCCTCCGCTGGACTCTTTCCAATTTTTCCACATCCTTCTTGTAGTGTGGGGCCCAAAACTGGACACAGTACTCCAGATGAGGCCTCACCAATGTCGAATAGAGGGGAATGATCAAGTTCCTCGATCTGCTGGCAATGCCCCTACTTATACAGCTCAAAATGCCATTAGCCTTCTTGGCAACAAGGGCACAGTGTCGACTAATATCCAGCTTCTCGTCCACTGTGAACTGCAGAACTGCTGCCTAGCCATTCAGTCCCTAGTCTGTAGCAGTGCATGGGATTCTTCCGTCCTAAGTGCAGGACTCTGCACTTGTCCTTGTTGAACCTCATCACATTTCTTTTGGCCCAATCCTCTAATTTGTCTAGGTCCCTCTGTATCCTATCCCTACCTTCCAACGTATCCATCACTCTTCTCAGTTTAGTGTCATCTGCAAACTTGCTGAGGGTGCAATCCACACCATCCTCCAGATCCTTAATGAAGATATTGAACAAAACCGGCCCCAGGACCGACCCTTGGGGCACTCCGCTTGATACTGGCTTCCAACTAGACATGGAGCCATTGATCACTACCCATTGAGCCCGACGATCTAGCCAGCTTTCTATCCACCTTATAGTCCATTCATCCAGCCCATACTACTTTAACTTGCTGGCAAGAATACTATGGGAGACCATATCAAAAACTTTGCTGAAGTCCAGGACTAACACATCCACTGCTTTACCCTCATTCACAGAGCCAGTTATCTCGTCATAGAAGGCAATTAGGTTAGTCAGGCATGACTTGCCCTTGGTGAATCCATGCTGACTGTTCCTGATCACTTTCCTCTCCTCTAAGTGCTTCAGAATTGATTCCTTGAGGACCTCCTCCATGATTTTTCCAAGGACTGAGGTGAGGCTGACTGGCCTGTAGTTCCCCGGATCCTCCTCCTCTCCTTTTTAAAAGATGGGCACTACATTAGCCTTTTTCCAGTCATCTGGGATCTCCCCCAATCGCCATGGGTTTTTAAAGATAATGGCCAATGGCTCTGCAATCACATCAGCCAACTCCTTTAGCACCCTCGGATGCAGCGCATCCGGCCCCATAGACTTGTGCTCGTCCAGCTTTTCTAAATAGTCCTGAACCACTTCTTTCTCCACAGAGGGCTGGTCGTCTCCTCCCCACACTGTGCTGCCCAGTGCAGTAGTCTGGGAGCTGCCCTTGTTCGTGAAGACAGAGACAAAAAAAGCATTGAGTACATTAGCTTTTTCCACATCCTCTGTCACTAGGTTGCCTCCCTCATTCAGTAAGCGGCCCACACTTTCCTTGACTTTCTTCTTGTTGCTAACATACCTGAAGAAACCCTTCTTGTTACTCTTAACATCCCTTGCTAGCTGCAACTCCAAATGTGATTTGGCCTTCCTGATTTCACTCTTGCATGCCTGAGCAATATTTTTATACTCCTCCCTGGTCATCTGTCCAATCTTCCACTTCTTGTAAGCTTCTTTTTTGTGTTTAAGATCAGCAAGGATTTCACTGTTAAGGCAAGCTGGTCGTCTGCCATATTTAGTATTTTTCTACACATTGGGATGGTTTGTTCCTGCAACCTCAATAAGGATTCTTTAAAATACAGCCATCTCTCCTGGATTCCTTTCCCCTTCACGTTATTCTCCCAGGGGATCCTGCCCATCGGGTTCCCCGAGGGAGTCAAAGTCTGCTTTTCTGAAGTCCAGGGTCCGTATTCTGCTGCTCTTCTTTCTTCCTTGTGTCAGGTTCCTGAACTCGACCATCTCATGGTCACTGCCTCCCAGGTTCCCATCCACTTTTGCTTCCCCTACTAATTCTTCCTAGTGTTTGCAGCTTAGCAATGCTGCTGACTCGCAACAGTTTGCTCACTTTTTGCCCTGCACGGACAGCAAAGCTAACAGGAATAACAAACTTTTCAAGCTTATTTTGTCTCTCTAAAAATCAACAGTCAAGACTCTGAATACAAACAAGGAGCAGATCTGTTGAAAGGCAATGCCAGTTTTAGTCAGTTTGCGGAGTAGAACTAGTAGTAATAAGTTGGCAGTAATCAATTTATGGCACTCAACGGCTCAGAAGTTGTTCTAGGTTGGATGACATTTAAATATATTTGAACAGCTTTAAGATGCAGGCTAGTTTTAAAGATGGGGCTTGTAGATTTTATATTGTTTTTCTTGGCTATTTCCTCCCACTCAGGCACATTTTGTAAAAATCACCTACTGTATTCAATGTTCTGGAACCATGATGTTAAAAAAATCGACATTTTAAGTACCACAATGAATTATGCCTTCTCTACCCTTAGTTATACATTTCAGCCCAAGCTGCAGAGTCCCCTCTGCCTACAGCCAAAAAAGGTTTTCACTGAGTTTTAGAATTTTCCATATTAATCTTCCCCTACCCACTCCCTGTCTGAAGGTTACAACTCTCCAGGCATTTGAGTGTGGGTTGTTTCAAATCAAACAGACCCAAACAGAATCTTAGCTGTCTCAGCTTCACACCTCTGGGATATGATCAGACCCAGAAATAAGCAGCTCAGAGATTGCTCCAAAATCCATATTGCTCTTCTTGTGTGTCAGTACAAAGACTTATTGGGGGAGGAGGGATAGCTCAGTGGTTTGAGCATTGGCCTGCTAAACCCAGGGTTGTGAGTTCAATCCTTGAGGGGGCCACTTAGGGGATCTGGGGCAAAATCAGTACTTGGTCTTGCTAGTGAAGGCAGGGGTCTGGACTCGATGACCTTTCAGGGTCCCTTCCAGTTCTATGAGATAGGTATATCTCCATATATTATTATTATATTAACAGATACAACAAACTGACAACAGAAATAAGCTTTGGGAGTGAACAGTATAGCTTTACTCACCCCACCCTAACCCCCCTAGGCAAGGGCCTCTGAACAGTGTTGTGTCTATATTAGCAAACTGCGCAGGTGTAATTCACCATGGGTGCAGCTCTGCTGGTGGTAACTGTAGCATAAATAGAGCTCTGCCTTTTTTACACCTGTCATCTAACATGACTGAGCAGAGTCCAAAACTTGAGTTTTGTGTTCTTTTCCTGCAAAAGTTGAGGCCATCACTAAAACTCAGAGCAGAGCAAAGAGCTAGTGATTCCGCTTTAGGCACTAGTAAAGACATATTTGGGTATAGGCTAATAAAGTTTGGGGAAAACAAACATAAAAGCCTGAACTCTGGCCTCAGAGAAGTGCAAGATGATCTAATTTCAAAACAGTTTTATATCCAGCTGACAATTTGAAAGTGTTCAACAATACTTTTTAATCATTTTAATTTACCTTTTAAGGAAGTGGTTGACACTTGACAGATACTGGATCTTTGATTCATGGACCCCAAATCAATGTTTAGTTTCAAAATTAACATGAAACCTGCTAATTATACATTGCAATTACACTAAGTATATAAGGCACATTTAATTAATGCTTGTATGGTTTTGAATACGTTGAGAAGAATATCAAATGGAATAGATTGCAAAAATAAGATACATTTGTTTAACATTCATGGATATAAATTTGATTGGTCACTTCAGATCTTGATAAGAAGCTAAGATCTGAAGACCCAAAACTTGTGTTCGAAAGGACGGAAAGGAGGGGAGGACTTCTATACTGATTCGGTTACTGAAAGTGTTCATAGTTCTTATTAGATGTTCGTCTGAGTGACAATATGTTTCAGTATGAACATTGGTCAAATTCTGGAACCATAAGCCACAAATAGATTGGAAGGCTTTCAAATTGAAGTTGACACAACCACAAAAAGGAACACAGTCAGGTATGCTCCTAAAATAGAACCTGTCAGAAAATGCATAGAGAATAAAAAGAGCCAGATTTCCCTGCCTCCTCAAATGGAACCAAATACACCTCTATCCCGATATAACACGAATTCGGATATAATGTGGTAAAGCAGTGCTCCGGGGGGACAGGGCTGCGCACTCCAGTGGATCAAAGCAAGTTCGATATAATGCGGTTTCACCTATAACGTGGTAAGATTTTTTGGCTCCCGAGGACAGCGTTGTATCGGGGTAGAGGTATATATTACTGTATGCAGGAGTTGGACAAAACAATGATGGGTATGGCTGATATTTTTGGATCACATCTTCCAGTCATCAACTGCAGTCTACAAGTTGGTGCATTTACAAATGCAAGGACAGAAGACAATATGGCAGTACCTCTTCCATCCCATTAAGTGCAAGTGCAAGGGGATTGGGGCTCATCGGGATGGGGGTTTGAGTGCAAGGATCTCATTAGGGGGTGCTCTGGGTGCAGGAGTGGAGGTCTATATGCTGGGGGTGGGACTCGGCAGGGGAGGGGTCCGGATGCAGAGGGTGAGGCTCAGCGGAGTGAGGGTTCAGATGCAGGGAGCTCAGTGTGTGTGAGGGGTTCAGCTTGGCAGGGAGGTCTCAGTATGGGGGGTCCGGATGCACAGGGGTTGGGCAGATGGGGGAACAGCTCCCGTACAGCAACACCTCCCCCCCGGCTGAGAAGCGATAAGGGCAGGAAGTATGGGGGGGGGGGAAATGAGGGAGATACAGAGCTTCCTGCAGCCAGGGGAAGTTTCTAGGGGTGGGTCTGACCCAGCCCCAGCTGCTCCTTGCAGGGGAAGATGAAGCCCTGTCCTCCTCTGCCCCCAGCGCAGCCAGGACTAGCAACTGAGCCCGACGCAGCGTAGGAGTCACCAGTCAGGATATCCCCAGCCCTGCAACAGTGATTGACCTCTCCACCAACTGCTCTGGGTACCGGAAACCATGCGTCTGTATTGCTGGGGAGGGGTGTGTGATCACTCTTGAGGCTTCCCTTTGCTTCCCCATCAGAAAGTATTTTTCTGCAGGGAAGCAAAGAAATATGCGGGGGACATAAATTCAGAGCACACACAGTGGCACACAATTCCCCCAGGAGTAAGAGTATTGAGCATATCCTTGATGAGATAAAAAATGGAAGGAATGGTACAGTAAATCTAAGCTTCAAGTCTGAAATGTCAGCGTCCCAGAACTATGGGTTCAAATCACAAGACTAAAGGCTTACACCCTTGTTTAATGCATAACTTGAGTTCTCCCACTGTATGTGGGTCTTTCGGATGATATCTTAAAAACTGAGGTTCATTTTGTTCTGTGGGGACAATAAGAGTGAGCAGGCATTTACTCAGGGTTAAACCTTCCTTTTCCTCACCAGTGTGCAATGTGATTTTTGCCATTTGCTAGTCTGATGTCCTCCACTCCAGAGGTTCTCCATTTCAGCAGTGAAGCTATTTAATTGTGTATGTAAGGTCTGATCCTGCAAACATTACTCCTGGGGGAATTCTGCGCTACTGTGCGCACATATAATTAATGAGCCCTGCATATTTTTGATTTTTTGCGCAGGAAAAAGCTTCTGCTAAAATTTTGCTGCAGTTCCGCCTTTTGCCCATCAGAGGGCACTGTGGCGCAAGAACAGCAGCAGCTCCCAGCAGAAAATATGGAGATATGCCTATCTCATAGAACTGGAAGGGACCCTGAAAGTTCATCGAGTCCAGCCCCCTGCCTTCACTAGCAGGACCAAGTACTGATTTTGCCCCAGATCCCTCTAAGTGGCCCCCTCAAGGACTGAACTCACAACCCTGGGTTTAGCAGGCCAATGCTCAAACCACTGAGCTATCCCTCCCCCCATAACTTATGCAGTTCCGCCTTTTGCCCACCAGAGGGCACTATGGAGATAGAACAAAGTAGCAACTCCCAGCCAGCAAGGGAACAGAAAGAGCCTGCCTTCTTCACAGCGGACCAGGTCAGGAGACAGGGGCTATGGGGAGACAGACAGCGTGGGATGCTGGGGGATCAGACAGGCTCATAAGGGCTAGTGGGGGAGGACAGATTGGGGCAGGGGCTGAATGGGAGTGGAGGCACAGGGCCCCAGAGGGGAGGGTGGTGCAGAGCCACATGATTATGGGGGAAGGGGTGCAGAGCTACATAGGGACAGATGGAGGGGTACAGGGCCACATGGGGACAGGGGGACTGGGTGTCTGACTGGGGGTGCAAGGACACATGGGGTGCAGAAACACATGGGGACAGGGTAGATGTGCCTGACTGAATGGGAGAGGTCAGGGGTCAGCCAGAGTCTGCATGGGGGAAGCTCCCTAACAATCCCTCCCCACCCCCCAAAAAACCTGTTCCATACTTTTCCCACCTATACCCAACAACCTTACAAGTTCACACCTTTGCACTGCTTCTGAGGGGTGCAGGAAATACGGTTCTGTATTGTAGTTTAAATGAATTATTACTCAGAGTTCTGTATTAATATGCCTAGTAAGGAATCTATTTATCAAAAAACATTTCCTGAATCTTTTTTGTTGTCTGTATTAGAATCATAGAATCACAGAACTGGAAGAGACCTCGAGAGGTCATCTAGTCCAGTCCCCTGCACTCAAGGCAGGACTAAGTATTATCTAGACCAGGGGTGGGCAAACTTTTTGGCCTGAGGGCTACATCAGGTTTCTGAAATTGTATGGAGGGACCGTTAGGGGAGGCTGTGCCTCCCCAAAACATCCAGGCGAGGCCTGGCCCCCACCCCCTATCCGATCCCCCCTGCTTCTCGCCCCCTGACGGCCCCCTCGGGACTCCTGCCCCATCCACCCCTCCCATCCCCTGATCGCCCTCGGAACCCCTGTCTGACCCCCGCCGCCCAATCCAACCCCTCCTTTCATTCCTGATTGTCCCCCTGGGACTCCTACCCCATCCAACCACCCCTTCTCCCTGTCCCCTGACCACCCCCGGAACCCCTGCCCCTGACTGCCCCCTGCCACCCCATCTAACCCCCCCCCACCCTTCCTGACTGCTCCCCCGGAACCCCTGCCCCCATTCAACCCCCCGTTCCCCACCCTCTGACCACCCCGCCCCCTATCCACACCCCCGCCCCCTAACCACCACCCTGAACTCCCTGCCCTCTATCCAACTCCTCCTGCTCCCTGCCCCCTTACCGCGCTGCCTGGAGCACCGGTGGCTGGCAGCGCTACAGCCGCGCCGCCCAGAGCACTGAGACAGGCCGCGGCTCTGCAAGAGCCCCACTGCCCAGAGCATTGCGCTGGCAGCGTGGCGAGCTGAGGTTGTGGGGGAGGAGCAGCAGCAGGGGAGGGGCCGGGAGCCAGCCTCCCGGGCCAGGCGCTCAGGGGCCAGGCAGGAGGGTCCCGCAGGCCGTAGTTTGCCCACCTCTGACCATCCCTGACAGGTGTTTGTCCAACCTGCTCTTAAAAATCCTCAATGATGGAGATTCCATCACCTACCTAGGCAATTTATTCCGGTGCTTAACCACTCTGACAATTGGGAAGTTTTTCCTAATGTCCAACCTAAAGCGCCCTTGCTGTAATTTATCCTCAGAGGTTAAGAGCAACAATTTTTCCTCCCTCCTCCTTGTAACAACCTTTTACGTACTTGAAAACTTATGTCCCCTCTCAGCCTTCTCTTCTCCAGACTAAACAAATCCAATTTTTCTATCTTCCCTCATAGGTCATGTTTTCTAGACCTTTAATCATTTCTGTTGCTCTTCTCTGGACCTTCTCCAAATCTTTCCTGAAATGTGGCACCCAGAACTGGACACAATACTCCAGTTGAGGCCTAATCAGCACGGAGTAGAGCGGAAGAATTACTTCTCGTGTCTTGCTTACAATACTCCTGCTAATACATCCCAGAACGATGTTCGCTTTTTTTGCAACAGCGTTACACTGTTGAGTCATGTTTAGCTTGTGGTCCACTATGACCCCCAGATCCCTTTCCGCAGTACTCCTTCCTAGGCAGTCATTTCCCATTTTGTATGTGTACAACTGATTGTTCCTTCCTAAGTAGTCCTTTTACTTCAGACCATTCTCCAGTTTGTCCGGATCATTTTGAATTTTGATCCTATCCTCCAAAGCACTTGCAACCCCTCGCAGCTTTGTATTGTCTGAAAACTTTATAAGTGTACTCTCTATGCCATTATCTAAATCATCGTTGAAGACATTGAACAGAACGGGACCCAGAACTGATCCCTGCGAGACCCCACTTGTTATGCCCTTCCAGCTTGACTGTGAACCACTGATAACTACTCTTTGGGAATGGTTTTCCAACCAGTTTTGCACCCACCTTATAATAGCTCCATCTAGATTGCATTTCCCTAGTTTGTTTATGAGAAGGTCATGCGAGACAGTATCAAAAGCTTTACTAAAGTCAAGATATACCATGTCTACCACTTCCCCCCTATCCACAAGGCTTGTTACCCTGTCAAAGAAAGCTATTAGGTTGGTTTGACACAATTTGTTCTGGACAAATTCATGCTGTTATTTATCATCTTATCTTCTAGACATACTTGCTGACAGGTATTTTGAAATAAATGACCAAAATAATTGAAACTGGTATGATTATATTGTTATTTTGACAAATAAAATATGCAGAATTTTAAAATATTCTGCGCAGAATTCCTCCAGGAGTAAATCATGCATGCAAGTAACTAACTACTCACATGTGTCATCACACTGAAGACAGTGGAATGACTCACATCCATGAAGTTTGCAGCATTGGACTATGGTTTGTAAAACATTTTGATAGTATGGAAGATGTCAGGTACTCCTGACATGCAAAGTCCTTCACAACCATAATCATAAAATGTCAGCTCCCCTGAGGTAAGGAAATATCCTTTTACAGGTGGGAAATTGATGCAGCAGCTATCCTGTGCCCTCAAGATCAATGCTCATAAGAATAATCTTACTCCCGTGCAGAAGTGGTGGGCAGGTCAGTCACTTTTATGGAAGTGTCATCGTCCTCTTCTCAAGACCCCTTGGAAGCAATCTCTGAGGTTGGGATCCACCTGGGGGGCAGGGGAGACTTGGTGAATTATGGATGGGGAGTGGGCAGTCCCTCCATGTGTGGGGCCAGGGCTGGATGTAGGGAGTCAGTTGTCCACTCATAGGCCCCCCCAGTTTCCACAGGAGAGTACACGACAGCCTGGGGCTGGATTTCTCCTCATGAAGCTCACTTCCATAACAGGAAACCCGCTGTTTCAGTGGGTGGCCTAGAGGGCAGCAGTGGCTCCAAATGCTGCCAGGAAGTGAGGGAATAAGACAATGGGAGCTAAGCCAGTGAAGAGGGCATGCACCGAATTCGGGGTTGGAGAGGAAAGCAAACCCTCTCCATGAACCAATGTGGTAGCTGCGAAAACAAAGTTTTCACTCCCCTTTGTCCACTTCTTTTAGCAAAACAAGATGATCCATCCTAGAGATTTCTGGACTCCAAATCCCTTACTTCTGCTTCCTCTTAAATTAAAATGGCTACTTTATCTTTTCCTGATCTTTTGCAAGCTTTCCATTTAATCCATCCTAAGTGCCAAAGGATAGGAGAACACTTGGATGGGGAACGTGCTTTTTTGTTTTTAAATTTAGCAATCTACAGAGATGTTTATCTTTACTTTTGCCATCATAATGAAGCTCCTTAACTTGATCTCACTAACAGGCTTTCTGTGCCTCCAATGACAGTAAGAGGGAACCATATTTAAATTATCTCAATTTATATTATTTCATAATATTCTGCAAATCATGTCTTATATACAATTTTGATTAGTATGGACTTAATTTTCAGGCTAGCGCTATAAATTTTTTTTTCAAGGTACTCTGAAGTCATCAATATTTACTTAAAAATGCTTTTATGCCTACATATATGATAATTTTCAGCCACTGGCTGAGAGACAGTAGCAAAGAACAGACATCTCCTTCCCACTAAAATATATAGCAAGTGTGTGATAACATGTACCACCAGATCCAATAATACTTACTTAGCATTTCTTCTTAGGAGGAAACACTGATTCATTTTAGGTCACTGTCTATACATGAATTGTTACACACTGACTTATTCTCAAAAAGAGGATTACAGTGAGGATAAAGAATATTAACAGTTAAAAAAAAAAAGGACAGCAAAAGCCAGATGAATGTTGTGCTATATACTTCACAGCTTCAAGTGCCCTCTAGTGGAACATTAAGTGTACCTTCAGAAATTTAATTCCCACCCCCATATTTGTATATTTAATATAAATCTAGAAATACACTTCTATGCACAGCAATTCCAAACCATTAAATTCCCAATGCAAAGCCATCTGTATATCAGTGTGAACAAACTAAACTATCTAATAGACAATTATAATTTCAATTGGACTGAAAGTTTGAATTATAAGTTTTCCTTGCAAGAAGAGCCTTTTCTAGGATCACAGAAACAGCAGTCTCTTCATACTACTGCGAAAACAGATACACTGAACTCAGTGTGTTTAAATAAGTTTTAAAGCAGGACAATTCTGAGGTAAGGCTGCCAGGCTGTTAAATAAGTCCTGCTAGGCCAAGTTACTATTGCAGAGCATAGTTTCAGATTACGGGCTATCATTACATATGGTACATGCTGCAAATCCTAGGCACAGAGGTAAGAGAAAGACACTTTCAAGTACATTTTTAATTTTAAAAATGGACTAGTTTGGTAGGCTCAGCAGCAGGTATTTGGAATATCAATAGTAGAACCACAGCTCCAAATCTAACCAGGGCTGATTCACCCCTTCAACTTTCATGATAAAAGAAATTGGCCATTAGTATATTGTTTATATTGCTGCGGGCCTTATGAAATGCTCTGACGGGCCATGTACAGCCCGTGGGCTGTAGGTTGAGCATCCCTACTGTAACATGCAAAGCTAGTTGAGTTAAAGCTTGGGGGGCAGCCTAGGCTTCAGCATGTGCAAAACTGGTCAAATTGAAGATTACAGTGCCTTGTTTATACCAGACCTTCAAAACGAAGAACATTCTAACACCACATCTTTAAATTCTGTTAAGCACAGAATTTGGGACACCATTCCAAACTTCTGGACAACCATGACCAATGGTACGCAACTGAAAGGTGGCATTGCACGAGCATAGGTAAAGTGGATGAGAGGCACCATAAACTAACAGATTTGCATTTCTTATTTCCCTGTTTATAATACCCTACATAAGCTTGAAAATAGTTTCCTGTGCTATCAACACTAGAGGCTAGAGTCTCAGCTGTATCCAGTGAGAAGAAAGGCCACAAAGGACTTTCTGGCAGGTCCCCAATTCTGGCTGATTCTAAATTGGCTGTGGCATAATAGGCTGTTCTAGAATACCTCAGTGGACAATAACCCCCCAGAGACATGTTTGGCAGCCAGAGATTACTGAACACATTGCATTCCAGTCATACCTCTTCCCCATCCCTTACACCAGGGGCTGATGATGAGGGTGGCATAGAAGCCAGCTATGCCAACTCTAAGTTCAAATGAAACTGCACTGAGTGGCCTTATAGAGTTGTATTGTACCCGTGTTGGTCCCATGGTACTAGAGAGAGAAGGTGGGTGAGGTAATATCTTTTATTGGACCAAGTTCTGTTACCTGAAATCTGTTATTTACAGCCAGGCACTAAGATACCATAGAATATGCTCTAAGGAGAAAGTCCGGGATATAGACCTTAATACACTCAAAACTGCCTTCACTAAACAAAGACACTTCACCAGAGAAGTAGATCACATAATGGAATGGGCCACCCAAACACCTCGAGAGAACCTGCTTCAATACAGAAACACACCCCTTGTCACCTACCACCCCACACTGGGGTATCATCAAACAACCACCTCCATACTTGATGGGGACTCCCTCCTGAAGTAAATCTTTCCTGAACCCCCTCCTTTGGCCTTCAATTGACCAATCTCAGCATCAGAAGCAACTCCCCACAGACCAGAATACACCAACCATGGGGTGGCCAACCTGTGGCTCCGAAGCCACGTGCAGCTCTTCAGAAGTTAATATACGGCTCCTTGTATAGGCACTGACTCCGGGGCTGGAGCTACAAGCGCCAACTTTCCAATGTGCCGGGGGGTGCTCACTGCTCAACCCCTGACTCTGCCGCAGGCCCTGCCCCCACTCCACCCCTTCCCGTCCCCTCCCCTAAGCCTGCCATGCCCTTGCCCCCTCCATCCCCTCTCCCCCCAGAGCCTCCTGCACGCCATGAAACAGCTGATCGGGAGGTCGGCGGGGCTGCCGGTGGGTGGGAGGTGCTGGGGGGGAGGGGAGGGGCTGATGGGGGGTTGCTGACATATTACTGTGGCTCTTTGGCAATGTACATTGGTAAATTCTGGATCCTTCTCAGGCTCAGGTTGTCCACCCCTGCATCAACTCAAAGTGGAACCAGATCCTGCCAGAACAACAGATACAAAACCTGCAGACATCTCTCCACTACTACAATGATCAACATCCCCAACAACACACCTTTCAAGATCCATGGGTCCTACACATGCCTATCACAACATGTGATATACCTCATCCAGTGCACTAAATGCCCCAATAGCAACTATGTGGGTGAAACCAGACAATCACTATGCTATCAAATGAACTCACCCAGGAAAATAAGACAAAAACACCACATCGCCTGTGGGTGAACACTGTTCACAAAGCGATCACTCTATATCTGACCTATTTATTGGTCCAGTAAAAGATATTACCTCACTCACCTTGAGTGGCCTTAGTCAAATCTCCAGAAGTACTTATCAAAACCATAATATAGTTTGGCAAACTGGCAGTCTTTAGCCAAGAACCACTTGGCATAGGAACTGAAAGGTTAAGGGATTAAGTACATTGGTTTGCACAGTACCCCATCCCATGCCTGGCTCTAACTGCCGCCATTGGCACTTCCCTTTAATGGAGTACTAAGTTCCCCCCATAAAAAATTTTAAATAAGAAATTTATTCCTGGTAAATGTCCTTTTAAAGGGCTACTGCAGCATTAAAATGTGCTTCTTACTTGTTTTTAATAGTTCTACACTCTATCACTTTCAGTGTGGTTTCTAGTATATTGTGAACTGCATTTTTTTTAAATTAATTTTCAAGCAAAGAGCCCATTTAACTGGTGAGATTTTACCTTTCGGGCCTGTTCCTCAGCTCTCTCTTTTTTGATTTTTTCTAGTTCAGCCAGAAGAGCTGCAGTATCGTCATCACTCTCTTCATCAAAATCCTCATCTTCATCATCTTCCTAACAGGAGGAAATGGTGGGTTGGTTACTTCATTCCATTTCATAAAACCAGCTGTCTATTGTGAAAAGTATACATTTACTCTGGAAAAAGAAATTACACAGAACCAAATATTTTGCCCAAACGTTGTAAAACCAGGACTGCCTAAGACAGACGAGAATTTGCAAGAAGTGGATTCCTGAAGTGTTTTGGAGGTTGCAATGACAGCAAGTAATACAAATTATTCTTTTGTCCTTGAACATTAAAAGCATGGATGCATTTGTTCTTATCCAGACTATGTAATTCATTACTTGCATCCAATGGCTAGGCAGTTGGCATGCTGATACAATTACTGACTCCAAACAATCATTTCACTTGTACCTCAACCTCCCTCACTCCTTGTTTGATTTTAATTCATTAGTTGTCTCTAGTTGTATGCTAAAATTGTAAACTGTTTGGAGCAGGAACTGTCTCTTTGCTAAAGGAGTGTATAGTGACTAGCACAAGATGGCTTTGAATGGAATTTCCAAATACTACTTAGAAGCAAAATTAATATTGTGCTATCGAATGTGCCACATGCACCCAGAGCAGCACAAAATTTTAATACTGTTACAAAATAATGAGAGTAAGAGTGTGGAACATCAGCATCAGAAACTCTAGCTACCTAGGTTTTGATTAAATTTAAAGCCACTTCTTTCCCAATAACTTTTGGAAGGAAGATCCTCATTATCTACCACCCAGAGCCTTCTATTCTACCCCCCTCCCTTAGCTTCCTAGCTACTGCCAGGGGTGTGTGAAAAGTGATTTCTTCAAACTGCTGTTAGGGTGTGAAAGCAGGGTCCTCTGAACAATTCTACATTCCACCAAACTCCAGGTACAGTAACTTGTTAAAGAAAGAGACCAGATGTGCTGGAACGATTATCTGGAGGTCTGGTCCTTAACAGACATGTGAATGCAATATGTACCACTATTGAGTACCCTAAGGAAAAGCAAGAGATCTGAGGAGGAGAACTGAAAATACATACATCAGTGAGTGGATCATCTGCATCAAGGTTTGCTGCAGGAATCTGATCTAATCGAGGTTTCTTAGACACCGAAGAGGACGTGGTGTGCTCTGAGAAGTTAAAAAAGGAAAATGTATGAACATTTGTACAAGTTAATAAGATCGACAGTAAAGCAGAATCACCAAACTTCACCCTGCAACATCTAACTTCTGGAATCAAATGACTTGATGTCTGAACTGACCTCCCCTGCAGAGACATCCCATGGCAGTGGAACTGGCACCCCAAAAACTCAAGAGGTTCATTTTGTAGAGTTTCTTCTTGTCGTTATTTGAAGAGGAAAGGGAGCCATTAGAGGTGGCTGCACTGCACCCTCCCAACTCCACAGATCCCAAGGAGACAGGAACTCTGAGTCTTGCATATGGGCTGCTTCTAAACATTGGTAGTCTGGACCTTATCAGGACAGCTTTTGCAGCCCATAGAGTTTGAATGTCCCCATTTTCTTACCACAAGTGTTGTTTAAGTATCTAGATACATTTTAGATGATCCACACAATCAGTAGTGCCTACATTTTCACATACATCAGCACTACAGAACACAAAGAGTTATTTGAAATATTAATTTCAGAGGAATTCTCCATTATCCACTAACAATCTCACATATTTTGTAATGCATTATGTGTCTCGCCAAGGCTAAAAAAATCCACAAAATGTGTTTCCCCCAAGCAGTACAAGAATAAAAGCTCCTTCAGTACTGTCATGAACTGGCAACATATTTGTAACAGTCATGCTTTAGTGGCTGGCCCATAAATGATCTGTGTTTTACTATTAGTGACGAAGGTTCTCCTTTAGCTCAAGTAGGTTGTGGATTCTATTCCCATGATATCCTGACAGAAGTGCATGGATTCATTACAGGATGTAATTTTCTGTTTAGTAGAAGTTTCATTTCACCTCTTGCTGGTCTGTCTCTGTTCTTTTCTCTTACAGCAACTCGTTCTCTCTCCTCCAGTTCTCTTCTGAAGTCACGATTACGCACCTCCTCGGGGGCATCCTGAGTGGTCTGTCTAGAATAGGCAATGAGAAAAAAAGTAAGAAAGGGAAGGTGAAGTAGACAGTTCCCAGTTTGTAGCATTTGCCCCCGTGGGCCTGAAAGTTCTGGAATGACAAGCTAGTTACCAGAAGTCAGAATGTTTCTGCAGAGCTATACAAAGAGGATGAAACACCACTCAAGGTGCATTCCCCCCATCCTTCAGTAACATTAAAACTTCATCCAGTTTCCAGTGGCTTCCAAATGGATTTTAAAGACATCACAGAATTTCTGTAAAAATAGGGACTGACCCTATCCATTTCTCTTAGGTACTTCTAAGACACCTAGTAGTGTATTATACAAGCATCACGTCCTAGCCAACATTCACCAGGACCTGACATTCTGGCCAACATTCTCTGACAGTTATAACATCCCAAGATCAAGACTAAAATGTGTTTTCAGTTAATCCCAGATAGATGTATCAGATGACTATAGTTTATCCTTGCAGAGAGATGGTTTATCCACCTGCAAATTAGATGATTCACTAACTTGTGTTCTAGAAGAACAAGCAAGTGGGAAGAGGGGGCAAATGGAATTAATAGCTTCAATAAAATATTACAGACAAACCATGCATATTTAAGAGGTCTCAGGCAAGAGCAACAACTTATTCATATTTGACACACATTAATGCAAGCCTTTTCCAGGCAGTGTTGAATTTGCTGTGGAAAACTTTAAAAGAACTAAAATGAATGAAGTGAGTAATAATTCATTTCACTCCTCTGTTCTGGAAATAAGTGTACACAGTGCCTGGACGAAACCCAGATTCAAGCAGCTATTAATATACTGTGTGCACAAGTCTGTTTTTATGGTGAAGTAATTTGCTCATTTTCTTACTGTATAAATAACAATCAGGAATTGCAGATCCCATAACTGAGTGGCTTGTGGCTGATACAGCCACAAGAACCCCAAATACAACATATAATTCAAAACAGAACAAGGGAGACTAAAACATTGCAACAAGGTTCAATGATGCAGTGCTATTTAACAAAGCCATCCTTCAGATCAGCTGTAAAAGAACAGGGACATAATGAAGACACTATTAAAAAGCACCCAGAAGATTTGTTAAAATATTCAGTGTATGTGCTTATGCATGTATTTTCCCCACTGCTACTTCTCTGAGAAAGTGGAAAACCATTATGACACATCCTACTTGTCTTCTATTTAAAGGGACAATATTAACTTTAAAAAAAACATATTTGTCTGAAAATGTCTTCTATAATATTCTTACAAACACCTAAAATTTTAACTAAAAAGTAGAGAAACACCTCCATTTTTATACTGTGCTTTTGACAGCATTTTGTGTACAGTTTTGTTATATTTCCAGCATGCTTCATTTCCCACCTATATGAGTCTTGCACACAGCAAGAGAGATGGACAAAGCATTTCAAAATGTAATGAAGTGAGATTGAAATTTAACCTCTTAAAAAAAAAAAACAGTTAAAGGTAGCTGATATTACACTTGTCTAAGTTCCCCTGACCCATCACTGCAATTATTTTACAAATTGACACTGTCTCTTTAAATTTTGAGTTTCTAGCTCAAACAGTATCCAAAACTTGCCATTTCTTCCTCCACAACATATTGAAGATCCAAACACTCCTCTGTCCCAACTGTAAAAGATCACGTCATGAATGAATTATTTCCCACACTTATTACTAAAACGTCCTCTTCTGTAGCCTGTGTGACATCCATGTTGCTCACCTCCAACTCTTCCAAAGCACAATTATAAAAATGATCTTTCTTGCCCAATGTGACTTAATTATTCCCCACCTTTGACTTTCTCCACAGGCTCCTTTTTGCCCAATGTGTCAATTTAAAACCTCTGTCCTGGCTTGTCAGGCCCTATAGAACCCCTCCCCTACATACATCTCTTATTCCATCTTTTAGCATGCCTCCCATCAGCTTCTTTGCTCTGCAAATACCAGCCTTGGTGATGATTATGATAATGATGAATGAGACATCATCTCCTCCTCCTCCCTCCTTCACATGACCCTGTATCTTTTCCCTTACGCATAGAATGCTCTGGTCAATACAGTTCACGCTTTTCTTATTCAGGCTCCTTCTAAAGACTAATTTATGTTGTGGTGCCCACAAGAAACAAGCAAATAAATACTATAATTACTTCCAAAACATCCTATTTTCAGTATCTGCTCTTCAGACTGGAAACTCTTCTATCCTTCCATCACTGCACCCTCACTGTGGCAGGTGCAATGCCCTTATTTTGGGCCTGTATGGTGCTAAGTACATTATCAGTGTTTAACATGTAAATATTATCTGTGATATTTCTCTTTCAGTAGCAGTGCAAGTCTGAGAATAATTCACTGTACACCATGTTGTGCAAGAAAAGAAACTGGCCTTTACCTGTATTTAATTTTAGTATGAGAAGGAAGATCTCTGCTGGAATATTGTTTGGAGAGCTGACTTAAATCTCCTTCTCCTTTTCCTCTTCCTCCTCTTGCAGGTTCAAATGTTGGCCTAGCTGCTGTTGTCATCTTAATTACTTCAAGATCAAATGCAAAATATGGTAATTACCACTAGTCATAGTGAAAGACATTAATTGAAGAAGTACATTACTCATGGAATTATAGCAGCAAGCACAGCTCTTGCTACAGTTAAAGAGTGTAAACTACAACTTGGCAAACAGTGCTGCATCCGAGACACATTTTATTTAACTGAATAACCTATTCAGATTTTCATTAATCTGTCAGGAAGGGGAGGGGGAAAAGAAACACAGGACATGAAAGGAGCTTTCTATGTATGTAATAATCTCAAGAAGGACAAAGTATTATAAAAAGTCAATACATTTCCATTTTTTCCTTCTCAAAAATATGAGTCAATATCACTCAAGTCAAATCACACATGCAAATTAATGTATAATGTCTATAAATGGAATTAGTCAAAAGTTACTGTTTATCTCAAATGAGACACACTGATAACATATGAAAATCTTTGTTATTAGCTTTCTTTCATTTCTCTCAACACAGGGCTATCATCAATGGCATGAGCAAGCTCTACGTTTCCTATTTTGTAGATCTGCCTTTCTAGACCTTCCCATCTCATTTCAACTCTTATCCAAACATTCAAAGAGAGACAATTCATAATCTCTCTATATACATTTGTACAAGCAGGAACATTACGTTTAAGTGTTTTCATAAAAAGTGTCTAAAACTTTTTATGCATCACAGACCTATCTTGATTTGTCCATAAGAACGTAAGAAAGGCCGTACCGGGTCAGACCAAAGGTCCATCTAGCCCAGTATCCTGTCTACCGACAGTGGCCAATGCCAGGTGCCCCAGAGGGAGTGAACCTAACAGGCAATGATCAAGTGATCTCTCTCCTGCCATCCATTTCCACCCTCTGACAGACAGAGGCTAGGGACACCACTCCTTACCTGTCCTGGCTAATAGCCATTAATGGACTTAACCACCATGAATTTATCCAGTTCTCTTTTAAACTCTGTTATAGTCCTAGCCTTCACAACCTTCTCAGGTAAGGAGTTCCACAAGTTGACTATGTGCTGCGTGAAGAAGAACTTCCTTTTATTTGTTTTAAACCTGCTGCCTATTAATTTCATTTGATGACCCCTAGTTCTTGTATTATGGGAATAAGTAAATAACTTTTCCTTAATCACTTTCTCCACATCACTCATGATTTTATAGACCTCTATCATATCCCCCCTTAGTCTCCTCTTTTCCAAGCTGAAGAGTCCTAGCCTCTTTAATCTCTCCTCATATGGGACCCGTTCCAAACCCTTAATCATTTTAGTTGCCCTTTTCTGAACCTTTTCTAGTGCCAGTATATCTTTTTTGAGATGAGGAGACCACATCTGTATGCAGTATTCGAGATGAGAGCGTACCATCGATTTATATAAGGGCAATAATATATTCTCAGTCTTATTCTCTATCCCCTTTTTAATGATCCCTAACATCCTGTTTGCTTTTTTGACCGCCTCTGCACACTGCGTGGACATTTTCAGAGAACTATCCACTATCCATTTACATGCCCTGGTGCATGTAAATATTAGTTTTTGAGCACTGCATCTTCTTTCTCCCTGGAAGGCAGTATAGCCCAGTGGCTAGAGCACTGGGACTAAGGAGGCCCAGTTGGCCTATTGGGTCACCTGAAGCAAGCCACTGCCTTTTTCTGTGCCTCACCTTCCCCATCACTAATATGTGGATAATGATACTGACCTCCTTGGTAAAGAGCTTAGATAGAAAATGTTATATCAGAGCTAGATATTAGCAGTAACCTCACACCCTTCTATTGCATTTTATTTTAACTGTGGAATGGTGTTTAACCTCCACTTATGACACAGTCCGCATGAAAAGAACTGCGTAAAATGTCATCATTGAAGCTAAAGTCTCCACGAACGGCATAACCCTTCCCTGCCCCTCCTCCTCCACCGCTCCCCCAAATCAACCCCCGCCCCTTCCTCTCCAGCACCCCCCCGCCCTCTTCCGTTAATGACCCCCCCCCCCCCCCCCCCCGCCCCCCTCCACCGGCCCCCCGGCCCGCCCCCCCCCCCCCGGCCCCCCCCCCCCAACATGGCTCCCCCCCATCCGTGACATGCCGCCTCTCCCGGCCCCCACGCCCCCTTGCCCTCTGGAGCACCCAGACGCCAGGACTTACCTTAGACACAGCGGGTCCCCCCGCGCCACCGCCCCACTCCGCTCCGCTCCCAGGCCAGCTACGCGCGCGGCCAGCCCCTAGGCCATAACTCCTCCGCCTTCCCACAGGCCCCCGCGCGCAAACCATAGACACGCCGCAACGCACGGACCGGCTCGGGGAAGCACCATAGAGAGGGCAGAAGAGGCGGGGCTTACTCCTTCTCTGCGAGGGAGTCACGTTACGTGACGGCGCGAGCGCTGCTCCGCCATGATGGTTACCGAGGCGGAAGTTCCCTCGCTCTGCGCCGGAAGTAGGTGCTGTGGTTCTATTGTCGCCCGCAGCCCTGTACCTAGCTAACGATGGTGGCGGCGGCGGCGGCGGCTCCTCCCTCAGGGCCGCAGAGAGTCTGAGGCCCCAGCTCAAGAGGGGGCAGGGTCCGTGAATGGGCACAGGGAGCGGGGAGCCGGGCGCCCAACCCGTCGCGGATAAAACCTGGCCCCACCTCTGAAGAAGCCGGAGCTCGAGCCCTGTCTCCCCTGCGGCCGGGGCTTTTCCCGGGGGCTTGTCTGGCGTAGCGTGGGGAGGCGCCGTTCACTTGGTGCCCTGACGCTCAGCCCCTCAGAGCCCCCCCCCCTCCCCGCCATAATACAAATACAAAATGACGACACGTGAAAACAAAATAAGGCACCAAAAAAAAGGGGGAGACAAATCATCTGAATATTTTTTAATTTAACAAATATTTTTCACATCTCTTATTTGCTTCTGTTGGGAGCTCTCAGCTGAGAGAGTGTCACGGATTGGTCCCATAGGGAGGCGCATACAAATAAGCTGCGAAAATGATCAAGTGCCAAAAAATTAACAAGTGTCCAAATTTGAGGCCCACTTTGAGCTTGAGGCCCAGGCCCTCCTGCTCCCCCCATTGGCCCTGCGACAGTTACTGCGGCAGAAATGTTCCCAAGGCCGCCCTGCTACCAGCCTGCTGTTAATGGCATCATCCACCGGGGGGTCCCCAGAGCTAGTGTGCCAGCCTGAGCCACAGTAACCAGATCATTGTGGCCAGGTAGCGACGTTTGTATGATCTAAGGCCCAATGATGGACGAGATTAATGCCTCTGGCCGGGTCTGTCTGGGCACCCCACCCTGGTGCTTAATGCCTGGGAGATTCTCGTTGTCATCGCTCAGGGCTGAACTGTTCAGGGGCGGTGGCAGGGCATTGTCACCCGAGCACCCCATCTGTGGAATTTGCTTCTTTTGATGCTCTTCCCACGCTGAAGTCTAGTGAAAATGACAGCCCACTTCCTGTCATTTGTGAAGACATCAGAAGAGGGTCTTCAGTGCTCCCTAGTGGAAGCTTCCCGGAGTTTTACATAATATATTTTAAACAAATTGTTATCAATGTCTAGTTGCTACAGGCACCCACTAAATTAAATAGCAACTATTAAGTACATTTCCGAGAGTTACACCTGTAAATAAATATTCATATTTTTGCAATCAGCCCAATTCTACTCCCTGTGAAATCAATAAGGGTTTTGCCATTGATTTCAATATGAGCAGGATTATGCTGATAGATCAAAGTATTAGTGCATCCAGTTTTGATCTGAAGCCATCACTTCCCTTTGTAGCTTGTTCTAGACTAGAGGTTGGAATTAAATGCCATGCAGTCCCCTGTAAAGGGTTGACAGGTGAGATCTTAAAAATGGATGTTGCCCCAGCTCTGAATGGCAATTAAAGAGTTTAGTATAAAATAAGGGTTTACCTGGTTTCTTTGGTCAAAAATTATCCCTCACAACATGAGGATGCTGTGTGGTAGTTGGCTGGTGTCCTTCACCCCAGCTGTGTCTGCATTTTAGTAGTGGTGTGTGTGTGTGTGTAGCTGCTGAAGTGTTTTGGGTTCAAAGTTACTAACCAATGTTCAGTGGGTTGCAGCTCAAGTGAGCTTTATTGTGTGGTTCGGAGATTGATTTTTGGGTTGGGGAGGTGAGACAAACAGGTTATTGAGTAGGAGGTTAGGTAACTGGCAGGCCTTAGTGGCACTTTCACAGCCTTCACTTTAGTGATATCAGAATACATTCTCCATAGCTGATCAATGGATTTTCTACCTTATTGAATCTCACACCTGTATGGATCTGCCCTGGCACCTTGAGGAACCCTTAGGGCCCCAATCTACCAGCTCCACACAGGGCAGATATCCCATACGGACGGCCCATTATCTGAGGGAGTTGTGGAGATATTGGTTCCTTTTTAAAAAAGGACAAACTAATGCTAGATAGAGGAAAGGCAGTTGGGTACAAGCTGCAAAGAAGGGGGGACAAAGAAATAGATACAATAAATGATATAAAAGTAATAAGTGAATCCAGGGTCACTTTTCCCAGAGGAGACAAGGGGGATGGTTAAGGAGTACTTGGGATTGTAGTTGGATAGGGAATTTTAAAAAGGCAAATTTAATTTTTTTAACAATTTAGAAGAATCAAGATTTTATCTTTGTATACGGCATTGATGAGATTGATACTGGCATACCATGTCGAGTGCTGGTATGCACATTTTTAAAAGGATGCTGAAAAACTGGAGAGGGTGCAGAAAAGAACCACAGAAATGATTTGAGGGTTGGAAAAAGTGCTTACACTGAGAAACTGAAGGTGCTCCGTCTATTTATCTTATCAAAAAGAAGATTGAGAGGTGACTTGATTATGGTATGTAAGTATTTTCCAGGTGGGTATTACAGGACTCTTTAACCTAACAGAGAACAGCATAACACGAACCAATGGCTGGAAGTTAAAGCCACACAAACACCCACCATGGATGGTCTAAGCATACTTAATCCTTCTTCAGTGTGTGTCGGGATGGACTAGATGACCTCTTGAAGTCCGTTCCAGCCCTACATTTCTGTGATTGTATTTCAGTTTTGGGGGTGGAGTCACAAAACAATAGGAGGAGAAGGAAATGGTGCCCTCGATATAACTTTTAGCCCAGTGGTTAGTGCACTCATCTGGGAGACCCAGGTTCAGTTCCCCCCATGCCTGATAGGGAGAAGGTATTTAAACTTGGATCTCCCACATTGCAGGAGAGCACCCCTCACCACTGAGATAATCTGGTGTGAGTTTCAGTCTCTGCTCTTGAAGTTGTTCCACTTTTTATAAATAAATTAAATAGTCATTGGAGCAGGGATTGAATTTGGAGACTCCCACATCTCAGGTGAGTGCCCTAATCCAGGGGTTCTCAGCCTTGCCAGATTACTGCACCCCTTTCAGGAGGCTGATTTGTCTTGCGTACCCCCAATTTCACCTCACTTAAAAAGTACTGGCTTACAAAGTCAGACATAAAAATACAAAATGCCACAGCACACTAGTACTGGCAAATTGCTTCCTTTCTCATTTTTACTGTATAATTATAAAATAAATTGTGACCCCTCCACCCCACCCCCAGGTTGAGAAACACTGATATAGCCTATAGAGCAGTATAAACAAGTCATTGTATGAAATTTTAGTTTGCACTGTCTTCACTAGGGCTTTTCATGTAGCCTGTTGTAAAACTAAGCAAATATCTAGATGGGTTGACGTACCCCTGAGAAGACCTCTCTGTACCCCCAGGGGTACATGTACCCCTGGTTGAGAACCACTGTCCTAATGCCCCTGAACTGCAGTGTCATTCTCACTCATTCCCTGGCCCACTAACAATTCACAGTGGCAATTCATAGCCATTCATAATGATAATGTATGGTCTTTTTATTATTATTATTTTATTTATTATTTGGAATTGCCGGTGCACCGAAAAATCCATTATTTGCCCAGCTCTAGATTTTAGAGAATGGTGGCTTGGTGCACAGGTTCAGAAAGCTCAGAATCAAAAATGTAACCTTAGAAGAAGTTGTCGGGAAGTTACTGTTTCCTTGATTTAAAAAAAAAAAGGGGGGGATGACTGGTAAGGCACTCACTCAGCCTCTGAGTCAGCTTTACACTGTTTGTCTGTATTAAGTACTCTGACATCTTTCACTGCTGGTTCTCGGCCACACCCACTGTGCCCCCATTGTGCAGTAAGCCTTTTGGTGCTGCACAAGACTGACACCATCTATTAACCCTTTCATTGCTGGGGTCCACTGCGCTGCCGCTGTCCATTAACCCTTTCGCTCCTGCAAATACCAAGAGTGTTACTCAGTGCTCTAGTAGTTAATGACCCATGGAAACCAAAACCAAGATTCGGTTAATCCAGAGTGCTGGGATGGGGGACTGGCAATTGACTGGAAAACTCTCCCAAAAAAGTACATAGGAGAAATCTCGTGCTCTATCTCTGAAGCATGAGACAAAGACAGCAAACCTTTCAGTACTTGACTGATGGAGCATTGGGTACTGAAGTGGGAAAGATTAAAACAGCTGTCAACTTGCCAATCGAAACATTGTTTGAAGTGTTATTGTATCTGTGTGAGTCCCAGGATATGAGCGAGACAACAGAAATTGGTCCAATAAAAGATATCACCTCACCTACCTTGTCGCCCCCAATAGAAACATTTCTAGTTAAACAGTCTCATACATCAGAATGTAAACTGCAGGATCAGGAAGGATTTCTCTTCTGCATCACAATTAGGGCCTAATCCTGTAATTCACCTGCACATAAATCCCATCGCAAGGTTTGAAAACAACACAGGCAAATCATTTAACTCAATAGGAGTCCCCTGCAAGGAGGATTTACATGATTTGGTCCCCTTGTCTAGGTGCATGGTTGAGGGTGTGGTTACCTTTCTGTATTGGCCGCTTGCTAAATGCCAAACGTGCTGGAGCAATGTTCTAATTTGGTACGATAGCACATGGTATCCCATGTCATATTGGCATTTCCCGGTAGACACAGGATTTGAACTTGTATTTTGTTTATTTCCTGATTTTTCCTCTGGCTGCTTATTCAACCACACATGCAGCTTGCTGTCAAGATCTTAGTGAAGCTCACATACAAGACACAATGTCACCCGAAAGGAATTTAGCTGTGTAGGGTGGGAGGATTCTGGAAAAGCAAGCTGACATTTTGAAACACAGTGGGCTCACTTCCTACCTTGCCTGATCGTTTAGGAGACAACCTGATCCCAATACAGACTCTCGTTTCTACAGGATCAAATGTTTTTCTGTGCTTAGACCAAAGCAGGTAATTGTAGTTACACAATATTTACACACAGTCTAGTGATTGTACCTGAGCTGTGTCTACACTTGCATCCATCTTTAGGCAAACTATTCCACTGTCTTAACCCACCAGCCAAACATTTCTACTAATAGCTAAGCTACATTTATCCCTTTTTAAATGTTAGCCGGAAATGACTCATCCGTGACTCCCCACCTGATATAGAGAAGTTCCAGTAGCACAGTGCCCCCAGTACCACACTGGAGAATTGGCTTTATATTGCCTGATCAGAAAGAAAAGCAAATCACCAACACACCACTTCCTGCCTTGTCTTTCTATCTTTTCTATATATATTTCAAGCAAAGGAGACCAGCACAGCATTTCACTGATGGTCCTACCAAAGCAATGTGAAGGGGCAATGGATGGTCTTTTTTTCTGTAAAAGATTCCCATGTATCAGAATGGAATTATCCATTTTAGCAAGCAATGGTATTGCACTGGAAACTCATATCCATGTTGTTCCTAATAATTACGCACATTTCTTTTTTTAATCGCTGCTTTCTAGTTATCTTACTTTAATCTCTGAGCTACGTGCGGTTCTTTCCTGAGTGTATTATAGTACAAACCTCTTTGCCTGTCCATGGGTAAATTTTCCATCACTTGGAGAGTTTAAATCTAGATTTGATGGCTTTCTAAAAGCTATTCTGTAGCTCAGACAGAAGTAATGGGCTTCATGCAGCAATTACTGAGCAGAATTCTATGCCCTGTGTTATGCAGGAACTCAGACAATGATTATAATGGTCCCTTCTGGCCTTAAAATCTATGAACTCCAGAGATCTAAGTGACACCCAGATCCTCCAGATAAATGCGTTTTTGGCTATTGGCGTAATTACTGAGAAAACATTTCTCCTGGGTCCCTACTTCGTAGCACAGAGAAGGGTTTCCAAGGAGGGAAAGAGATTTACATACCAATCTAATCAGCATTGAAGCCTGCACCCTTCCCTTTTTAGCAGCATCTGGGTGCAGCCATCTCTGAACTCATTAAAAACAAGCTAAGCTACAGGTCCAGTCCTGCTTCTACTGAAGTTATTAAGAGATTTGCCACCAACTCCCATGGGAATAGGATCAGGCCTTAGAATGTATCATAGTTTGCGTGTTCCAGGGTTTCTAGCCAATAGGACCAAACCATGTGTTTCCTCTTGGTTTGAGAATAATTAACTCTTTAGTTACTGAATTAACACACAGTCCAAAGCATTTATCTAATAGTGGGTGCGATTACGTATTTGTAATAGTCTTAAACACTTGGCATTGTCTGCACGCAGACAAATGGGCAGAATCCAGTTTACTACAATTCAAATTTTAAAAATGGACTGTTACTTGGAAAACAATGGTATCTTGGTGCGTAACTGGGTTAGATACTTAATTGGGTTGATTTTTGATTGATTGGTTCTTGATTATCACTTTTCAGGTTGAGAAGAAATTGTCCCCCACAGCACACTGGGGTGTGTATGTGATGTTTCCCAGGGGGGACCCAGGGTGTGGGGCACCTTGCTACCACCTGCCCTTAGCATGTGGAAGCCTTGTCTGTGCCTTCAGTGGGTTAACTCCCCAACTCCACTTCTCATGGGCAACACAAGCACCCCTACACAGGCCCTGCTGTGTCTTGTCAGAGATTGGCATGCTCCAAATCCTCTGAGCATCTCTGTGGAATTTCTAGCCCCTGGTCCACTGACACTCACAGTATTCACAGATTGGCTGTTTCAAAAGAATCAGTGCACCCCAGCTTACCCAGTCCACCTCACATCACCACTCTGCTTAACACATAGCACTTAGATATGTTTATAGTGAAACCAAGTAACAGTATGGAGATTCAAGTGATAGCAAGTGACAGTATCGGAACAAATGGTTACATATTAAATAAAATCATAACACACATTCCAGAACCTAGACTTAACTAGATATTGTCATGTCCTATAGAGCAATGCTCAGCCAAAGTCCTTCCAGCATTGTACAGCTAGGTTTGGCTGTGGGCCTCTGTTCATAAGATAAATACATGGGTAGCTTGCCTCCTCAGTGAAGGATCCAGGGTGTGCCTCTCCCTCCCCAGCTATACCCCAACAATCCACTGACTTTAGTCCTACCAGGATCCCATCCTGCTGTTTATTTCTTCCTGTAAATTTCCTCTCTTGGAGATTTTGCAATTTCTTGATTAGCATTTGGCTCAGTGTGCCCACAGCCATCCAGAATGGGACATTCAATGCCCAGTGCACACAAGACCAGACAGAGAGATAAGTGTCTGTTACTTCCTGCTTGAAAGGAACCTGTTTGAGACATGTCACCCTCTGGTTACCTGCTTTTAAGAACATAATTTTCAGTAAAAACAAATATCATCCAGACATACATTTCACAGGGATTATGATGATCAGTGGGCTACTGTAGAGACCTCACATGCCACCCTTTAGTGAATTATTCATATATCTGATCCAGGGGATCCCTGTAAAACTCTAGGCATCTCCTGTGCCCTCTGCCAGTTGACACCAAGAGGTTCCTGGGTCACAGTGGGGCATCACCTTCCTTCAGAGCACTGAGCAGGGGTCAAGAAAGATTTGGATGCGCCTCCATGGGCGAACCGAGATTTGCAAAGGTCATTTCCTTCCATCTTCCCCTCATTTCTTCAGTTGAGGTGCAAGCAGTTTTTGCTGGGCTAGGAGTTGAGACATATAGTTGTTTTACCTGATTATGCCCTGATTTAGTTAGGGATCTAGGCTTTGCCATGCGGCTCACTTCTCTTTTAGGCCTTGGCTACACTTGCAGATGTACAACGCTGTGAGTTAAACCTGACTTCGTGCAGCTGAGTAGGGAAAGCGCTGCAGTATGTCCACACTGACAGCTGCCCAGCGCACTGTCATGGCCACATTTGCGGCAATTGCAGCGCTATTGGGAGCGGTGCATTATGGGCAGCTATCCCCCAGAGCACCTTTTCCCATTCTGGCACCGTGGGTTGTGGGAAGGGGGCGTGGGTGCGGGGCATTCTAGGTCCTGTCCCAACGCCCCATGATGCATCGCTTCACATCCCAGAAATCCCTTTGTTTCCATTCACCTTTGACGCCATCTTTCAACGGTTTCTGTGCAGCGCGATCTGTCTGCGGGAAATGGAGCCCGAACTGCTGAGGCATATGCTGACTTATCTCGCCAGCACGTCACGTTTGGTTGTCCAACTATTCCTTAAGATCCAAAGTGACAGTGAGAGTGAGGAGTCCGACGATGCTATCGAGCCGCGTAACGCATATGACACGAAATTGCTTGTGGCATTCACGGACATGCTCAGCACCGTGGAACGCCGCTTTTGGGCTCGGGAAACAAGCACCGAGTGCAGGATCACATCGTCATGGAAGTCTGGGATGACGAGCAGTGGCTGCAGAACTTTCGGATGAGAAAAGCCACTTTCATGGGACTGTGTGAGGAGCTTGCCCCCACCCTGCGGCACAAGGACACGAGATTGAGAGCTGCCCTGCCAGTGGAGAAGCGGGTGGCTATTGCAATCTGGAAGCTGGCAACTCCAGACAGCTACCGGTCGGTGGCAAACCAGTTTGGAGTGGGAAAGTCGACCGTTGGAATCGTGTTGATGCAAGTTTGCAAGGCCATTAATCGCATCCTACTCAGAAGAACCGTGACTCTGGGTAACGTGCAGGAAATAGTGGATGGCTTTGCACAAATGGGGTTCCCTAAATGTGGAGGGGCGATAGATGGGACGCACATTCCTATTCTGGCACCACCCCACCTAGAATCCGAGTACGTTAATCGGAAGGGGTATTTCTCTATGGTTCTCCAGGCGCTTGTGGATCACCATGGGCGTTTCATTGACATTAACACAGGCTGGCCCGGAAAGGTGCATGACGCACGCATCTTTCGGAACACTTGGCTGTTCAGGAAGATGCAGGCCGGGACTTTTTTCCCAGAGCGGAAGATCACGGTAGGGGAAGTTGAAATGCCCATTGTGATCCTTGGAGATCCCGCTTACCCGTTAATGCCGTGGCTCATGAAACCCTACACAGGGAGCCTTGACAGCAGCAAGGAACGGTTCAACTACAGGCTGAGCCGGTGCCGAATGACTGTGGAGTGTGCCTTTGGCCGTTTAAAGGGCCACTGGTGATCTCTGTATGGGAAGCTGGACTTGGCCGAAAACAGCATCCCTATGGTTATATCCGCGTGCTGTGCCCTCCACAATATTTGTGAAGGGAAGGGTGAAAGCTTCACTCAGGCATGGACCTCCGAGGTTCAACACCTGGAGGCTGAATTTGCACAGCCAGAGAGCAGGGCTATTACAGGGGCGCAGCGCAGGGCTGCAAGGATTAGGGATGCCTTGAGGGAGCAATTTGAGGCTGAAAACCAGCAGTGATATCTGGTGCCCTGCACGGGAGTGAAGTGCAGTAGTTCCAATCTTTAGGAATCAGTGTTTGCTAAGCAGACAAGCAGACTTGCAGTGCCTGTTTATTTCCTGGGCTAAGGAGTCTTTTACTTTATGCAATAATAAAGAATGTTTTCAAAGCCAAAGAATCTATTTATTGTAAAGAAACAAGGGGGTGGAGTAAGGAACAGTACAATCACAGATTCGCGTATGTCCTGTCTGGTGTGCTGTGCAATGAGTGCTGCACTTCAGGATAGCTATACTGCATGGTGATGGGGGTTGAGTGCAGAGGGTAAGGGTCATGGTTTTCAGGGCTGGGTGGTGAAGATACTGGTGTTGGAGGCAGCGGGTGGCATGAAGAACACGGAAGTTGGGGAAAGTGGGTTGGAGGTGACAGTGGAGCACAACGGAAAGAGTTTTGGGACAAGGGCTGTGCGGGGGGGAGGCGTTTGCAGTACTGCTCCTCTTTCTGCATGGCTACCAGCTCCTGAATAGCGTCTGCTTGGCGCTCCAGGATGCTTATGAACCTATCAGTGCTTTGCTGCCAGTGCGCGGTGCTTTGCCGCTGGTGCGCTGCATTTTCCTGGCGGATCCTGCTTTCTCTCTCCCTCCAGTTCTGTGCTTTCTCATTCTCTTTAATAGATTGCCGCATCACTTCTTGCAGCATGTCTTCTTGGCTTTTTCGCGGTCTCTTCCTGAGCCTTTGCAGTCTCTGAGCAGGCGATAAGAGGGACGGCTGAGGTCTCAGGTTGATGCAGCTGTATAGGCAAAATGCAACATTTAACAGAGGCAGCATTGTTTATACCAGACAGAGTAATGATTCCCCCCGCACTTAAGGAGTAGAAAACACACAGGGTCTACACAATAGCATAATTTTCCCGTCCAAAACAGAGCACACATATCCCACGGGAGCCTCAAAATGGTGAGTAAGGGGGACTGATTGTTTCAGGGCTGCACTGTCCTCTGGGTTTCTGTGCCTTGGGGAGAGCCAACAGCTTCAGGGGCACCTACACTGAACACTGTCCCAACATTTTCCACAGGAGTTCGTCCTGGATGAGATCTCGCTGCTGAGGGTGACTTGGGAAGCAAGGGAGGGTCTTCTACTGCAATGCGGCTTCCGCCCTGGCCCATATGCAGCTTGCCTGTGTGCAGCATTGGTCCCCCCGCCCGTCGCGGCACAGTGGCGCGGACACGTTAGCCTGGCTGGGACAAGGACCACGGTGGCTCTCCCGATAAACCTGCGCAAGCGCATTGCACACGTTCTGGATGAGACATTCGAGGAGATTACCAAGGCCGATTACCGCGATGTGATAAACCACATCAATGCACTATTCCGCATCTAGGCATGCATGCCTAACCCTCCTCTCCCAAAGAGCCTGCACCGAAAAAATTCCTTCCCGAAAAAAAAACCGCTTACCGGGAACCTGCTCTTCTGTTTGTCCTCCACCAAGTACTGGCCGCTGCGACTGGCTACCTTCCTCCTGGCTCGAGAAGAGCTCCTGGCTGCATGGATCCAGGGATTCCGGGGTGTCTCCATCCGGCCCACCACCATCACTCCCGTTTTCCTCCTCCTCCTCCTCCTCTTCCTCCCCCCCCCACACCGGCTCTGAAGTGTCCATGGTGGTGCTCGGAGTGGAGGTGGGGTTAACCCCAAATATCGCATCCAGCTCTTTGTAGAATCGGCAGGTCGCGGGGGGAGCACCCGAGCGGCCGTTTGCGTCACGGGCTTTGCGGTAGGCACTCCGCAGCTCCTCACTTTAATCCTGCACTGCAGGGCATCCCGGTCATGGCCCCTTTCCATCATGTCCTTTGATACCTTCCCGAAGGTATCGTAATTCCTACGGCTGGAGCGCAGCTGGGACTGGACAGCTTCCTCCCCCCAAGCACTGATGAGGTCCAGCAACTCGCCATTGCTCCATGCTGGGGCTCGCTTGGCACGTGGAGGCATGGTCACCTGGAAAGATTCGCTGATAGCACTCCACACCACGCCGGGCTGAGCAAACAGGAAGGGGATTTTTAAAATTCCCGGGGAATGTAAAGGGTGGGTCACATGGTTGGTTACCTGAGGCCAGGGCAGTAGAGTTTGAACTGATGACCAGAGTGGCTAGAACAGGCATTGTGGGATACTGCCGAATAATTCTGGAGGCCATTCACAGCGCATTGGGTGGCCACACTGGCGCCGCAGCACTGCAGCAGCAGCGCAATACTCGCTATTCCTCTCAGGGAGGTGGAGTACATGCAGCGCTGCAACCACGGAGATACAGCGCTGCAAATGCCTTGCCAGTGTGGACGGGGAGTGAGTTACAGCGCTGGGGGCGGCTTTACAGCGCTGTAACTTGCAAGTGTAGCCAAGGCCTTAGATGCATGCCTAATGTCACAGCTCAGGCATATGCACAGAGCTTATCTGTGCAAGGTGCAGTTTTCTGGGTGTCTCATTAAATTGACTCACTGCTGTAAATGCAAAAGGTGTGTCATACAAAGGCTTCTGTAAACTTTACTTGCCTTGGCAAGCCTCTGCATGTTCCTCTATTGGTGCTACTCCACATTATTAACTGAAAATGAATTTTGTGCTCTCTCTCCCCCCCCGCACACACCCCTTTCTTGTTCTCTCTGGCCTATAAGTTGTGATGATCACAACACAATCAGCTTGATTTCAGTTTCTTTCCCCTAATATGAACGGTTCACATGCAAAAGCACAAAGGAGAAAGCCTGACTTTGTCTCTCCTGCCAGTCACTGTGTTGTGAACAATTTTACTTCCCCAGCCCCCCCCCACAGATCTTTGGGTAGGAATAAGTCTCTAGCCCCTGACCTACTGCTGCATGCCAGGGCCAGAGAAGAACAATACACAACTGTGTTAGCAGCGCATCATACACAATGCAGAGACAAGACCAGAGGATGGAAGCATTATTATCTGAGCTTGTACTGGGAATGCTGGGAAATAGTGGGGGTGGGGTTGTTGTAGGAATTTTTTTAACGCCTTGAATGCACATTCTTCTTTAACTATTCACACCCCCTTCTTCTCCCTGTCTTCATTGTGATTCATTGTCCTGCATGATCCCGCCTGCTCTGTACAAAACATGCCTCTCTAGTCTTTACACAGCAATAGTATTCGACATTGATGTAAAGGCAGTAAAGCACAAAGCTCTTCCCAGAAGGTATAGACATACCGCACCAGCAAAATGCATTTAGTGCTGAGGTGGGCAACCAGAGAATGCACAGTGCACTATACCACACTTAGGGGTGAGAGGGCAGATTTTGATTATGGACCCTAGTGCAATCCTTTGCTGGGAGTGCCATGGGATGTGTAACATTCCCATGTAGCAGAATTCAGGTCTCTTCAAATGACTTCCATACAGTAAATTTGCAAGATACTTGCTTTTTCTACTGTAACAGAGAAGGGGTAAACTAGAACAGTGAGGATTTGAACCTGTGGTGCTAGGGTATTTAGTTATTCATACAGGAGGCTTAGAGCGCTAAGCCATTGCCTCAGGCTGACATAGGGTCACTCAAAATATCGAAAGTGTCTCTCACACCTTACACACCTTTGTAAAACAAAAGCCCATTTTGAAGGAAACAAAAGGCAGAGAACATACTCCCAGACTGCCAATCTCTTCTTTGAAAGGAATTGTGGGAAAGCTGACATGATCTGGCTTAGGGTCTTTCACGGGATGCCCCCTCAACCCAATTTACACCACCTGTTGCAGAGCAGTACATAAGTTGCTGTCACTTCACAAGGCAAGTGAATCAGGTCACTCAAATAATACACGACAGTAACACAATGATTCTGAAGTGGGCCGCTTTTGCATACAGGGTTTGAGGTCATGCCCGTTCCTCCTTCAGATCTTTTACATCATTTTCTAAATCAGAGGACCCTTCCCCAAGTCCACTTTACTGAGCCCTAAATTTTGTGAATTAACCTATAAAACCATATGCCAACCATATTTTAACACCGTATTTTCAGTCAATATTATTTCCCACCTTCCTCTCAGCTACTGATGTTAAAGTCACTTATTTGTTTGTAAGAAGCAATGTTTTTCATAATGTAAGGCGCTTAATATGTAAGTGATGGGGATCGGGGACTTGGTAGAGGACTACTAGAACCTTTCACCTCTACTGTAGATTATACATTTAAATCTAGCCCAGGTCGGTAGTGGCCATTCAATGTCAGCTTGGTAGCCTATTTGAAAAGCCCTACACTATACACACCTGCACCAGCATCCTCCTTGTCTGTCTCAGCAACAAGGCCAAGGACTGACTGGACTGTGGCTACTGACCCATCCTCTCATCCATAGCACACTCGATCCAGTACTAAATTCACGGGTTTAAAAGAATGCTCTAACCCAGCAGTGCTCACACTGTTGTACCATCACTACTAATGGCCTGCAACCTCTTTCTTGCCAGGCCATGACATGAACCATTGTGAGAAGCATACATCAGGGGAGCGGGAGAGGAAGGGGTCCTTGGTGAGAATTTTGCCCTTACAAAATGGGCCGTACTGTGAAAGAGTTGGAGAACTGTTGAAGTCTTTTGAAACTCACCAAATCCATCTAGCAGTGCTCTTCAACGTGCTGACCCACAAGCCTCATCTTCTGGTACAAAATACTTGACAGACACTTTGCCCCTCCCCCCCCACTCCCTACCCCACCCCATCCCACTCCACCCCAAAATATAGGTACATTACCAAATAGGCCTGCAGTCCCAGGGTGTGGTCAACGACATGCCTGCTGATGAAAGCGTCTGCAGAGTGCCAGACTGGTTTGTTTTCTCAGGTTTTACTAATCTCACACCCTCTCTTCTGAGATGAGATAATCATACCACCTCTGTGCCTCTATTTCCCCTCCTACCATTTCTCTCTTGTCTATTTACATTGTAAAGGAGAGGCTCTTCCTAAGTGTTTATGTGGGGCCTCAGTCTTGGTTGGCACTTTTGTAATAGAATAAAACAACAAACAAATAATACATAATAGCAATACACTGAAGTAAAGCATCTGGAGTCTGAATCTCCTAAATAGATTTTAAGGTCAAAATGGACCATCACATCATCTAGTCTGGTCTCCCAGGTAATATAAGCCACAGAATTGCAGCTAGTGATTCCTATGGTAAGCCCATAACTTCTGGTTGAGCTACAGTCAATTTTTTTAGAAAGTTACTCTGCCTTAAATGTTGCAAGTGATGGGGAATCCACCACGTCTCTAGCTACATTGTTCCAGTGGCTAATTACCCTCACTGTTAGTGGCTTGCAGCTTATTTCCAGTCTGACTTTGTCTAGCTTCAACTCCCAGCCACTGGCTCTTGTTATACCTTTGTCTGCTAGATTGGAGATTTTTCTTCTATCTGAAATCTACATACCCAGGGAGGCACGTACAGACTGTGATCAAGTCATGAATAAGGCTAGCCTATGGGTTTTATTAATTATTCAAGATGTATTATGTTACATATTTAGATTGTGATAGTGAGCAAAGGTCCAATCAAAATCAGGCCCGATTGTGCTAGTCATTGTAAAAACACATAAGAAAACGCTGTCCCTGCCCCAAAAGGCTAGTTAGTGTCTAACCAGACAAGAAAACAGACCCACAATAGGAGATAGACAACATACAAGCAAAATGCCCCAGGATACGTACATCTGAATTCCACTTAAAAATAAAAGATGTTTATATCCCCAAGTCACATCCTAGCCCAGCCCTACCCCTCTGCTCAGGTGCCTCAGCCAACATGCTCCACTACTTCTAAGGGCATGTCTACACTACCGGCTGGATCGACGGGCAGCGATCGATCCAGCAGGGGTCGATTTATCCTGTCTAGTATAGTGTCGACTCTGGTACTCCACCTCAACGAGACGCACAAGGGGAATTGATGGGAGAGCGTCTCCTGTCGACACATCACAGTGAAGACACCGTGGTAAGTAGATCTAAATACGTCAACTTTAGCTACGTTATTCACGTAGCTGAAGTTGCATAACTTAGATCGATCTCCCCCCATAGTGTAGACCAGCTCTAAGTGTGCTCTCTTTCCATCCTGCAGAGAAATACTTATTTCATTTCTACTCCTTCCCATTTTATTTTCATTATTATTTATATTGTGGCAACACCTAGAGGTCTCAACCAGTCAGGACCTCACTATGCTAGGGTCTGTACAAACACAGAGTAAATAGCCTCTACCCCAGTGGTTTTCAAGCTTTTTAGGCTGCATACCCCTTTCTAAATATTGTAGTCTGCCATGTACCTCCATCTGCAATAGGATCATAATTTACCTATGATTAGATTGCCAAGTCTTACTGAATAAAATTCATTGTCTCGCATACCCCCTGACAACAGCTTGTGTACTCCTAGAGATACACATACCCCAGTTTGAAAAACCACTGCTCTACCCCCAAAGAGTTTATAATCTCTGCTACTTCCACCTCCCAGCAGCGGCAGCTCCAGGCACCAGCACTCCAAGCGCATGCCTGGGGCAGCAAGCCACGGGGGGTGCCCTGCCGGTCCCTGCGAAGGCGGCAGTCAGGCAGCCTGCCGCACCACGCCTGCGGGAGGTCCGCTGGTCCCGCGGATTCGGCGGCAATTTGGCGGCGGGTTCACGGAAGGCACGGGACCGGGGACCTCCCGCAGGCATGCCGCCAAAAGCAGCCTGCCTGCCATGCTTGGGGCGGCAAAAAAGCTAGATCTGCCCCTGCCTTCCAGATCCCTTTAGTACTATCACCACCCAAAGTCCTTTTACTCCTTATGAGTGCTGGAAGCTAGCCAATAAGCCAACCCTCTGATCACTCTGGCACTAATTAGACCCCACAGAGCAATCTGATTGGGGATTGGGATGCAATTAGCTAATCGGGCTGAGGGGGTGGGTGCTAGAGGATTAATTAGCCTATAAATTGAGGATAGATCAAAAAGGTACAGGAAGGAAGTGCTGAGAGGGCAGGAGCACAGCTAGCTGAATCCAGATTCATTTCAGTCAGATCTCAAGGAAGGGAGCGCTCTTCTTCTCTTGGGCCTGGGGGAGTGGGCTGATGACACAAGGGCTGCAGTAAATAACACTTCCACCCAAAACTTTATAGGTGTTGGGGGAGGGAACATAAATAAATGGCACTACCTAACCAGTGGAGTCTGAGCAGATTTCTGTGGTGCATGAAAGTGGGAGCAGAATGCACCCTGCTACATTCCTACTTTGCTCACTGGCTCAGCAGGGGGGCTGATGTTATTTTACAAAAACAGTTTTTCTCCAGGCTCTGTTATGAGCCTAATTTTTAAAAAAGGCTTCTTTCCCCCACACCCACAAGATAATGAGCATGCAGTTACAGGTGCCCTCTGGCACCCTGGGGGCATGCGCATTGGGAGAGCCACAAGCAGGGCCAAATTTGCAGCTGCTATATCTCAAGTAAATGGAATGGACCAACTGGGCATTTGGCCCTTGGTCTCTTCTCCTCCTCCAATTTTTCTCTGCTCAGTTGGAACAAAAAATATAAAGGACTGGGCCCCATGCAGTAACAACAAGGGGGTGGGGGCAGGTCGGAAAAGCAGTCAGTGTTGAGTGTGCTTCAGTAAACAGCTGGACTAGATGGGTTTAAAATCAGGTAATAAAAAATAAACTATTTGAGACAAATTCTAGAGGGAGAGAGAGAGGGATGAGAAGCTCACGTTGGGAATGAAGGAAAGCAAGCCAGGCAGCTTTGCTGTTGCCAAGAGATTTGGATTTTTTAAGCCCGTCCCTTTCATTTTGTACAAACTTTGAGAGATGTCCTTTTTCTTAGAAACATTAGTTTGGGTATAGTACTTTATTTTACAGGGGTTATTAATTTCATGGGGAGTGGGGTATTTTTAAGCAATTTTTGAGTTTTGTGTTAATATCCCAAAATTGGAGGGCTTGGGGGCTTTCTCGTTGTATGTACTGCAATGAGTTGTAACAGCACTATGTTAAAGTGCACTAGAGAACCTTTAATATGCAACAGCACGGTCCACACAGACCAATTAATGCGCAGCACGTTTGTGCTGTTTAAAAATCACACCCACATAGTATGAATTACTGGTCTTTGTAGACAAGCTCTTAGATACAAATAACCATTTCTCATGTTTTTCAAGTGTTTACTGGATAACCACCAATTTCATTTTTGGCTTGGGAGTGTGTTATCAGTGCTTATCAGTTAAAACTGAAAGTCTGAAGCCCTAATGAGGTATGTGTGGGGCCTGAGAATGCAGGATCAGGCTGGTACTATAGAGCCAATCAGATTCGCTGTGAAAAGGAATATCCTCTTGCCTTGTGGGTTATTTAATTGAATTTATTTGTCTTACACACAGGAAACAAACATATGGCTCCACAATCAGGGAACACAACAGATATCCTAGTACTAAAACAAATTGCACATCAGCATTCCCCAAACTTTAGAAAGCTGAGCCTCTCCTTTGGGATGATTTAGTTGGTGTTGGTCCTGCTTTGAGCAGGGGGTTGGACTAGATGACCTCCTGAGGTCTCTTCCAACCCTAATATTCTATGATTCAATGATAAGGAATCCAGTTATGTCCTCTCTGTGGGGCCTCCTCAAAATGAGCAGTTACTTAGGCCATGGCTACGCTACAAAATTAAGTCGACCTAACTTATGTTGGCATACAGCCGCCACAGTAATTACATTGCTTGTGCATGTCTACACTTTGCTCCTTGTGTCAGCAGTGTGCGTCCTCACCAGCAGTGCTTGTGTTGATTGTACTGTCAGTGTGGGGCACTGTGGGATGGCTCCTGAAAGCCGGTAACAGTCGAGGTAACCGATGCAGTGTTTACACTGACACTGCGTCAATCTAACTACATTGACCTTGACTCTATGCTGCTCGTGGAGTGGAGTTATAAGTCAGCATAGCGAGGCTGTTTTGTCGGCTGGTGTGAAATATAAGTGCAGAAACTTCCGTAGTTAGGTTGACGTAAGCTACCTTGTGTCAACCTAACTCAGTAGTGTAGACCAGACCTCAGAGTAGATTGTGTTGCTCTTCCTTGTATGATACTTACTTGCCTTCCTTCCGTGCTTTGTGGAGTAGTGAATTAATTAACAACATTGACATCATCACTGGCATATAGTTAGTGCCCAGTGAAATGAATGGGGCAGTTCACACTCTCTGCAAACTCACGCAGAAGTCGTCTCTGCGTCAGTTACACTCAGGTCACATGTTCACGGTTTTCTTCGCAACCAGTTCGGCTAAAGGCTTTTAAAATGAAAACTGAGACTCTGGAGAACAACTGAGAGGCCTGTCATGTCAGCTAGTCCTTTTTGTCATCCTGTCCCATCACCTCCCTGGGGACCCTCCCTCCGGGGGTTTTGTACTGAAGCCTATATTATTCATCCTTGATTAGGGGTAACATTTTCAGAAGCACCCAAGTGACTTAGGAGCCTACGTTCCATTTTCAAAAGTGACTTAGGCACTTGGGTGCCCAGTAAAATGGGAGTTAGGCTCCTTAGGCGCTTGTGAAAACATTACCCTGTGCCACCTGTATACATGTAAGCCTGAAATTTAATCAAACTCTAACACCTCATGTCTGGTTTCAGTTCTTCATTTCCCAGGTGCTTTTTCGCAGTTTTTCTATCCAGGTTTTGAGCTGAAGCCGATTCTCTGCTTTTCTGGGCTCAGGCAAGCAGTATCTGCAGTCGCTTTTCCATGATCTCTCCTGAGTGTGACTAACACTTTCTGTCAGGGTTGGGTAACCAGGCATATGTCTGAAAACAAACCAAACCCATTTACTACATTTCCTGTTGTTCTTTAGACTGTTTTCTCAGCCTACCTCTGGCTCCCCCATTGGACAATATCACAGTAAAGGTGCCAGTAGATTTTCCTGCTTTGGTACTGCTCCTAGACGTCATCTCCCTGTGTAAGGGAAGCCTTGTAGATGAAGCTCATCATTAAAGCTGGTCTATTCTCAGCTCTTCCACAGATTTCCTGTGTGACCTTGAGCAAGCCACTTTAGCCTCTCTATGTCTCAGTTTCCGCCTCTGAAAAATGAGCTAATCATTCTCTTCTTCATAGGAGGATTGTGAGGGTTAGGCGCTTTGAGATCCTTGTTTGGAGGTTGCTACGTAAGTGGGACCTGATCTGTATGTTACTGATGTTTTGGTGAGGGACTTACCAACAGACCCACCCATGTCCATCCATCTCCCCCAGCAGGAAAGCATGCATTGTCTTGGCTCTCACGCCCATTGTTCTGAAAATGACCAGTCTGTCACTGCATCTGATTCTGCCTCCTTGCCTGCAGGCAGTCTTGTTTCACCTTCTTCCACTTTTCTCTCCATTTCCACCATCCCCCTAGCCATGTGGTCACACTTCGTGTCAACATGCCACACCTAGTCTTCATTTTCAGTTCTGTGCATCTCTTGTCATGCTCCCAAACCCTTCCTTTTCCTACCTGTCAGCCATTGCCCCTCTCATCAAAAGCCACTTCTTCAGCTGCTGATGGATTTGACCTGCTCCCTCTCAGCCTTACAGAATGGATGCTATGGGGCCACAGTTATTTGCATCGCTCTCTTGTTGTAAGCCCTTCAGTTCCCGAGCAATGACAGGAAGATTCCAATGGAAGCATTGTTAGGCCAGTCTCCCCCTTTACCCAGTTGATCACACAGGGCAAAAATGGGACTGACCAAGATGCCATATACAGATGCCCATTGGGCGGGTGAAATCACGACAGACAGTGATGGATGGCTTTCATTCCAGTTTGTTTTCCCATTAAATACCGTTTTCTCTGTTTCTATAGGTTTGGCCAAAATATTCAAAAGTAGCCATTGATGATGGGTCCCTTAATTCTGGTGTGTCCAACCTGAGACTCTTAAAGGGGCCTGATTTCAGAGGTGCTGAGCACCTACAACTCCCACTCTCTTGCATTTCTGCCTTTGGTTAATCAGTCCTGGTCTGCAAAGGTCAGGAAAGACCTTTGGGCCTGAGGCTTTTCAGCATTAAGGGCCAGCGACTGTGGGTTCACCTTGCACAGGTGCAAAAGGGGAGAGGGAGGTCACCTCTTCCTGCGACCCGACATCAGAGCCATGCATAACATGGCTGGGGAGCATCATACTCACAGGTCACTAGTAGCTTTTGAGGGATAGCCACCCCGAAAGTGACAAAGAGGAGTCGGCTCCAGGTAGTGCCAAGACCCTGCTAACTCTCTACACAATAGCCAGCATGTGGCTGGAGAGGGCATGCTACCTACCCCCTTTCAGGGGTGCTGGGGTTGGCAGTGAACTGCCCCAGCCCCTTTGGAGCCCCGGAGAGAATTCCTCCTCCACACATCCTGTGGCTCTGAGCAGAGATCCAGCCCGGTCAGCTGATGATGGGCAACAAAGAAACCAGAACAGTTATTGAGCTCCCTCCTGCACTGAATTAGCCCTGAGCTCTGAGCGTTGGGAGCGATCTGGTGCCCATGTCATTTGTTTGTGTGGCGTGTGTCAGCAGAGCCCTGCACGTGTTCAGTTTCATAATGCGCTCTATGCAGTAAGCTCTCACTCCCTGCAGGGAACGGCTGCGGTTTCATATTTCATTTCCCTTGTACACTACACCCAGATTCCAGTCGCTTTCTGGCTTCACTGCAGTGCATTACGCAGAGCACAGGTCCTGCATCGTATCCAGCAGAGACAGACAGGGCTTCTCTCGGTTCCAGGCAGTGGACCATGAAGATGTCAATTTTATTTTCACTTTGCATCTTTGCTTTCCCTGGCTTTTCCCAGGGCAGGGTTGTTGGAGTGGATGAAGCTGGCTTTGCCGAATGCAATGAGTTCTTTTATGGAGAAACCCCACCAGAAGGATTTACGGAGTCTTTCCATGTGAAAATCTGTCAGCAGTACAACAAAGAGCCACGCTTCGCAACGCTCTACAGCACGGAGGACAAGACCCCTCTTTATTCCGCTTTTAAATACACAAAAGCAGCTCAGAGAGGGAAGGAGAGCTGGCTGGTTGAACCGCAGGTAAGTCAATCTCCCCAATAGCTGTCAAGCAAATCTTCTCAAGAGTTACGGCATGTAGTTATCCTGGACTGTGGGGGATGGAATTTTACAAAGAAGTCAGGGAGCTGTGAAATCCTTCTAGACACTAATGTATTAGAAATAGTATTTATTCTTGGGTTCAGCCCTGGACAAATCCATGGTCTCTTGTCCCAAAGTGCTTACAATGAAAACTGAAAGGCATTGCATCCAAAGTGGAATAAGAAAGAAAGAAAGAACAAGAAAAGGAAGGATTTCACCCTTTAAACCACCAGATCTGTCTGTCTATCTGAGAGAGACAAGGTGGATGAGGTAATATCTTTTATTGGCCCAGCTGCTGTTAGTGGAAGAGACAAGCTTTCAAGCTTCACAGAGGTCTTCTTCAGGTCTGTCAGAGCTCTGTGAAGCTCAGAAGCTTGTCTCTTCCAAGAAGTTGGCCCAATAAAAGATATTACCTCACCCACCTTGTCTCTCTCATATCCTGGGACCAACACAACCATAACACTGCAAACTATCCAGCTAGCTACCTAGTAGTTATTACACAACACAGAGGGACACACTGGCTGTGGCTCATAGGGTTAAAAGTTTCAGTGACAAGTTGATGTTTGTTCTGTTGCCAGCACCGATCCAGTAGCTGATAAGTGCTCATTAACTTCATTGCACTGGACTAAAACACACATTTGTGATTCACACAGTTGACGCTATGGCAGTTCTTTGTGTCCCTCTGTTGTGGATACTGTAGCTGGAAAGAGGTGTAGCATAGTGCCCTACACTATGAAAGTTTTCAGTCAAGGCAGGGGAATTCAGTTAAAAAAATGTTACCTGAGTGTCCGTTGCTCTTGTCTATACTGACACTTTGCATGGTTAGCTGACTCCTTGTTATGTTTTAGTGCTCACCCTTAAATCCTTACCAGTGGCCTAAGAGAGCTAAAAAACTTTACTTTGGTATTTGCAGTATTCAAGGTATTTCACTAGTAAGTGTAGGATAATACTGCACATAACCTGATCTATTCAGCTAAAGCAAATCTGGCGCATATTAAGGGTGACCACTCAGCAATGACAATTATTATTTGTACTAGAGTAGCACCTAGAGGCCCCATCTAAAATCTTGGCTCCTTTGTGCTAGGCACTGTACAAACATACAATAAGAGACAGCCCCTGCCCCAAAGAGCTTACAATCCAAATACAAAGGGACTTGCTATTTGCCTCATTTTCCAGATGGGGAACTGAGGCACACAGAGACTGAATGACGTGCCCAAAGTCACACTGAAAGTACTAGAATTGAACCCAGCTCTTCTTATAGGTGCTGGAGCTAGGGGTGCTGGGGGTGCTGCCGCACCCCCTGGCTTGAAGAGGTTTCCATTATATACAGGGTTTGCAGTTTGGTTCAATGGCTCTCAGCACCCCCACTATAAAAACTTTTCCAGCGCCCCCTGGCTATCCTGCGGCCCTGTCTTAGCCACAAGCTCATCCTTCCTCTCTGTCACTGTAGCCGGTGTTCATTGTTGCCGTTCATCTAGCGTTTGTTCCATTTTACACAGCCGCCTGTCAAAGGTGGCCACCTGCCACCTGAAAAAGAGAAAAGCCTCTTTAAAGCCATGTAATTACCAAGCTGAATAATGCATAGGAATCTTTAATAGTTGTGGGTTCAAAAGGACCTAGACAAGAGAACAACATCTGCCAACTGTGTCACATAGGCAGCAGAACACAGCAACAAGGAAGATGCCCTGCCCAGCTGCCGAGCCCTCCTGCCCCAGCCAGGCACAAGTGTACCCAGCCTGACCCTTACTTCCTGCTGCCATATCTCCCTGTGTCCCCTCTTTCAAGCATCCAGGCCTCCTACATACCTCACGCTAAGCACCTTGAATTTGTTCCTGCACCCAGTGGTCAAGCCCTCTTATCCCCTTCTCCCAGCCACCCACCCCCTCCCCAAACACGCATCCACTCAGCAGCCAAACCTCCTTGTTACCCAGTGACCGGCCTCACTCCCAGCTGCTAAAACTTCCTTGCCACAATATTTAGGTTTCCTGTTTCAAAAATCTAGTCACTTTCACAGGGGTCTTCCCCTTGGTCCACTCTTCTCATCAGCCCCGATTATAGACCTGTCATTCCTGAGCAAGTGCAGCAATTTGAGAAACCACTGCATCCCTGTGCATTATACACTGAATTACCTGGGCCAGTCACTATTTTATAATAAGTAGAACTTCGGGAATGGAGGTTGTTTGTAACTCTGAACAAATTGTTATGGTTGGTCTTTCAAAAGTTTACAACTGAACATTGACTTAACACAACTTTGAAATGTTAATATACAGAAGAAAAATGCTGCTTTTAACCATCTTCATTTAAATTAAACACAGAAACTGTTAAACAGTTTCTTTACCTTGTCAAATCTTTTTTTTTTACACTTTCCCTTTATTTTTGTAGTAGTTTAGGTTTAACACAGTACTGTACTATACAGTATTTCCTTTTTAAAAATTTTTTGTCTTTGCTGCCTGATTGCATATTTCCGGTTCCAAATGACGTGGTGGTTGACTGGTCAGTTCGTATCCCTGGTGTTCGTAACTCCGAGGTTCTACTATATACCCAAAACTCAGGGCTTGAAATAAAGTGTTTTTTTACCCATGAAAGCTTACGCCCAAATAAATCTGTTAGTCTTTAAGATGGCAGCGGACTCCTCATTGTTTTTGTGGATACAGACTAACACGGCTACCCCTCTGATACTCTTAGCTGCTCTGACTTCACACAGTGTAACACCACTGACTGCTATGGAGTTATTCCAGCTTTGCATCAGTGTCTGTGAGATCAGAATCTGGCCCCAGTGAGCCCTGCTTGATTTTGATCAATGATGATGTGAGATAAAGGAGGAGCTTTAGATTTTTCTTCCCTGTACTGAGCTGCTGTGAAATGTGCTAGACCAGAGAAATCCAGTTTGCACTCTCTGTCTAACCAGATCCATTTGCCTGTATTTAAAAGGCCCATTCCCTTCACTTTTGCTTGTTGTTTTGGTTTGCTTTTAGTTTTCAACCTCCAAATGTTCCGTAAATCAAAACTGTTGTTCCTATTTAAAAGACTGGAGCATTTAAACACAAATATGGATCTAGGTCAGTATAGACAAAGCAGCTTCCCCAATACCAACAACAGCTTAATCAAGGAACAGAGATTGCCAGACAAAAAGCCTTATCTATGGAAATCCTTGAAAAGCAATGCTTTAACGGAGACCCAAGGATCTGATCTTTAACACTGGTGGGAGCTGTGCCTGAGAAGGGATTGCAGTGTAGTATTGAAGCAATTCTCATGGTACTTTCCATTAAAGCACTACAAGATCTTGCCATAAATTCTGCACATAGCTAGGCAATGCAAAAGCACCCTATTATTTTTGTTCCCCTGTCCTCCCCTCCTTGCTCACTTGTTTCATCCTTCTCTTATGTCTTGGGTTTGGACTATACGTTTTCTGGGGCAGGGGATGTCATGAACTATATGTTTATACAGTGTCTAGCACAATAGGACCTTGCCCTGGTTGAGTCCCCTAGGTGGTACTGCCATACATTACATAATGTACTAAGAAAGTGCTAAAGGTGCAAAGTCAAATACTCAAAAGTTAGGAAATGCCAGAATTTAAGTTGCCTGTGCAACCTTAATACACACACACCCTGCTTTGTACACATGCATCATGATACAGTCTTTAATTATGTGATCACATACCAGGTTTTTCACTTTACAACTACCATATATACAGGCATCCCATTCAACAATCTCTGAAATGCAGCCACCTCCATGGTGGAAGAAAGCAACTGATTACTACTGTGTGGCAACATTACACGGTTGTTTAGGACAGGAAGTGAAGAAAAACACCTTCCACAAACTGGCAAATAGACCTGTAATTGGAAAATCAGTGCTAAGAATCAAAACACTGAGGAGCAAGTGAGTGGATTTTTCTACAACTGTCTGGGCAAGTCTACACTTAAAACGCTGCAGCTGCGCCACGTAGCGCTTTAATGAAGACGCTCTACGCTGATGGGAGAGAGCTTTCCCACCAGTGTAGTTAATCCACCTCCCCAAGAGGCTGTAGCTATGTTGGCAGGAGAAGTTTGGTGGATTTTTCACACCCCTGCGCAACATAATTTTACCAGTATAGGGCTGCAGTGCACTGCAGATCAGACCTCTGTCTCTCCAGAAATAAGCAAACAAAGATGCAGCAGTGAGCAGAGGTGGTGCTAACACATTGGGGGCCTCCACACACACACCACACATAATAAAAAGCAAATAAGGGGCCCCATTGAGTTGCTCAGGGCTCTAAGCAATTGCTTTGTCTGCTTATGCCTAGCACTCGCTCTGACAATGAGTCATGCAGGTAGAAAGTGAAGACGAATAGTGATGATATTCGAGATTGTTCTGTGCGATGCTGAGTCAGACTGGGGCTCCTAAGGGAATCTGCACAGCACACGGCCCTCTAGCACCTCTAGAAAAGTGGTGACACCAGTTATCATCTAAGTCATTTCATGAGTGACATGTACACAGCCATATGCACCCAGATGTGACCGCTAAACATGCATGAACACAGTTATGTGCATAGGTACGCACACAGATATAGTGAAGTATCACACAGCAACTTCTTTTTTACTCTGGAGCGACTAAGAGCTATCCCATGAAATTTTGTAATAGATCATGATATAACTTGGATCGTCACTTGGCTCCTCCAGTGTAACATGTCTGCTTCTTCTGGGATGTATGAGAAATATTTGCCAAAAGTAGCACAGAGGTAATAATTTGATGTGACATAAAAGGAATGTCAATAGCTTCCACTGTTGATGTGATAAATGAAGTGTGTGTGTGGGGGGGAGGCGGGTAGCTCCCTTTTATGGACAGCCAGCCAGTAGCTATAAAATCCCTCAGAGTAGCTGTTCTCTAATTGTTCTACCTGTAAAGCATTAAAAAGTCTTACTGAAAAAAACAAAAACAAACAAACAAATAAACAAAAAACATGTCAAGGCTAATTCTCCACTCTGGCCCTTCGAGTGCAGACCCGCAAGGATTCTAAAAATTAATACTGGCCACTCCAGGCTTGTATTAAACTCCCAAAGTTACAGCTTTTCTCTGACCTTGGATTGGTAGATGCTGCCACCACCCAAGTGCAGAACCCCTTTGAGAGCCCAGGAAGGTGCACTTGGGAATTCCTTCCTGTGGGGTATCTTCAAGTCCTTTCACCCACACCCCTCCGGAGAAAAGCTGAGAAAGAAAACAAAAGAAATCAGCTGTTGTCACCAGCTAATTAAACAACATACGCACAAACCCCTTAGCACACAAAAATCCAGTTCTATTCTTAAAAAAGGTAAATTTTATAAAAAAAAAAAACAAAAGGAAGAAAATACATCTGGGAACTCAGGCTACTGCTAGATTTAAAAAGAGCAACTACAAGGATTAAGCATCAAGAATAGTTTCTTGAGGTCCAGCTTAAAGGTTACAAGCAAAACAAAAGCACCTGTGGTTAGCACAGAGGAATCCACAAGCCATAAAAAATTAAAATAAATAAACCTAATCTCATCTTCCTAGACATTTCCTGATCTACTTACACATCTGGGGTTTTAAATGAGTAGTTTCTAGGTATGATACTGATGATTTTTCATACCTGTCCCAAAGCTTCTCACAGCATAGCTGCTCTGTCCCTTCTCTCTAGGAGATCAACCACAGACAAAGAAAAGGGGAGTCTTGTATCCATTTTTTTAAGTTCTAGCCTTCCCATTGGCTCTTTTGGCCAGGTACCCACTCACTTCCTTTTACCTATGCATAGCAGTGAAACTTTGTAACCCTTTACAGGTAGAGCAATTAGAGAACAGCTACTCAGAGGGATTTTATAGCTACTGGCTGGGTGGGTGTCCATAAAAGGGACCTACCCCTTCCCTTCATTTATCACATTTGGTTAGCCATGCGATGTGCAGTGATCCAGCAGTCAGGATTTTTAATGGAATATATTTATAGAGAAGAAGGATGGTCCAGTGGTTTGTGTGCTAGCAGGCCCTGGTTCAATTCCCTGCTCTGCCACAGACTTCCTGTGTGACCCTGGGAAAGTCACTAAGGCTTATATACACAGGAACATCCAGGAAAGTTAGTCCAAATTAACTAAACATGTGACTTTGAAGTGGATTTGTTAAACTGTATTAAATCCCCTGTGTGGATGCTGTTATTCAGCATTAAAATAGCCTTACTTTACTTTGGAAGTGTGTGACGGGATCACTGGGGTGCAGCCTGGAACAGTGGGACTGCTGTGCCCCCTTAACTCTCCATTCTGGGCTGTGTCTCACAGAGCTTTGATAGTGACAAGTAGCAAACCCCTCCAGGCACTGTTATCATTCAGCACAACCTCATGTGGAGCCCCACACCCAGCTAGATTGCATGAATGTTCCCAGAGCCACTCATGAATCACACAGAGAAAGGCACCAGCCAAATCCCCCCAGCTCCAAGCCTTGTACCTCAGGAATATACCATCTTGCACTGCTCAAGACAAGCAGTGCACGTTTATTAATTGGTTCACCACTTCATCAATGGAAAGTGGACATACACCAGCCTTTGTAAATCTGAGCAGATTTCCAAACACTTCAGGCAAACTCACTGGTAAAGATAAACAGTTAAACACATGTATTGACTACAAAAGATAGATTTTAAGTGATTATAAGTGATAGGCAAAAAGTCAGAGTGGTTATCAAAAGAAAAGAAAATGTAAGCATGCAGTCTAAACTCTCAACCCTATTAGACTGGTTCCCAGCCTGTAAAATGGTAGCTCCTTCACTGGGGTGTTGTGAGGATAAGTACATTAAATATTGTTTGTAGCGTTGTTGAAGGATATGAGAGAGACGAGGTGGGTGAGGAAATATCTTTTATTGGAGCAACGTCTGTTGGTAGAAGAGAGAAGCTTTCCAGCTTCACAGAGCTCTTCTTCAGATCTCAAGAAGGGACCTGAAAAAGACTGAGATTACATTAAAGCTTGTGAGGTGCCAGATACTCTGGTAATGGGGGCCAGGCAAGTGCCAAAGACAGCTATAGGTGTCCGCACACTAAATGAGCGCAACTTCATTTTGACTGGGTTACAGCCCACGAGAGTTCTGCAACAGTGCCTGTATCTGCGTTTGAAATGGTGCTGGAGACAGCCTTCCTGGAGCTCCGTTAAAGAGAAAGAGAGCACTCGCAGCACTTGGAGGTTGTGTCAAATATAACGGCTGCATGAAAAGACTAATAATAGTGGGAGGCATCAAGGAAAGAAATGTTGCTGGTTGCCAGTGTTGACAGTTGCAGCATAAACTGCCTGCTCTGATATTTTTACCCTTGGAACAAATGACCAAATGTTCAAAGTGAACTGAACCCCAAATCCTGTAGCTGCAGCTGCACATCTAAAGCAGACAATTGGCGGCCTACATACTCAGCTGCACATAGCTACCTGATTCGTAACTATGAAGTTTTGCATTCACAAACTGCTGTGCTTGGAAAATTAAGTTCATGCCACATGTTCTGTATACAGTACCCCTCACTGTTTGGTAATGACACATGATGGAGTCTATGTGTTGTCTCTATCATTCCATTCATATACAAAATTCATCACAGGAAAGAGGCCTGGGTATACTGGGGACAACTTAGTGAGGACTTCTGCCCATGACCAAGGCTGCAATCAGAAAAGCAAACAAGATGTTAGGTTGCATGAAGAACAGGATGACAATAATACAGAAAATATTATACTGCATCAAAATGAGTCATATGGCCTAATCTGTAACAGTGTGTATTGGTCTCCAAAAAGGACATTGCAGAACTACTAGGTGTCAGACAATGGCAACAAGAATGATCAAGGGCCTGAAAAAATGCTCATATGAAGAGAGATTGAAAAGATTAGGGTTGTTTACCTTAGAGAGGAGATGAATAAAGGGGGACATGATAAAAGTATATAAAATAATGAATAGCCTAGAGAAAGTACAGCAGGAACTTCTCTTCTGCCTGCCTCATAACACAAGAACAAGGGGACATTCAATTATGTTGAAAGGTGGCACATTCAAAAATGATAAAAGAAACTTTCACATAACCTGCAATTAGACAGTGGAACTCATTGCCACAGGATGTCACTGAGGAGCAAGAATTTAGCAAGATTGAAAGAGGGATTGGACATTTATATGGATAACAGGAACACCTACCTGTAATAGCTAATGCTAATACAAATTTTGGAAAGAATATAAAACTTTATTCGTCTGAGTTTAAGCCAATCTCTGACTATTAAGGGTAAGAGTGAGACACTCGGGGAGGGGTGGGGGAAAATTACCCCATATCAGCCTTCCATGGAGCTTCTTGCACTTTCTTCTGAAGCATCTGGGCACTTTTGGATACTGGTCTAAAGAGACCAGCGATCTGATCCCTATGGCAATTCCTATGTTTTATGTACAATACTTATAGGTTAAATAAGTCAATTAAGAAATGAAATAAGAGACAGATGATGCAACACGTGTATAAGATGCTAAGATCACAAACTGTTGGAACCATCCTGCCCAAGTAAGCCTGTCTAAATACAAAAGACACCTGGCCATTCGGGCTGCCTAGGGCGTGATTTGGGACAGACTTTGGACCATGCAGTTTAAATTTCCAAAAGAAGGATGTAGGACGTGTCAAGAAAGAATGACTGATGAACAGATAGAGCTGTCGTATCCTGGGAAAGAACAGGGCAGACATTGCTTCGACTACGCTCAGTACTCTGTGTTCCTGCTCAGACGGCTTGTTAATTTGCTTGCATGATTCCATTGTCACTCCACGTAAGACTCCATGCAAGAATGTCTGGTTCAGGAATTACTAGCTAAGAGTTCTAGTACAGGAATTACAAAAATGAGTTTACCACACCTACTGCACTGATCCCATAGAATAGCTGGGGACATACAGGCTCTGAATGCTGTCTGCTGCACCCAAGTGATGTGCTCCATTCTCCATCATCTGAAGTCTTTAAATTAGGACGGGGTGCTTTCTAAAATATATACTGTAGTCCAGCTCAACCACAAATAACAGGCTTGATGCAGGAATTACTGGGTGAAATGGTATGACCTGTGTTATGCAGGAGGTCAGACTAGATCATCAAAATCCCTTCTGGCCATATATCTATTAATCTGAAGAGCTACAGGAAAAATAGAAAAGATGGATGGATTCATATCATCTGTTGCAGTGGGTGAGCTATAAGTGCATAAGTGCATTTCCATGCATATTTTGAATGTAGCTTCATAGTGTGCAGCAAGGTAAGCCGCATCCAGTAATTGTTCTCTTTTGTGTCTCAGATAGATGATCCTGGAAATGACTTGGAGGAAATGGTGCATGAAGCTGTTGCTGTTGGCTCAGTGAACAACCTTGGAGCAAACCAAGCCCTGACCACAGACTATGTGGACTCTGGTTATGAGAGAGGGCAGCTAAACCCCAGTTCCCTCAATGAAGATGATTTCCAGCTAGCCACATACACCCTTACTAATGCTGTCCCTATGACTCCCTCTCTCAGTGAAAGCTGGCACAAGGACGTCGAGAATATAGTAGAGCAAGCTTTGGCCCCACATTGTGAAAACGGGGCTCGCCTGTATCTTGTTGCAGGTGCTGTTCCATCCAGCCTCAGAGTTAAAGACAAGGTGTCCATACCAGAGTTTCTCTGGCTGGCAGCTTGCTGTGATGCTCCAGAGGTATGGTCTGTGGGCTTTCTGAAACGTCCGAGTGGTGAAAACAGTATAGAAGACCTGTCTGTGCAAGAGCTGGAGAAGCAGCTTCCTTCAGGAGCTCACTTGTTTAAGAGCAATTGTGGGGGAGGCAGCCAAAGCCAGGAGAAAATGGAAGCTATATTGCAAACCATAAACCAGATCCAGTCTGAAGAGTCCATAGTGCAAACTACGGCCGGGAGAGTCGGCTGGCACAAGCGCGAAGAGAGCAGCCTGCTGAAAAGAGTAGCCGGCATCATTGCGGCCCCTTTCACCAAGCTGCTGAGAATCATCGGCTATGTGTTGGTGGAGGTGGTGAGATACACGTGTTATTTCCTGTGGTATGTCGTCAAGCAGCTCAGCAACACTGCAATGGGCGGACTCTACAGCTTATGGAACGGAGTGGTGTCCTATGGCAAAGAAATCGGCACAGTGCTGGTGAACATCCCCAGGGACGTGGCCAAGGTTGCAGCAAACATCATCATGGGCTTTGTCCGGATCTTCCAGAACACCCTGAGCCTCATCTACAGGATTCTCAGCGTCCCCATTGGACTCTTCCTTCATATTCTGGCTTTCCCCTTGGACACGCTCTGTGCCGTTCCCATTGTCCTCAAAGATATGGCCGCTGGAGTTGGCGGCACTTGCTCACTCATTGTCGATGCCACAGCTGCCATGATGTCCGGCTTTTATTACATAGCTACTCACCTAGGCAAAAAGTTTGTCCCTAAGCTCTCTTCTGATGACTGATAGGGACAGCAAACAGAACTGCAAAGACATGTGGTGAAAGAAAAGTGGGGCAATATGTTCTGATACGGGACCAATGCTGACAATTCTTGTTGGTATTTATTGCAGTGACATTAATAACACCAAACCAATCTGGTGGTCACATGGAGGGCCTATGGCACTTCAAAAGGGGATTCCATTACAAATCGACTTCCACTTATTGTAAAGTGTTCAGGGTTTCAAGCGGGGTGACAAGCTGTCTGTGGATTTCAAGGCCAATGTCAAGCTGCTTCCGCTTTGAGACACGCTGAGTGTAGCACAAAGTTATTCCTTCACTACTAAAATAGGAAAATGCTGATGCCTGTTCATGGGCAGTGCTACAAAGGCACAGCAGAAGCATGTGTCCATTGGTGCGGGTAGATAAGGGGCTTATGCTGACCCTCCCCTCTGCTAGGATTATTGCATGGGAAGAAACCACATAGAGATTAATTCTGCCTTTAGTTGCACTATTGACTTCAGTGGGGTTTTGTGGAAGGAACTGAGGGCAGAATTTGGGCTGGTGTGTTTTAGCTGATAATTCTCATCCCTTGGCCTTTCAAGGCAGCTGAAATGGATGGAATGGCCCTTAGTGAGAGTAAGTCACAGTTACCAGTTGCTTGGTGGGGTGTGGGGGGATATTTACCATTTTCCTTAACTCCCCATAACTTTTTAAACTGACCATTGGTACCAAACAATTATCCAAGATCTGAGGTCTTTATTCAATGTGGGCCCGATCCAAAGCTCAGTGAAGTCCAAAATAGTCTTTCTACTGGCTTTGGATCACACCCTAATACCCCAAACAAACCCCCACCCGTTGCCTCCGATTAGAGACCAAAGTCTCCCAAATGCATGCTTCCATGCCAACTCATCTGGAAAGCTCTGCAAGATTTGGGACTCAGTTGCGTTCGCCCTTTTTTTTCTTTTATGTGCACTGGGAGCCTGACTCAGCTGCAAGGAACCCTCCACCCGTGTTTCAGGCTGAGGCGACAAATACGTGACTGTATCATCCTGGTTGGTCTGAACAAACACAGTCAGTGCAAGGCCTTGCATGCAATGACAAAGGGCAGATGAGGAACACTAATGACGAGGGGCCAGGTTCTGCCACTCTAATGCTGAGTAATCTCTCACTCCGCAAGAATACCCATTGACTTACAGGGAGGCTATCTGCAGTGTGAGGGATGAATCGGCGTGAGCAAGGGTGGCAGAATTTGGCCCTAGGAAGGCCGGTTGATACCTGGCAGTGTTCTGTCTCCCGCCTACCTACATCCAGTGAGAGGGGAAGCAGATCTAAGGAACCAGCCTGTGGTCCTCATGCACCCCAAACTCCCAGTGAAGTCAGGTTGGAAGGTTATGGAAGTCTGTGGGGGTGAGCTAGGAAAGCAGGATGAGGCAGAAGTCCATCGGGCTGGGGAAATGGTGATCTGCAGCATCCTGCAGTAGGTTTGGGGCAGTGGGGTCGGTCACTCGCACTAAGTTAGCTCATCAGGGCTGGTGCAGGCAAAACTGGTAGGGGCAGGAGGCCCCAGGGTGGAGGAGGCCCCAGCCCATCAGTGACAGGTTGAAGGGCTGGCGTGACTGTAATTGCCCCAGTGACACACAGTGTGAAACACAAGCTGCTTGATGCTAATAGAGCTTGAGGGGAACCCGGGCTCCTGTCACTTTATCACAACAGCACTTGTGCCCCTCCTCCTGCTGACAGGACATACCCATCCACTAGCTCCCAGACCCTCCACAAGTGCACATCCCAGTACTGGACACCTCCCCTATTGTCCTCTGTCCCCCTGGAGATCCCCCAGCCCCAAGCAGGCATGCCCCATTGGAGTCTGGGTGAGTGGTGACTCACTGCATCTGGAATACAGCAGCGGGCAGATGAGATCCTAAGCAAAGGGCTTTACAGGGGAGGTCACAGTTTAGCTCAACCGAGCCCCCCTCCAAATTCAGTGGTCCTGCATACTAAGGGGACATGGTGCAGGGGCACGATCTGTCTGCTCCCCAATAAACAAGGGCCTAACTTCAGCTCAGCTTACACCTCCCCTTGGAAAGGGAATCAGGGGAAGGAGTTTTGATTTCTTGTTACTGTATAAGCTTTGTCCCTTGAGAGTGATCCTTGCTGACTGCATCAATGTTTGCTTCTGTTGATTCAGTCTGCAAGCACACAAATGCGGTAAGAAGTTGTAGAAGAGACACGCACTGACCCTCCTCATAGTTCCTTCACACCCCGCACTGTGCATTTTTTATGCATGACTATTCTGCTGTATTTTTATGTAGCTCATCTATGCTTTTACATTTGTGGGCATAACTCTATGCAAAGTCTCTGCTGGGGGGATCTGGCTGTTCTGTTACATGCTACTTGGGAGCAGTTCTGGATTTGAGAAAACGTTATTACAATATGTGTCAGCGTTCCTACCACTTCTATTTAATGACAGGCTGAATTTGGGGGGAGTAGTTGGCTCAGATTCTAGCAGTGGAATAAAGAAACTCTGGCTGGTTCAAATCCAGCCCAGCTTAATCATGACTAAAAGTTATTACCCTGGCTTTGGGATCTGTGTGGAACAAATTATGTGTCCCAGACCAGTTCCTAGCAAACAGCCCAACATATCTTAGCAGCAGAGAGGCCATGGAGTGAATGGACTTGGAGATCAATGCCACCTGTCACTCCCAGAGGTGATCACTCCAGGTCAGGGTAGAGGCATATGGGTGGAGTCATATGGGGAAGTTTACACTTTACTCCCCATGCTGCACCTGATCCCTGGAGAAACAGAGGACTCTAGGGTTGTCAATCCAACATGCACAATATTGGTCCCAAATCCCATTGGTCATTTTTACTATGCTACACGTCCAAGCAGTCTATAGAGAAACTGCCTAAACACAGAACAAATATTGCAGAACAGCTATGCACAGCTGTAAACTGGCTGTCGTTTGAGATTAGCCTTATCTGGGCATGACTTATGGTGTGGGAGCTTGACCTTATCCTCAGAGCTATGTGGTATTAACAAAATTAAAGTGACTTTGAAAAAAGAAAGACTTCATATTACATTGTTGGGGATCGTTACGATTAAGACTGCTGACACAACTCAAAGGGCCATACCTAACTGGGGTAAAGAACAGTGTTGTAGTTTCAATTTGTTGCTGCACTATTCAGGATCTGGTAGTGTTATTAACAATATTTTGTGCTTCTGTAGCACCTTTCATCTGAAAATCTCAAAGCACTTTATACAGCTTAGTTAATTAAGCCTCGCCACATACTTGTGAAATAGGTGAAGGATGAAGATTATATAGATGCATATGCCCCTCCCTTCCCCATATATTATCTAGAGAGGGAGATCGAGAGAGAGAGAGATCATTTTATTCATCATGAAATGCAACTATCTCTGGGGTGAATCATGGCACTTATTTTTTAGCACCGTAACATTGCACAGTAATTTAGGACAGGATGAAAAATACAGTAAACAGCTGAAACTGCAGTGGGGAATGTAGGGAGGCAGGAGCCAAATACCTGAGTTGGATATTGGCCAGAACAATGTAGTTAGTACCTCCATTATACCAACCAAACCAAACCATGTTATCTTTAGTGACCATGGAGGTCAGGACTTTAGTTTTGTGTCTCAACTAAAGAAAAAAAACCATGCGGGGGCACTGACTCCAGTTCTGACACAGAAGGAAGAGAGCCACTTCCTGCAACATCTGTTCCACTTCCTGCGGCACTGATGTTTTCTTGGAAAGTGCACTATCCAAACCCTGACCCACCTTGCTTAGCTTGTGAGATCTGAGAGCATTCACAGCATGAGACGGGAGGGAGATTTTTCCCAGGCACAAATGGCAGTTGGGCACCCAACACCCACTGTCCTTCCATGGCAGCTGGGCACTTACTTGCCACCTGTTGCATTGTGCCTGATCTGGGTGGAGTTAATGGCCCTGTGATGGGGTGGTGGAACCCAGTCCAGTGCAGGGTGAGTGCACCCCCTCCTCTAAGCTGCCTTCTACCTCAGGATGGTGAGGTATAATGCCTAGAGTCAATATAATTTGCCGCCAGAGGGTATGACCTAGTGGTCAAAGCCAATTCGGCTGTCCTTGTCCTCCGGGCTAGAAGACCTAATGGCAAGGGTCAATACAGATGCCCCCTCTCAAGGCTGAATGGCCCAATGGCCAGAGTCAATAGGACGGCCCTGCCTCTCAGGGCTGTGTGGCCCAACAGCCAGAGTCAGTAGAGTTGACCCCGCTTGCGGGGCTGTAAGGCCTAGTGCCCACAGTGAGTAGAGATGCCTTTGTCCACAGGATGGTAAGGCCTAGTGACCAGAGCCAATGGGGTTGCCCTTATCTGTAGAGCGGTAAGGCCTAGCAGCCAGAACCAATGGGCCTCGTGGCCAGAGCCAATGGGTAGGTGGTGACCAGAGATGGGGGACCTGGACCCACCCTGCTCCACCGGGTCCCGGCCCAGGGCCCTAAGAGTCGTGAGGTGTTCCACCACTGAGTCAGCAGAACTCCAACCGAAACATGCCAACTTCCCTCAGGACTCTAGCTAGTTCCTAACAGGTCTCTTGGAGCAGTAGTCAAGGTGTTGTCGTGGTCTCCAGGCTTCTCAGTGCATCCACAGGTAGCCGGGTGTCTGTCTGAGTCTCGGTGCCTCTGGCTTCCGCGGTTACGGGTTCCCACTGCTCCCGGGCTGCATTCTGCAAGGTGCGTCCTTCCTCCTCGGCGGTCAGCCCTGACTGAACTAGGCTGTTCCCTTTTATACTAGTACTGCATTTGGAGCATGCCCAGTAGGGAAGTGGGGGTGTGACTTCTTCAGCCCACAATAAGGAGTTAACCCTTCCCCATCCAGTGCGGGGTGAGTGTGCCCCATTACAGGTCCATAAAAGTATCCAGTTCTTTTTAGTTTTAGTGCCTGTGCAAGATGCTGGTTTATCAGCCCTACATCAAGACTGGACAAAGTTCTAGAAAAGAATGAATCATCAGTGTTTATGTGCTGGTTTATGTCTTCCAGGGGGGTTATGAATATGGGCCCAGATTCACTTGCTCTGGTGCCAGGTCAGGTGAATTAAACCCTCTTATGCCAGCCTGGGCAGTGAAGCGGTTTGTTCTCCCCGGGCTTCTGTTGGGGAGGACCAGCTTTAACCACTGTCAGGTACATTTACATTCCCTTTGAATTTGGCCCATAGAGGTGACTAACCTCCCCTAAGTCACAGAGGCAGTCAGTAGCAGAGCCTGTATTGGACCCCAAAAGCCCCCAGTCCTGTGTTCCGCTCCCCAGGTCACACCTCTCTTGAAGCTACCCCTAACAGAGCCCCTTTTACAGATAAACACCTCTACGTGGGGCTACAAACTATTACTTCAGCCCTCCATGGAGGACCAGCTGCTCAGATTCAGGCTAGTTTTATTCACAAGTTATCACCTTGGTCTAGTCAATGCCAAAAAAAAAATCACTTACTGAAAAATAAATACAAGTGTAACTAGTTTGGCCAGAAAGGGTTAGCAGACAGCACAACATCCAAGGTGTATCTGTAGTATGCCTGGTATGTCAGTAACTGGTACGGTATGTTCAACATGACAGGATATATTGTAGCTGCATATTCTTAGTTTTATCCAGCACTGGATACCATCTGTCATTCATTTCAATGAAACAGCCATTTTCAGCTAAGCAAATATCTCTAAGCAGACAGACCTATGGAGTTTCCACATTTGTGCTAATACTGCAGTCAAGGGCCTCTATACAACGTGGTAAGCTGGCTCTAAATTCTTCAGCAAGGTTCCTGGATTCTGCAGTAGCTTCCTTCTAATTAATACATGTACGTGTTTAAACTAATCAAATATGGAAATGAATAGAACTATCAGAGAAGTGGCCCCAGTGTTATTTGCTTTGATAGTCAATTCTACAGATGTTATGTGGTCCCCACATTTTCATTTTCCTATTTGCCAAGGGGTTTGGTATTGACTGCACGTAACTGCATCATAGGTGGTATCAGAGGGCAAAACTGGAAGTTTTGGTAGATGACAAAGGGTGTCACACAGTCTGGAATGGCTCACAACTGAGTGTCAATCTCAGGTCAGACTGTCAGAAAACAGGGCAGACATGTCAAACTTGTGGTATGTTCTATAATAAGATTTCACCAAGCTAGTAACAAATGTGAACTCCTGGATCACTATATTAGTCTGACCATGGAGTTACAAGCAGTCCCGTTGGGCTGTCCAGCCTATCTTGCCACCCCAACAAACTGGACTTAGTGATAATGGTCACATAAACCAAAAATCACACCACTTCAGGTTACTCCCAACCCCAAAGGGTCAGTCACTTACCCCTAGGTCAACTGGTACTCTGGATCTTACACCAAAAGCAATGCTCGTAGCTAATCCTCTAGTAAACAAACTGAAGATTAGCTAAGAAAAAGAAATGAGAATTATTGAGAGGTTAAAGCAGGTAAAATAATTAACAGGTGAGTCAAAGTTTGTAAATCCAAAACGATAGCCGAGATGTAGTAATCTGCCAGTTCCAAAAATCTGTTAGGGCACCTAGAATAACTCTAGGGATCTCTGTCCACTCACTCAGTATTTCCACCCTGTTGGCATCCAAACCGTCCAGAGATACAGGATCATTCCTTGAAATCCATTTTATAGCTTCTCCAGAAACCAAGCTGAACAGTGTCTTCACCCACGTGGGTTTTGATGCATAGGAAATGTAGGTTGAGTCTGTGAATTTCCATTGTTGAACACAATGGCCCTTGCTTTGAAGTTAGCATTTCTGGTTACAGCCATTCAGGGCCGGCTCCAGGCATCAGCGCAGCAAGCAGGTGCTTGGGGCGGCCAATGGAAAGGGGCGGCACGTCCAGCTCTTCGGCGGCAATTCGGCGGCAGATCCCTCAGTCCCTGCTGCCGAATTGCCGCTGAAGAATGAAGCGGCGGCGGTAGAGCTGCCGCCGAAGTGTCTCCAATCGCGCCTTTTTTCCCCACCCCGCCGCTTGGGGCGGCAAAAATGCTGGAGCTGGCCCTGCAGCCATTAAGTCCTTCATTAACACTTCTCAAGGTTTCTTTGAGGAATAAATTTAATGTACCAGCAAACAACAATCTTTCATTAGTTTTCATGAAGTTTACATGTCCAACCTCTTCTCATTTTAACACTAGCACACACTCTAATCTAGGGCTATCTAATTACAGGGATATACATAATATAATGTGATAGCAATCAATAGGTTACAGATAAGTGAAGACAATGCTATTTAACACATCAGTGAATTAATCTATGGCTCTGACCCATTGGTCTGTCAGTGTCATAGTGGGCAAATGGGATGTGTGATGCCAAGCAAAGAGTAGATGCAGCTAGTGAGATGAACACATGAGCTGGATATTCCTGATAAAATGGTCTGTAGTGAAATAGTTAACAATACTGATATTTCAAGGGTCACCTTTTGGTTTCAGAGTTATCAAGCCATTGAGATGAATAGACTCAGGAAGACATCACTGTATCAGGGTACACTTAGTTCATGTTGCTCAGGTATTCTTCTGAAACTTATTCCCACCAGTGGGCATTGGAGGCCTTCCCCTCTCCAGCAAGAGTTTTCAGGGGATCACCATAGATCTTATACAAACTACACTGTCTTTCCCCACGCTTTTTGGAAAGCTCTTGCTTCCACCTGGTGCCACATGCTATATAGATTGCCAGTCAATAGGTTTGATTCATAGGGACTTTTGCCTCCAGAATTTTGCTTTGAAGGAATCCAACATCTCAAATCCCGACTTGGCAGATAGAGCTGACTTTGGTCTTATGCGAAACCACCAAGTGCTCCCTCATGATGAACCAACTCAAAGTGCGCATAAACCTTAGAGAGCCTGGCCCACATTTTGAGCAAACTGGTTTGGTTTCATTACAACCATTTTACACATTGATAGACAACCCCCGCCCCCACGCTTCTCATGTGGCTAAGGGCACTCTTCCTCCCCAAGGCATCAGAAGCGTATGGGTCTCTGGTGTAACTGGTTGCCTCGCCATGCATTATTGCTACGTAATGGCCTTCACTTCAAAGAAAAAACGACATTAAGTAAAATCAATGAGACATTTCTTGTATAACAAATATGCCTAATGATGTTCTACGCTCCAGCTATGCTCCATGCATAGTCTAGGGCTATCTGTCCCGCCTTGAATTTGACAGACAGTGCCATAGAGTCTCGTTATTTGTAGGAGAGGAAGTAAACCTGCTGGTAAATTGTGGCAGGGCATCAGTGAGATATTAATGGTCTCTGCTCATCAGCATCTCCAGAAGTGGATTGGGAGAGGGCAGGAAGGGTAGTGGTGCAGGTGCCTATTTTAGTAACAGCGGGAATGTGATTAAAAACAAAACAGGTCTTATACTGAGATTGACCCGAACACCTCCAAAGCTCAGTGCTGGGAAGAGACTTGGAATTCTGATCAGGATCTTAATTCAGTTGGTCACCCATCTCCATAATGCAGGAAACCAACCCCCCAGATCCAACACTCCAAAACTTTGGGGAGGGAACGTGTATTTGGGAATCTGAATTTTGTAGCTCACTTCTATTTCTGTAACTAGCTGAACCAAATCCTCAGATCCAATCACCCCAAACACTGAGGAAATCTGAATTTTGCAGCGTGTGCCCATCTCTGGTCTCACTGAGTGCTAAGGCCAGATCCTCAAACGTATTTAGGCACCTAGCTACCATGGATATCAATGGGAGTTAGGCACCTAAATAGCTCTGAGGAGCTGGGCCTAAATAAAGTGCATTGGAATTGATTTCCCAGTAGTCTGAGCCTTCCAGGGAGATTGTAGTTTCAGGAACTCTGCTGGGATTGGGAAAGGTGTGTTTTGGGTATTGTAATTAACGCTGCTTGGCAATTTTCCATCAAAATGACTTGCTGATTGAAAGTGCCGTCTCTACTAAACTGGGAAAATTTTGATTTTGTTAAAAAAATTATTTTTCTCTCATGCAAATTGAAATAAATTATTTCATTTCAGGTTGATTTGACAGGACTCAAAATATTTCAGATTATTGAACTGCCCCGAAACTTTTCTAGGGTACTGTCCCCCCTTCGGTAGGTATGACCTGCATTCTGTGCTCCTAGATCTGTAACTTTGCAGTTGCAATTATGCGTTGGCATGACTTTGCAATTACAATGGGTTGTTTTCTCCTCTGAGGTGGGAAGCATTTTATGGACATTTCCCATAGTGTTTGCAGACTAACGCAAGCTGCTGACTCAGGTGTAGGCGTTGGCCTGGAGGGAAGAATGCTGGCAGTAATTCCAGACTCACATTCACAAACACATAGAACAGAAAAAGCCTCATAAAAGGCCAAATAAAAAAAGAACAACGTGGAGGCTAATATTTGGTCCTTGTTTCCCCCCCGTCCCCATTCAAGGGGGAATATGACCTTTTTCTGAAATATGATCTGATCCAAATACAGTGACTTACTCTGAAACCTTTCTTTTTTATATGCAGCTGTAGGATATCAAAAGCTAAAGAAAAGACCACAGCATTAAAAAGGGCTGGTTAATTTTATAACCATTTGTAGTTATAACATCATCTTGCATTTCAATACCAAGGATCTCACTGTATTTACCAATATTAATGAATACATCTCCACCCCGATATAACGCGACCCGATATAACATGAATTCGGATATAACGCGGTAAAGCAGTGCTCCAGGTGGGTGGGGCTGTGCACTCAGGCAGATCAAAGCAAGTTCGATATAACGCGGTTTCACCTATAACGCGGTACGATTTTTTGGCTCCTGAGGACAGTATTATATCGGGGTAGAGGTGTATATCCTCCTGTGTGGCAGAAGGTATTATTACAGAATCATAGAAATGTAGGGATGGAAGAAACCTCAAGAGGTCATCTAATTCATCCCCTTGTGCTGAGGAAGGACCAAGTATATCTAGATCATCCCTGATAGGTGTTTGTCTAACTTGTTTTTAAAAACTTAGAAGGATGGGAATTCCACAATTTTCCTAGGTAACCTGTTCTAGTGCTTATCTATTCTAATAGTCATCAAACTTTTCCTAATATCTAACCTCAATCTCCCATGCTGCAGATAAAGCCAATAATTTATAATTTATAATTCTTGTCCTATCCTTGGTGGACGTTGTGAGCAATTGATCACCATCCTCTTTATAATAACCTTTAACATATTTGAACAGTTATGTCCCCTTTCTGTCTTCTCCTCTCTCGAGTAAGCATGCCCAATTCTTTCCTCAGAGTTCATGTCTTCTAACCCTATTAAACTGAGGCATGGAGAATCATTGAAATATAGGGCTGAAAGGGTCCTCAAGAAGTCATCAAGTCCTGCCCTCTACACTGAGGCAGGACCAAGTAAACCTAGATCATCCCTGGCAGGTGTTTGTCCAACCAGTTCTTAAAAACCTCCAATGATGGGCATTCCACAACCTCCCTTGGAAGCTCATTCCAGAGCTGAACTACCTTTACAGTTGGACAGTTTTTCCTAATATCAAACCTAAATGTCCCTTGCTGGAGATTAAGCCCATTACTTCTTATCGTACCTTCAGTGGACATGGAGAACTATGGATCACAGTCCTCTTTACAACTTCCCTTAACATATCTGAAGACTTATCAAGTCCCCCCCTCAGTCTTCTTTTCTCATGCCCAGTTTTTTTTAACCTTTTCTCAAAGGTCTGGTTTTCTAAACCTTTTATCTATTTTGTTGCTTTCCTCTGGACTATCTCCAGTTTATTCACATATTTCTGAAAGTGTGACACTCAGAAGTGGATACCGTACTCCAGCAGAGTCCTCACTAGCACTGAGTAGAGTGGAACAATTATTTCCTGTGTTTTACATATAGCAGTCCTGTTCATACACCCCAGAATATTGGCTTTTTTTCACAACTGCATCACACTGTTTATCCCTATTCAATTTGTGATCCACTGTAACCCCCTTGAAGTACTATCATCTAACCAGTTATTCCTCATTTTGTAATTGTCCATTTGATTTTTCCTGAGTAAAGTACTTTGCACTTGTCTTTAATGAATTCCATCTTGTTGATTTCAGACCAATTCTCCAATTTGTCAAGGTAATTTGGAATTCTACTCCTGCCCTCCAAAGTGCTTGCAACCCCTCCCAGCTTGGTGTCATCTGCAAATTTTATACGCATACTCTCCACTCCATTATCCAAGTCAATAATGAAAATATTAAACAGTATTGGGCCCAGGACTGACTCCTGCAGGACCCCATTAGATACATTCTCCCAGTTGAACAATGAACCATTGATAACTACTCTTTGAGTGCAGTCTTTCAACCAGTTGTGCACCCACCTTGTAGTAATTTCATCTAGACCACATTTCCCTAGTTTGCTTATGAGAATGTTATGTGGCTCTGTGTCAAAAGCCTTACTAAAATTAAGATATATCATATCTACTGCTTCCTCCCATCCACTAGACCAGTAACCTTGTCAAAGAAGCAACAGAGAGTCCTGTGGCACCTTTAAGACTAACAGATGTATTGGAGCACGTCTGATGAAGTGGGTATTCACCCATGAAAGCTTATGCTCCAATACATCTGTTAGTTGATACTTGTCAAAGAAGGAAATTAGGTTGGTTTGGCATGATTTTTTCTTGACAAACCCATACTGGCTATTCCTTATAACCCTATCATCATCTAGATTCTTACAAATTGATTTCATAATTTGTTCCAATCTCTCTTTAGGTGTCAAAGTTAGGCTGACTGGTCTATAATTTTTCAGGTCCATTTTGTTCCCCTTTTTAAAGATAGGTACTATATTTGCCCTTCTCCAGTCCTCTGGGACCTCACCTGTCCTCCACAAGTTCTCGAAGATAATTGCTTTCGAGATTACTTCAGCTAGTTCCTTAAGTACCATAGGATGAATTTCATCAGGCTCTGCTGATTTGAATACATCCAACTTATCTAAATGTTCTTTAAACTTTTCTTTCCCCATTTTGGTTTGCGTTCCTTTCCCCTTGTTGTTAAAAATATTAATTGTGTTGAGTATTTGATCACCATTAACCTTTTTAGTGAAGACTGAAATGAAATAGGCATTAAACATCTCAGCCATCTTAATGTCATCCGTTAAATGATTTTCCCAAGCTCACACAGGAAATATGAGGAAGAGGTGGAAATAGAGCTCAGATCTTCTCACTCCCAGTCCTATAGTTTAGACACCAAGCAGTCCTTACTAAATGTCAAAATTGGGGCAATCATATCTCATGCTTCATGGGGTGCCTGTATACTAGAAATGTTTGTATCTAGAAACAGCATTAGCACTAGTCTAGCTAGGATCCAAGTGTTGCTACCAGCATGTCATGCTCTGCACCATTTGTGCTCCCAGGTATCACTAATCTTTCTGCATTGTTTCAAAGGCAGTGTGCATAGAGCTAGAGCTCCATACAGTACATAGCTAAAATGGCTCCTCCTCTTCCAAACAATAAGGAGCTATGCAAGCTCTTCAGTGAGCTCACACAACCTCCAGGTTTTCCCACACTACTGAGCCAACTTGGGTCCCCACATTCCATCAGTATGAAGCAAGCAGAATGTTACCAGTTTCTTATCAGCTGCTAATGCTCTAGAGATCTACTGTCCAGCAGACGAAGAGAGCTGGAGAGCAGTTCCAAGAATAGTTCCAAGAATAGCTAGGGCCCAAATCCTACCCCCATTAACATCAATGGTACAGCTCCCCTTGATTTCAATGAGAGCCACAGGATTTGGCCCATGTACGATGTGATTAATTCTGCAGTACAGAGATCACATAGCTGCTGCTAAGCCTGTCTCTATGCTGCATGAAAATGCCGCCTTAATGTTTTTTTTGCCTTCCAACCCTCTTCCTCCTCCTCTATTTCTTTGTTCCTCCACTAGATATCCTGGACCCACTCCCACCTTCCAGCCTTAAAAGATTAGAATGGGAGGCAGTAAGAGGGTGATCTGTTCCAACTGAGGACAGCAGCAAAGGCAAGAGAGATCACCAGCCATATCAGACAGAGTCCGAGTGTCTTCACTCAATTCCACTGGCTGGATCAGCGTGGGTGAAACCACGCAGCAGCTTCTAAACTACTCATCTTTCAGTAGGCTTTAATTTCTCCTCCTGCTTGGCTCCTGTGTTGCCTGATGGAGAAATGGGGGGCAGCTCAGATAGTTAACTTAACAGAGATGGACAAAAGGACTGGAAAAGATAACTTCAGGCAGGTGGTGGACACAGAAGCTCGGAACATTGTATCTATCTAGAACAGGAGTCTCAAAGTCCCGGCCCGCGGGCCATCTGCAGCCCAAGAACCTCCCCAATGTGGCCCGCGGGGCTCAAGCAATTTTGGGGCCGGGTCTCTCCCTTGGTCCTGCCTGCCGCTCCCGGGCACTCCCTCCCCCTGCGTGGCCTCTGGGCGATTTAAAATGGCCCGGGGCCCCACCCACCACCGGCAGTGCAGTGGAGCAGAGCGACTTCCTGCGCGCTCGCTCCATGCGTCTGCCAGCCCTTCCCTGCAGCCCCGGGGCAGGACGGGCTCTGCCTCCGCGCACTGCCCCCACACTGAGAGCCCCTGCGGCCAATGGGAAGCTGCGGGGGTGGTGCCTAGGGGCAGCAGCGCATGGAGGCCCCCTGGCCCGCCCCGTCTTGGAGCCCCAGGTAAGTGGTACAGCACCCCCAATCCCATCCCAGAGCCTGCACCCCCACACCCTCCCCACATACCCCTCCCGCCCCCAAACTCCCTCCCAGAGCCTGCACCCCCTCTCCCTTCCCACACACCCCCTCCTGCCCCCAAACTCCCTCCCAGAGCCTGCAACCCCACCCCCTCCTCCTGTACCCCTACCCCTTGCCCCAGCCCAGAGCCTGCACCCAGCACCCAAACTCCATCCCAGAGCCTGCACCCCAGACCCCCTCCCCAACCCAAACTCCCTCCCAGTGACCAACCTCTCACCCCTTCTGCACCCAAACTCCCTCCCAGAGCCTGCACCCTGCACCCCAATCCCCTCCCCCAGACATCCTCCCCCACCCAAACTCCCTCCCAGAGCCTGCACTCTGCACCCCAATCCCCTCCCCCAGACATCCTCCCCCACCCAAACTCCCTCTCAGAGCCTTAGGCAGGTGAGGGGGGGGCAGAGTTTTTTGGGGGGCAGAGTTTTGGGGGGCGGGTTCTGGGCGGCATGAGTGACATTATTGGCCCGCTGGGAGGATTTGAAGACTGGCACTAGCCCTAAGGTAAATTGAGTTTGAGACTCCTGTACTAGATGGTCTAGATCAGTGGTTCTCAAACTTTAACAACCCAAGGACCCCCATTTTGATTTAATTTTTTCTGTGGACCCCCCAGTCCCCGCTCAGGCCCTGCCCCCCACTCCACTCCTTTCCCCCAGGCCCCTCCCCCACCCTACCTCTTTCCACTCCTGCTCCTCCCCGGCTCTTTCCGCCCCCTCCCCTGAGCGTGCCCCCTCCCCACTCCTCCCCCTCCCTCCCAGCACCTCCGGCATGCCAGGGAACAGCTGTTTCCCGGCATGCCGGAGGTGCTGGGATTGGGGGGAGAAGTTGAGGGAGGGAGGGGGATCCGCGGACCCCAGTTTGAGAAACGCTGGTCTAGATAATACTTGGTCCTGCTGTGAGTGCAGAGGACTGGACTAAATGACCTCTCGAGGTTCTTTCAGGTCCTATGATTCTACTGAGCATGCTGAGTAACTCTTCTGAAGCTAGCTGCCCCCCCACCCCACTATCAGCAGGCACAGGTCATCTTTGCCTGGGAACCTTCTAAATTCAGATCCTTCACTCAGTGACCAATCAACACATTCCATTCTTTCTCTACAATGAAAAACTAATAGTGGCGAGGGGATGACACACATTTTGAGGTCACTCAGTCTTGTATTTGAATGGGTGTATAAACAAGAGCAGACATCTGACAGGACCATAATCCTTTGATTTACACAGCGATTACAGCACTAATCCAGGTATAGAGACAATTCATATTAAACAGTATCCATTATCTCCTAGACAAATATTCAGCTAGCCTATGTACTGTTGCTATGTCTGTTCTGGCTGTTTATTTTCAGAGGTCATCCTCGGCCATCTCACTGCAGAGTTGGGTTGCCATGATAGCACGCTACGGCTTTGAAATGGATTCTGTATGTGACTTTTTTTTTTTTTTAATACTATCCAGGTTAGGTTAGGTCGGCCTGAAATTAACTTACCTGAAGGACTCACCTTAAGGCAGGCAGATTCGCATCTTCCTCTAGGCCTTCAGCATTTCTACGATTCAGACAAGGATCGGGCATTTACCTGGCTGGCAAGACCATCCAGAGTTATAAGAGTAACAATTCAATACACAAGGGCATAGTGCAAATGAGAACCAGGCCCCTAGAGATTTAGAAGGGGCATAAACCTGTAAAGTCCAGGGCATAAACCAAGCACTACCTACTGGGCACTTGGAAGAAATGTTCCCTGTTGGTAGGTTGTTCTTTCTGCAGGGTTTTTTGCATTGTCCTCTGAAACAGCTAGTGCTGACAGATGTCAGAGACAGGAAAATATATGGATCATTGGTCTGATCTAATATGACTATGTTCCTAGTGTGACACCGCACCCCATATTCTTCATAGAAATATTATTATAATATGATTATAGCATAACTATGATATGTTTTGTGCAAGATAAGGCATGTGAGGTATCATTGGAAAGGTTTTGCTTTGCTGAATATGATTATCCTGTTTGTATGCATGTATCATTTTTGTATCTAAAGTTAGGAATATTGACTGTACATCTGTACTGCAAAAGTGTTTGCACCTGGGGAATGCCCACCAGACAGAATGCAATCAAGTCTGACTGGCTAGCAGGGGACCAGTCAATGGACCATTAGGGAGAACGGTAGGTCTTTGAAGATGCTAATCCCCCACCTTCCTGAGAAGCTTTCCTGGGATGCTACAACCAACCTCTGATTCATGGCTGCTTTGACACTGTGGTCATGTGATTAAGTAACCTGGTACTGGACTCCATGATAGAATACCAGTATTTTTCCACTGGGGGGGAGGGGAACCACAGTGGAAAACAAAGGATTCCTGTCATATGTAAAACCTATTTAAGGCAGGGGAGAGACATAATCAGTGTTTGTTCTTCACTGAATCCCCGCCCAGGATGACTGCTGTGAACATCTAAGAAACAAAGACAAAGGGGGGGAGAAGGACTGAGCCCAGGCTGGGAAAGGTGTCTGGCCTGTGAAAGAAAAACCTGGAGTTTTAAGCAAGAGTAATCTGCCTAAAACAACATTTAGGGTGAGAAATTATTACTTGTAACTAGTTTCTGTAGTATTTTAAGCTTATATTGTGTTTTTGTTTTATTTGCTGGGCAATCTGCTTTGATCTGTTTGCTAACCCTTATAATCCCTTAAAATCTATCTTTTGTAGTTAATAAACTTGCTTTTGTTTTCCCTAAAACCAGTTTGTGGAATTCGTAACTGGGGAGGCAAAAAGCCGTGCAGATCTTCCTCCCCACTGAGGGAGGGGGCGCGTTTCAATGAGCTTACGCTGTACAGTTCCCTGTGCAGCGCAAGACAATACAATTTTGGGTTTACCCTCCAGAGGGGGAGTGCACTTGAGTGCTGGGCAATTCCTTAGCTGAAGCCTTCCCAGGCAGAGCTGATTTCAGTGTCTGTGTCTTTCTGCAGCTGGGTGTGTCCCTACCTGTGTGTGTGCTGGAGGGGGCTTGAGGGCCTGGCTCAGCAGGACAGTGTAAGGGAGCCCAGGCTGGTGGAACAGGTGGGCTCAGTGGTACCCCAATACATCAGGTGGCACCTCGGGAGTCGGGGGGCAATCCGTCACACTTAGAATAATAAAACACCCCCTAAGATTTTTTTTTAATGGAGATATACCTATCTCATAGAACTGAAAGGTCATTGAGTCCAGCCCCCTGCCTTCACTAGCAGGACCAAGTACTGATTTTTTGCCCCAGATCCCTAAGTAGCCCCCTCAAGGATTGGGCTCACAACCCTGGGTTTAGCAGGCCAATGCTCAAACCACTGAGCTATCTCTTCCCCAAGATGACTGTTTACTGTCAGTCTAACAGGAAATCCTGTGTCTGTGGATTCTGTTGATTGGCCAGAGAGAGAGAGAGAGAGAGGCCCAAACCAAATCACTGATCTTCCAGAACTTTGCGGAAGCTGAGGTAAGGAGTTTGCTGACATTGAAGTTGAAGTTCCTCTTTTGCATTGAGTGCTAAGAACACAGAAGTGATTCAGAAAAAAATGGCTTTATTGAGCGTGACCTATTCAAACTGCTCAAGCAGGAGAGCTGACTATGCTGGCCTCATCCAACAGGGCATTGAGTGACATAGAATCATAGAAGAGTAGGATTGGAAGGGACCTCAAAATAGGTCATCTAGTCCAGTACCCTGCACTCAAGGCAGGACCAAGTAATAACTAGACCATCCTTGACAGTTGTTTGTCTAACCTGTTCTTAAAAACCTCCAATGACCAAGATTCCACAAGTTCCCTAAGCAATTTGTTCCAGTGCTTAACTACCTTGACCCTTAGAAATTTTTCCTAATGTTCAAACCCAAACCTCCCTTGCTACAATTTAAGACCATTGCTTCTTGTCCTATTCTCAGAGGTTAAAAAGAACAACTTTTCACCCTCCTCCTTGTACCTTTTATGTACTTGAAACTATTATCATGTCCCCTCTTCCGACCCCAGTCTTCTCTTCTCCAGATTAAACAAACTCATTTTTTTCAATCTCCCCTCATAGGCCATGTTTTCTAGACCTTTAAACATTTTTGTTGCTCTTCTCTGGATTTTCTCCAACTTGTCCACATCTGTCCTGAAATGTAGCACCCAGAACTGGATACAATACTCCAGTTGAAGCCTTATTAGTGTGGAGTAGAGTGGAAGCATTACCTCATGCAACGCTTCTAGCATCAGAGCAAATTCATTGGCTGGACACATTCTGAGGGCAGGGCACTTACCGGACAACTTCTGAGAGCTGGTTAATCCTTTTGTGAGTATCATACTCAGGTTTTTTGACTTAATTTCACCACAGTAGGAACAATCAGTTAGAGTGGAGGGAACATTAAGAAATCTATGCCCGTCTAGGACTTCAGTGTTCATTCTCTACTGCCCACAATGGTCACTCTAAACTTTATGAAAACCGTGGGACTTCAGAACCTCTTGCTTGAAAATCAGAGACCTATGCACTTAAACTAAAGGAGAATCTCTTTTAGCAGGGCACAATTTTATGACATGGCTGAGCAGCTCTGATTCTACCCAGCAGAGGGCAGCGGTGCACATACATTATGGTAATTGAAAGACGATCATTCAATGCAGGACAATTGTCAGTGTTTTGTCCTGCCAACAAAGGTCCTGACAAAGGTCTCTTTAAGAGTCATGCCAGCTATCGCTATCTGGGGCATGATGCCGTGTTAAGGAGCAGCAATGCATACATCGAATCCCTTGGGTACATCTGTTCACTGTAAGAGGAAACTAACAGATCTGGCAGTCTTCCATTAACCCAGCAGCAGCTCTTCTCCGGCTGCTTGCCAAAGGCCTGCTTCAAGCACTGCTCTAATTTTGCTGAAGGTACAGGGCCTTTTAATATACTTTGCTCTGCTTTAAAGAGAGACCATTCGTTCTATAATGCTGCTAGGTGGCAGCAGAGACAAGCTAGTCAGCTGCTTCAGTTGCAGGAGAAAGATGAAATATTATTGAAAAATAAAGCAGTGGCAGAGGGAGATGATTGCTGCTTAACCTCCTCTCGGCATTAGGAAGAGAACCAGTGGCACCTGCAGCTATACGCATGTTATGTGCCATCGGCAGGGTTGGATAAAGGCATGGGCAACCTAAGCCGTTGCTTAACCTGAGCTCCAGCTGGTCTGGTTCAGGTACCGCTGCAGGAGCTGGCCCAGTGGCAGCAGCGAGGGGGAGCAGCGCTGGCTGGCCCACTGCCCGCTCAATTTTGGTCCAATGTCCTCTCTATCACGATGGGGTGGGGCAGCATGGCCAAAAGCGGCGAGAGGCGCTGCATCCTGGTGCATGGGGTTCACAGTGACACTCAGGTTTGGCTCCATGGACCACTGTCATGGGGAAGAGGAGCGACCTGGCACTGCAACCCCCGTGCACTATATCGCAACGCCACTCATCAGTTGTGACCCTGCAGCCCCCCCCATGCCCCATCATGATGGAGAGGCTGCAAGGCCAAACCTGAGTGGGCAGTGGGGCGGCTAGCGCTGCTCCTCATCGCTGCTGTTGTAGGGTGGGCTCCTGCACCGGGGCTTCCCCTAGGGTGTGCCCTGCCTTGCATCACTTCCAGCAGCCCCCTCTGCTCTGCCAGCAGGACTCACTCAGCAACAGCTCCAAGACCTGCTACAAGGATGGGGAGCTGGGGTGAGGGCCCACAACTGGGAGAGGGGTAACAGGGAGGCCAGGGGTGGGAGTGGGGTGGACACAAGCAGGGCCGGCGCAACTCATTAGGCGACCTAGGCGGTCGCCTAGGGCACTACAATTTGGGAGGCGGTGATCGCGGCGGTATTTCGGTGGCGGGACCTTCCGCCACCTCTGTGGGGGGCGGCATTTCGGGGCGGGACCTTCCGCCGCCTAGGGCGGCAGAAAAGCTGGCAGCGCTCCTGGACACAAGGGCGTTCTGCCTAGTGTAAGATAAAAAAGTGTCTATGGAGCCGCCCTGCTAAGTTAAGTGAGGGTGGTTCAGCCGTGGGTTCTGTGTGAAGAATTTCTGGGGCCGCCCCAGAGCAGAACCGCCTTAACTACAGCTGTGCAATGAAATAGCTGTCAAGCATGCGTCTCACAGAACTGTACGGAAGGTCATTTTCCAAGCCAGACCTTGTCGCTAGCACAGTCACAGCAGCCAGTATGGTCAGGGTCCAGGCAATCTAAAATAAACGCAAACAAGCACACAAGGAGACCCTGGACTCAGTTCTTCCCCAGCAGCTAGCCCAAGACTAAGGCCCTGACTTGTGAAGGCAGCTGGAACGGCCACAGACCTCAGCATTCTCAAAAGCCCAGTTTCCTTCACACAGCTTTCCTACAACACCCAGGAGAAAGGAAACAGGCGAAAGGAGGAGACGATGCACAGAAAGTCCTGCCCCGATTCTAGATGCAATGTTCATGAATAGGGCTCGCTCTATGAACCAATTTGGACCTCGCTATCCAAATACTCACAAATTGTGGGGGAGGGTAAGATGACCCCAAAGCCTGGCCCCATTTCCAGTGTGTACATTACTATGCCAAGATGTTAGTGTTTTATGGTGTAATCTGCTCTTGACTGAATACTGGACACATGAATACACAGATTCAGCCAAAGACATATGAATGATCAGGGAACATAGGAACCCACTGTACCAGATCAGCCCAGCGGGCTGTCCAGCCTACTATGCTGGCTCTGACAGTGGCCAGTACCAGACGCTTCAGAGAAAGGTGCAAGAAATCCAGAAGTGGACAATTATCTTCCTACGTCACCCTGAAAAGGGAGAAGAACCACACATGCCCTGACGTCCACTGGAGACTTTGCTGCTGCTATAAATTTGACATGGAAGGCCCCAGATACTGTAGCGATGAGTCACAGTACAAAACCCTAAAATAGATAGCCTGATATAAATTATGCGGAGGAGGTTTTTGTCCAATCTCCTGTATTAGAGGCTTTCTTATGACCAGAAGGATGAAAGTTTATCACCTTTCCAACCCACCCCTTTCAGTATTCATTTCCTCACAGAGTGGAAAGTTCCTATGAATGCCTTCACCTGACGACACCATCCTCACAGCCAGGCATTCACCTCCAGGATGCATCTGTCTCTGCCTGGGCCCCTACCCTTGACCGGAAGGATCGAAGAGAACAACACCTGTGCTCCCAACTCCTTCACCCTTACTCCCAGAGCCCTGTAGTCACTTCTGATCTGCTGAGGGGCAAATCTTGCAGTATCATTAGTGCCCACATGGATGAGTAGCATGGGGTAGTAGAGGGCCGGATAATCCTCGACAATCCCTCCGTAACATCTCGGATATGGGCCCCTGGCAGGCAGTATAGCTCCCAGGTTGCCATGCCAGAGTGACAGATGGGTGCCTCTGTCCCCCTCAGAAGAGAGTCACCAACCACTACGACCCTACATTTCCTCCTGGGAGCAGTGGCTGCGATCCTCCCAGCCTTGGGGGCACATGGCTTCTTCTCCACCTTTGGGGGTGATTTCTCATTGCTTGTTGCCAGGGCAGCATAACGGTTTTCCATCACCATGGTGGGTGGGTTGGGAGCAGGGGTGGAGCACTGCCTGCTGCCAGAAGTAACCAGCAGCCAGTGTCCTCCCTGTGACAGAGCTTTATCCTCCTCCCCCGGTGGTGTGACAGCAGTCCTCTGTAGCTGGATAGCTTCCTCAGCCTTGGACGTCTCCATGTGAATACTCTCAAGGGATTCCTCGTGGGCACGGATGCTCCTCAGCCTAGCCACCTCCTCCTGCTCTCCCACCTGCTTCCTGAGAGATTCCACCAGCAGGCACCTTTCGTGCTGGATAGTTCCCCCAGCCTGGCTTTCTGAGATTGGGGAATGCAGACCACAGTCTCTGCAAGTCCACACCAGGATCTGGGTAGAGGTCTCCAGTCTTAGGTGGTCTGTCTGGATACAGGCGCAGGTGGAGGAGCCAGGAGCAGCGTTGGCACTGGCGATGAGGCCCTTCCTAACCATAGCGATTATATTACATCTCTCTCCCTCAAACTCCTTTTCAAACTCCCCTTTGCAAACCCCTGTTCGCTAGCTCCCCTTGGTCACTCAGGCTCTGTCTTTTAAGGCCTTCCCTCCTAGGTGAGCCCTATCACCTCGTAGGAGGCTGTCCAGTCGAGAGTCAGGGCTCTGTAGGCCTCTGTAGCCCTGTGGTGCCTTCTCCAGTCCAGTTAAGCAAACAGGAGATTTTGGTTTTCCAGGCCAGGCTCAGCATCTCTTATTAGGGCCCTTCTGCACTGGCTCCCTACCAAGCAGCGGCTGCTGCCCAATAAATCCCACCCAGCAGGGTAGCCAGTTTTGGTTGGACATATGCCTGGAGGTTTCATCACATGACAATCTTTAATTCCTGAAGACTCCAGGACAATCCTGGAGGGTTGGCAACCCACCACTCAGTTGTACTATCTGGTAATCACAGCCACCTGGCTCTGTATACAGTTCCTGGGGGTTCCTCTCTGCTGCATCCAGATTCTCTGCAGCTCCTGGCTAGCCAAGCAGCTGCTGCTTCCCAACAGAGCTCACCCACTTCCCAGTTTGGACCCTTCCCCTTATCTGGTCAGGGGAAAACCAAGGGCACTGGGGAGGAGGCTGATGGGAGTTGTAGTCCCTTGTTTAGCAGATCCATCATAGGATTTTCAGAAATGCCTAGCTCCTATTGAAATTAGAGTCAGGGAGGTCCTTGGAAATCTGGCTTCAAAGCTACTGAGATGAATGAAAATAAGTTGCTTGGTCTCCTCCCTTATTCCTAGCAGAGCTAGTTGAAATCAGGGGGAGCTAGGCAACTAGGTGCTTTGAAAATACCACTAGGCACCTGAATACCTTTAAAAAACTTGGCCTGTGGGACTTGTCCAAGGCAAAAGAAAGTTTGTGGAGAGCAGGGAACTGAACTCAGGTTTCCCAAGTTCCAGGCTAGCACTAGACCATCCTTCCTCTCCCTGGGTGTAATTTGGGGGAGTAGATGGGGATGGCATCACACACACCCCTCCCCCCCCCCGCTCCCAAACAGCAAGCCTCAGGCAGGTGTGGAATTCACCCTCTCCCCACCATACACAGCCCCATTGGCCTGACTGGAGCTGCCCTCCCACATACAGAAGTCAAACTACGCCTAGCCTGGAGGTGCCAGCAACAAGATGAGTGGTGAGCTAGACTGGGGACTGTTTGGGTTTTAAGAAGAAGGCAGAAATCTGGAGGAGGGCCAGTGAGCAGGAGGCAGGTCCCAGGGAGGGGGAAGAGAGCTAGAGAAGGATAGTCAGAGACCTGTAAGCTGTCCCTAAAGGGGTGAGAGGCCCAGAGGGGACCGAGAGCTACTGGAGGAGCAGAGGGCTGTCATGAGGGAATGTAGAAATGAGGCCTCATGGTCAGAGAAAGAGATAAACAAGGGGAGAGACAAATATGGGGGAGTTTAGGGGGACAGAGATGGGGAACTTGAGGAAGAGAGTGTCCCAGCCCACCCTGCCCAGGGGAAGCAGCTCTTCAAAATGCCCCTGAAGGTGAATACTGAATGCACCTACTGGCTCATCGCTGTGTAGAAGGCTCCATAGTCCCTCCACTACAGAAGGGGAAGTAATAGGCTGAGGTCAGAGAGGAGGCTGCATGAGGGCAGGAGCAGCTGGGCGGGAAGGCCAGGGAGCAAGCAGCCTGGGAGCTGGCATTTGCATTCTGAGAGTTGGGAAGAGATTCACCAGCAGAGGCCAGTAGTCGCTTGGAGCAGAGAGCTACAGAACAGCAGGCAGAAAGACAGCGTGGACAGGTAACACAGAGACTCTTACCTTTATACCATCCAACTGAACTGTCCCTAGAGGCTGGGGTAGGGACTGCTGGCTTGTTGGGGTGTAATTTAAAGCAATTGTGCCTTTTATTTCTGTCCACCCTACTCCAGCAATCCTATTACTCAAATGCATGAGAGGTAATGGGGACCCACCCAGGGCTAGAGCCCGTGAAGCCTCAGGCTGCACAGAGCACCGTGCTAGCAGCTGAGAGGGGGGACAGGTGTAATCCAACACACACGGCCCTGCTCTGCATGGGGGTTGGCTGCCATATACCCTTACAGACATGAAAATAAAATCAGCTCTTCTTAGGCAGGCTGTGAGGTTTGCATGTGTATTCAAATTAACATTAAGATTTATGCAAACTAGACCTCAGACTTTTGGAAGACATAACATAGGTAGGTCAGACCAGGCTTCTGCCTGCCATTTCTAGCTCTTCAGCTCAGCGCTGACAAGTCGGCGTTTCCTTTTCCTGATTGTTCAGGATCACAGAGTGCCCTCTCCTGACTAGATGATATATGGACCTTTCACCTTCCAGGATGTCTGGTGGCCCAAACCTTTGAGGTTTTTGTCCAAGGGATACAGCCAGTACGGAGCCAGCAGGTTCATTGCCAGGAACTTTCTACTGACATTTATACACCACATTAGACCTGCTTTGAAACCCAGCTGGCTGCGAATTCTAAAACAAATCTCCACCTGGTGAAAGAGCATTAAAGTAAAATGCCTCTATTTTGTTAAGACAGTGAAACCCTGAAAAATGACAAACTAGGGAGAAAACTAGTTCCTCTGCTAAAGAAACTCAAGGGCTACCGCTATTCCCTTCATCTGTTTCTCGATATTGTATCACATTTAGTACAACTAATGTCCTCCAGACCCCTGCAAACTTGGCACAGTGGCACATATAACACTTTCCATTCCACTAGTCTCTCAGGAGGATGTTAAACAGCAGTTAGTAAAGTTAGACATTTTTAAATCAGCAGGTCCAGATAACTTGATTCTAAGAGTTTTAAAAGAGCTGGCCGAAAATCATTCTTGTTGATTTTCAATAAGTCTTGGAACACTGGAGCAGTTCAAGAAGACTGGAAGTAAGATAATGTTGTGCTCTACCCCAATATAACGCGACCCGATATAACACAAATTCAGATATAACACGGTAAAGCAGCGCTCCGGGGGGGTGGGGCTGTGCACTCCGGTGGATCAAAGCAAGTTCGACATAACGCGGTTTCACCTATAATGTGGTAAGATTTTTTGGCTCCCGAGGACAGCGTTATATCAGGGTAGAGGTGTATTTAAGAAGAGTAAATAGGATGACCTGGGTAATTATAGGCCTGTTAGTCTGACATGATTTTGAGCAAGATAATGGAGTGACTAATACAGGACTGATTAATAAAGGATTAAAGAAGAGTTATATAATTAATATCAATCAACATGGATTTATGGCAAATAATTTCAAGTTAGTCTGTCAGGATTTCTTTTTGATGAAGTTACAATTACTGGCTGATAAAAGTAGTAGTGTTGATACAATATACTTAGAGATCTCTAAGGTGCTTGACTTGATACTGCATGAAATTTTTATTACAAAATTAGAACGGTACACATTAAATGGATTAAAAACTGGCTGATAGGTCTTAAAATGTAATTGTAAATGGTGAACCATCAGAGTGCGTGGAGTCCTGGAGGGATTGGTTCTTGGCCTGATGCTATTTAACATTTTTATCAATGAACTGAAAGAAACCATAACTTCCCTGATGAAGTTTGCAGATGACAAAAGTTGAGGGTGTGGTAAAGGATGAAGAGGGCAGATCATTGATACTGTCAGCTGGACCACTTGGTAAGATAAGCCCAAGCAAACATTCTGAATTTTAACATGGCTCAGTGTAAATGTATATGTGACCCCCCCCCCCAATCCCTTTACCAGGAAGTGGGAAGGGAAATGGACTGTGAAACTTACCTGGGGCCCAACCAGGGCCAAAGATTGCATCCCAGAAGCATTGCTTCTCCATTGCCAGGTGACCATCCCTTAAGCAGAGAGAAGGTTGGAGGGAGGGAACTAAAGCAGCAGCCCCCATATGTCCCAAAAGAGGGGAGCTCTGATTGCTTCTTTACCACAGAGCCAAGATGCCTGTGAGAGGGGAAGTGACCCTCTGGGGTATCAGCTGAAAGGGGAGAGAGACCGAGAGAGAGCATCCAGCTCCCCCCATACATTAACTTTCTTCAGTTTTCCCCAGTCCTCAGTAACTGGCTGTTAGCTAAGGCTGTAGAGCAAACTCATTAATATCTATCTATCCCTCTCCCTTCCTCCCTCCCTCTCTCTGTGTGTGCCCCTAGATGGGACAGAGCACCACACACAGGAGATGTGTGCATTACATACTTCCCCTAGCTGAGGAAGTGTGTCCTCAGCTTCAGAGACTTCCCTGTTGAAATCCCTGATGAGCCCCCACTTGTAATACCAACAGACCCCGGTCATCGGCTGGCTGTTAGCTAAGGCTGTAGAGCAAACTCATTAATCTGTCTCTCTCTCTCTAGATGGGACAGAACAACACACCCAGAATGTGTGGGGGTCACACTACCACTGGACATTGAAATGTAATATCTGCTCTTTCCTTGAAGTTACTAGTAGTGATAAGTAGTGGGCAAGTCTTCATTTGTGGCACTGGGAACAAGTGCTGGCTTTATTGTGGTCCACTATTGCAACAAGCAGCCGATAGAATAAGGAGGAGCAAGACTGCCTGTAGGAGGTGGGGCAGGACAGCAGCATCGGCATCCCTGCACAAGTAATGCCTCCACTCTGCTTAAGGGCCCAATCTAAATCTCACTGACATCAAGCGGCATTGGATCAGGCCCCAAAGTAGGGTGGAATAAGTCCTTTTTAAGGGTTACTCTGTCACCCTCCCTCACAGTGAGTAGTCCCTTACTCCTCAAGTCAGGCCCACTGATCGCAGCAGCACATAAACTGGTCAGTGTCAGGGTAGCAGAATCGAGCTCTAGACAAAGTTCCACTGAATTCTGCTGCAGGGGTGTGTGCTCACTAGCTAGGCGTGATCATCAGCGGAATTAACATGGTGCCAATAGGTTGAGAGAGGCTTAGGCTAGGTCTACACTACCTGCCTGAATCGGCGGGTAGAAATCGATCTCTCGGGGATCGAATTATCGCGTCTCGTCGGGACGCAACAATCGATCCCCGAATCGACGCTCTTACTCCACCAGCGGAGGTGCGAGTAAGCGCCGTCGACTGGGAGCCGCGGAGGTCGATTTTGCCACCGTCCTCACAGCGGGGTAAGTCGGCTCCGATACGTCGAATTCAGCTACACTATTCGCGTAGCTGAATTTGCGTATCTTATAGCGACCCCCCCGTAGTGAAGACCTGCCCTAAGTCACACAGGGAGTGGAGCCAACTGAAAAAAAATAAATCTCATGGTAGAAGATTGTTAACCCAAGTCATTTGTCATAATTTGAGCTGGGGAAATTTTTGCTAAAGGGCCTGTAATACTTGAGCTTTTAATTAAACAATTAGTGCAACTATGCAACCTAATCCTTAGGGATGGGGAATCCTGCTTCAGAGAGCATTACTTTTGTACAATCCTTGATCTTTAACTGTTTGCACCTTTGAATCTTTGATGCAGAATGTAAGAATACTAGGCTGCTTGTTAACAGCAACACGGATAGGCAAACTTTTTTTTTTTTTTTTTTTAAATTGGGAACCGCTATATTCCTTTAAAATAAAGTCTATATAGCTTACCAGGCATGAACACGATAATGCCATTGTGACAATTATGGCAATTTCCTGCAAACCTTATTGAATTAAGTGGAGTATCTTTGGAGTCCATTGTAATACATGAAGCGTATATCTATCCTTGTGGGCCAGGGATTTATGTAATTCCATGGGGGAGGGGGACCCAGCCCTCCAGGAATTAAGAACAGCAGGAGGTGATTAGACAAATTTGTAACTCCTTTTGTGAGTCCCCCTGTAGTAAGCTGGATAGCAGGCGCGTATGCTCTTTGATTGTTTTTCGTCTGTTTTCTCTAATGCTTTTACCTTAAGAATAAAATGTGTTTTCTTAGAAAGAGCAGTGTATAAGTTATACCTGTCGCAATTACACGATGTACCATCTCCGAAGAGAATGCAAAAGCAGCCCGCTTAGGCAGCCTGTCTTTTCCTGGAGATTTCCCAGTATAGGCAGGGGTCTGTGCAGCGTGGAAATATCCTAATCAGAAGGGAGACATGAACCTCTCCATCCAAGAGATGCAATGGTGGGAGAGTGGGATGCCTAGAGTGGGTGACTTTGCTGGATCAGAGTGGAATACAGGTGCGGTTGCTCTGAATTGTGACAGCCATCTCAGGAGTGGCGATCATGGTGCTTTCATTACGAGTATTTAATGATAGTGACTTAAGCAATGACCACATGTTTTCTATGACCTATGTTCAAAGGACTAGTGCACATATCAATGTGATAAACCATGCCAACAGCATGGCAGCGGAAGAAAACCTACACAACTGATACAGCCTTTCAGAAGGCAGATTTCTGAAGGCAGGCAGGAACATACCTCTGCAACAAAGTGTTTTCCCAACAGACATTAAATAAAAGACAGAACAAAGCACAGTACAGTTTTGCCAGTTTTATTGAACCAATAAAATTCCTACTGATAACAATGAAAGAAATTTCAGCAAGTATAAATGCAATAGTTTAACAAACCCCATTGTTCCGTACCTATAAATAGAATTTTCAAAACCTCATAAAAAGTGCAGATTTATGAATTGCTGTTAACACGTTAACACACACGATTCCTTTATTTAAAAAGGTGTTTTGTCTCTTAATTCACTAAAAAGTTCCTTCTGCATCTATTCAGATAAATTCAAGTCAGATAACTAAAAGCTAAAAAAAAAAAGAGTCACAAAAATGGATCCAGCTAGGTCAGTTTATCCAAAAATCGGCAACACAGAAGGAAAAACGTTTGCTAAAAGCTCTTGTTGAATCCTGCAATGAACTCCAAACTACTCACTCATCTAATGGGCATGCCATTTGCAAAAGCGCATGAGCATTCAGGATCAAAGTGAGGCCCAGCTTGCATGATTACCACCCCGCTGCCCTTGGTAAGATGCACACTTACTCTTTTGTGCTGGCTACCCATAGTACAAGTTGCAGCACAGGACAGCAAGAAGGCTCTGCAGAACTGCTGTTTCCCTCATACCCTACAGATGGATGGGCAGAGCTGGGTCCTAGACTCCATCCCTTCAGCTTGCCTGCCTAGCTGCACTGGTACACTGGGGAGAGTAGGTGGCATAAAGTATAAACTTGCACAATTTACTTCCTCCCTGGAGTATGAGGCCCCAGGGGCGGGATTTTTCATAGATTCATAGATTCTAGGACTGAAGGGACCTCGAGAGGTCATCGAGTCCAGTCCCCTGCCCGCATGGCAGGACCAAATACTGTCTAGACCATCCCTGATAGACATTTATCTAACCTACTGTTTCTCTCCAACTCACAATCACCCTCCTGGGCTGCTCCAAGGGCAGCACAACTACTTATTGCTCCGTACTCCAGGCAGATGACTAAATCACAATCTAGTCCCAATTAAATTACACCCATAACAACCTTTGGAGACCTAATGTCAACTGGAAAGGAACATTTTTCTCCTGCTGAGCAGGGCTTCTTGAACATCAAATTAAAAGTAACGTTGCTATTTTCAGTTTAAATAAAACAAAAGGAATCTCAATGGATAACTATAGAAGATAATCTTGACTTGCAGGTCAGCACAAGGCCTAGGCAACACTCAAATCCCCCCATAACCCTGTTTTGAGTGGTTGCATGTGTAACACCGACAGACCCTGGTCGTCGGCAGGTGGGATTGAACCTGGGACCTCTGGAGCTAAATGCATGAGCCTCTACTGCATAAGCTAAAAACCATATGACCCTTAGCTAAGGCTGTAGAGCACATTCATTAATCTCTCTCTAAGTGGTCTCGGTGCCACTAGAGGGGATAGAACACCACACCCAGGAGGTGCACGGGTTACATGTAGAACATATAAATGAGAGGGCTGTCAATTAATCGCTGTTAACTCACGTGATTAACTCAAAAAATTAATTGTGATTAATCGCAGTTAAAACAATAGAATCTCAACTGAAATGTATTAAATATTTTTAGATTTTTTTCTACATTTTAAAATATATTGACTTCAATTACAACACAGAATACAGAGTATACAGTGCTCACTTTATATTATTTTTATTACAAATATTTGCACTGTAAAAATGATAAACAAAAGAAATATTTTTCAATTCCCCCATTACAAGTACTGTAGTGCAATCTCTATCATGAAAGCTGAACTTACAAATGTAGAATTATGCACAAAAAAAACTGCATTCAAAAATAAAATAATGTAAAACTTTAGAGCCTACAAGTCCACTCAATCCTACTTCATGTTCAACCAATGGCTCAGACAAACAAATTTGTTTGTTAGCATTATCTCCTGCAAATGCTAACAAACTTGTTTGTCTGAGTGATTGGCTGAACATGAAGTAGAACTGAGTGGACTTGTAGGCTCTAAAGTTTTACATTGCATTCAAAAATAAAACAGTTTTTTGTGCATAATTCTACATTTGTAAGTTCAACTTTCATGATAAAGAGATTGCACTACAGTACTTGTAATGGGGTAATTGAAAAATACTATTTTTTGTTTTTTTACAGTGCAAATATTTGTAATAAAAATAAATCTAAAGTACAGTTTGTATTCTGTGTTGTAACTGAAATCAGTATATTTGAAAATGTAGAAAACATCCAAAAATATTTAAACAAATGGTATTCTATTATTGTTTAACAGCACGATTAATTTTTTTAAGTCGCTTGACAGCCCTAATAAATTATGCTTCCATTGATCTTCTGCATAGGGACAAATTTCACTTTATGAATAGTATTTTCACTGATATGGAGGGGTTACAGTGTGCTGTAAACCACAGCTCTTCATGCTAATTGGAAAGATTTATGACCAAATGGATAGTAGCCTCTGCCTGAACTTTGAAAAATCTCCAGTGAGATGCTTATTCATAGAAAGGGACTTTGACCCATCCACAATCTATAGAGAATCCTCAAGACATTGCCATTAGTTCACTCCTCTACTACCCATATTTACAGCGGTATTTTATCTACAGCAGGGTCTGTTTCGCAAGAGCAGTTTAAAGTGGCTATGTTTATCAAATTTGCTAGTTTACAAATTAAAACCTATAAATACAAAGACTCTCACATACTGAACATTGTAACTTGTGTGAATCCTAAACTGCATCAATTAACTGTTAAAAGCTTATTCTACTTAAAACCTTACATAATACAAGAGATTGATAAGTGGCAGTCCTGTATGATCACACTGCCTGCCTCACATTAGCCCACAGTCATGTGCTTCACAAAAATAGAAATGTTACAGTAATAAAGCACAGGCCCGCAAAGGCATATCACAGCTTCTGATTACATTGGATAAAAGTACCAAAGAACACAAAAAAGAATAGGTGTTAATACTGATGAATTAAAGAATAACTATAAAGATCAAACATGTTCACAGCATGCTACATATACTGCTCAACTTAAAATAAGGTGAATACAATGTTGAACAAAACCAAAAGTAGTTGGCAGTGTGATTTTTGAATTGTGTTTCAGATACAAAGACATAGCATATACATTCATGATGTGGCTGTCCAGCAAAAATTGGGGTACAGATTTCAAGTTAAAAACCTATCTTGTAAGCTACAGTTTATATCCAGTTCTGTCATAATCAAGAAAGTATTTTGTGGCTTTGTGTATTTTCTCAGAGTCTCAAGACTGGAGCCCAAGTTTACAAGATCTCAATATTTAGCCTACTTTTGGAGGCTTGTTGAGTGGCTGTACCTGTCCTGTGAGCATGAGTATATTGTTCCCTGTAATCACACAATACCTTTTCATTTATCATGTGTATTGGTGGGGGGCACTGTTTGAATCATGGTGACAAAATGAATTCAGCATGAAGAGGCACAACATAAAACTGGATGTGGCAAAGTGTAGATGACAGTTTGTTTGGATGAATTTGGTGCCATTTTATCTACATCCTTAAAGCTGAACAGGCCTCTGATGCTCCATAATTCTTAAAACTTTGCCTTAAAGAAGTTTATAACAACTGCCAGAAAAGGAGATTCAAACAACAGTTTGTTTGTGCTTTCAAAAATTAAAGGCTGGCTCCCCCTATTCCTTTCTACTGCAGAATGATAAAAATGGGCAAGATACCACAATTACTCCATTGCAACCAAGCAACTCAAAGCTGTATCTTTTGTAAGGAAATCTCATTGGTAACCTGGGGGGGGGGAGGCGGGGGGAACAAAGCGTTGCCAACATCTCCCCTGCATACAGAAGTACAATCTGTGTATTTTTATCCATTTAATGCTATTTTATTTTAGGGAATAAAAACATTGATTTCCCTCCTAATTTTATTACTTCCTTCCTGTTAAACAGCCCCATATTTGCAGATGCTTAAGCATATAAGTAACTTTATTCATACAAGTAAATTTACTCAGGTAACAGTATTTGCATGGTTAGGCCCATTATTTTGTATATAACATCCTTATGATACTGATGAATAATGATATCAGAATAAGGAGCAAAACTTCCCACTGATTTCAATTAAAGCAGAATCAGGTCCTCTTAAATGGGATAAAAAACCTTCGCTGTGTCAAGTAATCATGAGCAGATGTATTTATGCTTAGGAGTTGTCCCACAAGAAGATAATTTGTTCTAAAGGCCATTATGAAATCTACCCCATTTTAAGGGTCTTTTCACATAGTCTCAAGTGATTCCCTGTTGAAATTCATTTTAGTCTCTTGCTCAGTTGTATAAAGGTATGTGTAAGAGAACTGAGTGGTCTAGGTTTAAAGTCCATACATGGGCAAAACTCCCAAAGTCAAGGGCAGTTTTGCCTGAGAAGAGCCTTCATGAGTGGGTCAAGTGTAAGTACTAGTGGACTTTTTACTGTAGACAGAAGGTGGGTGAGGTAATATCTTTTATTGGGCCAACTTCTGTTGGTGAAAGAGACAAGCTTTCAAGCTTGCACAGAGTTCTTCTTTAGGCTTTTTATTATAATCAGAGCCAGAATCTGATCCCAGTTGCCCATACTGATAGCACCCCTCCACAAGTGGTACAGTTGGTTCATATCATAAGGATGGCAGAATTGACCCTTAGAAATAAAGCTGTTAAACTAGTCTCCCTCCTTGACAGTTTGTGTGATTTCACTATTTAAAATAGGTACTCAATACTGAACTTTTAGAAGAGAAGCATGACATTTAGGCTTTGACAGGTCGGAGACCAGGACTGGGAACTTATCTCCGAACATTTGGTGGGAAAGAGACCTTTTTGTAGGCAGGTTTAGCCATTGAAAAGAGGGGCTCAGAGCCCTTGGTGAAGAGCAGGAGGATTATTCAGCTGGACAAGAGATGGGAATGGGGTGCCTGTGGGGACCAACTGCATAGCCAAATATAGCTGTTGTAAAGGTTAAAATAGCATAGAGTACGCAGATGCTATTCAAGCATCCGCCCACTGCTCTGCCAATGCATCAATCCTAATCTGGGACACCTCTGCTATTCTTGTCCTACATGTCTCCCATGCCTAAGGGGTGTGTGATTTTGTGATGTGTACAGCTTGCCAAACTCTTTCACTTGGGAAAGATTTCTTGATTTAAAATCTTCCAGAAATAAAGAAACTAGTGGCTGCACCACTGAGGATGGGGCCTTTCCCTCTAAGTTAAAAGCTGATTCTGAAAAATTTGACACTTTTGGCCAGGTTGGCAGCATTTGTGTGCCACAAGCAGAGCACCTGTCTAGATCAGCCATGGGTAAGTTCCATTTACAGATGGTTAATCCACTTCCCTCTCTTATTTATGCACTATGGGCCTGCTCGAAAGCCCACTGAAGTCAACACAAAGTCAATGGGTTTTGGATCAGGCCCTATGGATATGAAGACCTGACATAGGCTATATGCGTACTGAATCCAATGGGTGCTTGGTTCAAGGGGAGGCTGCAGAATTTACCCCTTAGAAGACAAGAATCTAAACTGGTCAGTCTGAGCACATCTGTTAAATGCATGTACTTATGATGAACAAATGCATATGCAGGAGAAAGGATGTCAAGATTTTACTCTACAGCTTATAGATTAAGATCTTTTGAAAAAGGTAATAAAAACCTATGTATGTCAATAAACCAATGCAAATCACACTATTCCTTTAATATCCAGCGAAACTTATTTCCATCCTATTAACTTTTGGCAACTGAACACCTTCAAAAATCTGGTTCAGAGATGGAGATAGGAGCCTGCCAGGATTTTCAAAAGTGCCTAGGTACCTAACATCCATTAAACATAATGGGGAGGCATTTTGGAAATCCTAGAAGGCACCTAATCTGCATGTTTAAGTGCCTAAATACCTTTAAAAAACTGGCCCTTTGTCCCTTTCGATTTAAGCTTTTTTTATTATTAAAAAAATCTTGTTTTTCTGATTTGTTCTAATCTGCCTTAAATTTACGGTAACCCTAAATATGCAATTTTTAGATTTGCAGCTGATTTTGTAGCTTCCTCTTGCTAAAACATTAAACAAATTAGCTTGTTTTTTGGTTGTTTTGTTAAAAAGCTGATGGGGAAACAACTCTCTGGCCCAATTCTGCGTAAATCCCAGCAATATTCATGGAAGCATCCTATGCACTAGAACTGGAGCAACCTGGATTTTGATGGATATAAGTGAACTACCGAAGCATTTCAAAAATTAGTTCTCATGGGACTCCACAACAGTTTGAATCACCTGCTGTTAGCTTAAATTGTATTTTGCTTAGTTTAAAATGAATTCTGCTATTATGGGACTACAATCCCATGATGTTCAATTGCCAGTTTTATATTCCACAGAATACTGAGCTAATGCAAATGGCTTTTCTAGCTTGTACTTCTCCCCCCTATTTTCATTACAGACAAGCAATTTCAGAGAGTATTGTTCTGCACCTGACCAGAATACAAATATTTTTAAAATGCTCTTAAGGTTAATCAACACTCCAATTGCATTAAAAAAGTGATTCCCTATTTACAGCCTTTCCTACAGTATGTGGTTAGTCATTACCCTAGTGAGCCAATAGTTCAGGCCTTTTCTTCAGCAGACAGGAGATGATGCATTTGTCTTTTTACCTTGGTGAAGATTTGGATTTTGATGACTAAATGTTAATGCTGGTAAATATAAACCCCAGCAAGGGAAAGCAAAAAGTCAGTATCTGTGCATGTACTCCCCTGGATTATTAAGGTACATTTCTGACAAAGGAAGTTAACAAGCAATGAAGTTTGAGGATTCACATTCACACGTGCATTTTTTAAAAACAGTTGCACATTTAAGTTTGGCACAAAGTGAGCCTAAGGTGTAGGTAAAATATACGGTATAATCGTATACTTTTAACACCTGTCCTGAACAAACATCTATATTTTAAAAATATCACATTTTGAGTATAAAAGCTAGGCTATAAGTGATTATACAGTAAATTCAATACTCTGAAAAAGTGGAAAACAGCATTGTAACTTTTAAGTTTGCATTTTATATAGAAAAGTTACAGCAAACTAGTTGTCAAATGACATTTCCCAACGTGGAATGCCATGAGGGCCATATTAGATTAAATATGGCACCTTCTGAAATCAAGTTTTGTTGTTGTTTTTTTTAAACTGATTCACTATGAAGAGATCAATTCATTTACAATTTATGTATTTCAAAATCTAATCACATACTTTGCTGAGAAGGCAATTCAGCTGGAAAAGTAAATTCTGTAGCGAAAGATTAAAATAAAGGCACTAAAGTTTCCACAACTAACACTCAAGCTACTTTAAAATCCTTATATTTCTGAAGAGGAATTAAGTGGTTATGATAGTTACCTAAAACTAGTTTCACCTTCCTTCCAAAACTTAACTGTTCTTGAGAAATACCTGGCTTCTCATATCAAAGGAATTTCACTGTACAGTTCCCATCACTTAAAGACAGAGTTACTAACTGAAGAACGTCCTTACCAGATATAATTGTTACAAGCAAAAACTCACTAGGTGCAGCCACTATAGTTAAGTTGAAAAAGATTATAACAAGTTAAAGTCAAATCTAAGGTTATGCATATCAACCTCTCACCACTTTGTCTGAATAATCTTTGTAGTTGGCTATACAAGATTAATAAATCTTATTTATGAAATGTTTTATACAGGAGAGATTCTGATGCACAGTTTGATGGATAATTTCTTATCTTGGCTTAAAAAAATTAGTAATTTCTTTCTCACAAGGCTTTTTATGCAAATAGACTGCTGTCCAAAAGTGCAGAAAAAGTGTATTTAAATGTACAATCATTTAGTTTTCCAATCTGGAACAGACAGCTAAAGCAAAAACTCCCAACATGTGGTGTCACAGCAAGTTATTAAGAGAGGGAAGGAGGATGAAAACTAACTTTAGTAGCATACTGGTCCATGTTTGTTTGTTTCCCCTCAATGAAAGATGTAAAAATATGACTACTATGTTAAAAAAGCTATACTGCAGTTTTCAATGGAAAAGCTTTTTTACATCTACTACAATTCAGAGGAACTTTAAAAAAAACCTAACTGGTTAGTTTCTAATACATGTAAAAGCAAAATAAAAAGTCACCCTTCTTATAGCAAAAACCAAAACCAAAACAAAAGATTTTTTAGCAGTGACAGCTGTGTCCTACTGGGAAAGTTTAAGCATCAATTTAGGCACTTCACTGGTTCATTAACACAATCCAAAGTAAAGCTATAAACACTGAAATGTTGTGCTCTTAAAATCAGTCTAGTCAAGCAACACAATATAATGCAAAAATGTGACTTTTTGGCAGCTTATTTCTTCCCTTCCCCAATATTACCAGTTGTCCAAGTACATTTTATTTTGTGGCTGCTTTGGCACTTAAATATCAGATTGCTGAAGCCATACAAGCTAAAACAAAAATGCTAAGCCTCGGACAATAAAGAAATTGTTTTAAAATTTCTTTATGGTTGTATAAAAAGGGCACTTCAGTAGTGACATAACAGGGAAAAGCTTGCTTTCTTTTTAAATATTGCACTTTTCTTTTGTTCACACACATTAATGCATAGAAACACAATTTTAGCTTTGAATATTAAAGTGTTCAGACACTATGAATGAAAAAATTTTAGGAAATAAATTTCTATAACCTACTAGGGAAAGAACAGGTATGACAGCCTTCCTTTGCTTTACTTAATTAAAAAATGCACTGGAGAAAGGAGAGTGCAAAAAAAAATTTTTTTTGGTCAGTCTCTGTATTACATTTACAGGCGTCAACTAGGTGAACTTGCAAGCAACACTATGATGAGCATGTATGCTGTAAAAAAGATTGAGGGTGACTGTCAGTAAGACAAGATTATCCATGATTGAACCATAATATGTACAACTGAAATGGATAATTGTGAAACCTCTTCTTTTGGAAAGAGGAAAGGAAAAAAAAATAAACTGAATTTTGCATTTCAGTAGCATGCTGTAGAATTTATCATGATTAATGTCACATTAAAACGTGGACAATGTTGGCATTATATTTCACATCACCTTCAATTGCTGTAGTAAAACAGTGCCTGACAAGTAGTCTCCAGGAGATAAAGAATCCTGTAGCCAGTTCAGTTTAATACATCACATGCTTCTCTCTACTAGCATTAGGACATTGTTTTAAGATCTCTTAGAATGTCCAAAAAACCTTTGCTGAATTCCACTAATCTGAAAAATGATTGCTTGAAAAGATAAACACTTTTTTCCTGTGTTTCAGAACAAAGCGCTAGAGTTGAGTATAACAAAACTAGTTTTAGGATTTTGACCAGTATCCTGAAATCGAACCAGAAAAAGTAGTGCTCCTCAGTGTTATTTTTGCTATCATTAGTAATGTTAAGCATCAAGAAAATAAAACACGTCATTGCACATTACAGCCGCCAAAAACACGGCTAAACTTTGACACTAGAGAACTGAGTAACTTGATGCTACATCACATACAGCTTCTGTTGTGTATCTATTTCAAAAAGGCCTTTACATATCAATTTAATTTCCTTCGCCCCCTCTGAATTGATACTTCAGGTCAAGTGACGAGTTATGGCACGAAGGGCATATAGAAGTTCTGCTTGCATACGGGCTTCCATTAAAAGTAGATTTACATGGACCTATTTAAAATTAAAAAAAAAAATTAGTCATTCATTTCACCATTACATATCAACAGGCAGAAGAGTTTAATCACTTAATTATCTTACAGATTTAGATTTTTGTGCCAAATGAAAATAGCTGCATCACTTCTCTCTACATTCTAGTGCCACGTACTAGACTGAAGTGTTGCCATTTCTTCTCCAGATGGCTATCTAATATGCCAATTTTATCTGACATTCTGGACTCCCAGGTAACAAGCCTTAATTACTGCTTTAAGCAGTGTTCCATCTGCTTTAACCGAAGTCACAACAAAACAATGCTGTACAGTAATGGAAATCATAACAGAAGACTTTCCTTTCATCATGACTATGAGCATTATACTCTGAGGACTAGATTTCTGTTATCAGTGTTATATAATCAATCCACCTGCCACACTCCATATGTACTATGTGAAGTCAACTGTCAAATAAATGCAACCTCAAGGACGGCAAGTTATTCCAATGAAGAAGACTGAGGCTGGTTTCAGAATGACATTTACTTAACAAGGAACAGAAATGCACATATCGCTGCCCGCTGCGTTAGCATCTGGCCTTACTGCACAACTATCTCAGGAACTTCTAGCAGCACAATGTCTCCTGGTACAATGCTGGGGCACTGGCTCAATTTAGGAGTGAAGAATACCATCTACTGAATCCCTCACACCATTCCCTGAAACTTCTAGTATCTATCCCACCCAAGTATTGACCAGGTCTGTTCCAGCTGAGCTGGTGAAATTATGAGACCATAACAGTTATAAATAAAGGAAGATCAACAAGAGATTTATCCTAGCTTATCTATTACAGGTCTTTAAGAAAGCCTGCTTGTGTCGAAGATCTACTCATCGTGATTGGAGGCATCTATAGTAGTAGTTTAGAGAAAGTTGTATAGATTAGAGAAAGGACAAATAATGGGCAGTATTGTGTGCCATCTCAGGAGTGCGATTTTTACGTCATTCCTGTTTATTGTATTGTGCACAAGTCACAGTGGCCACAGGCCCAATAAGATATTTTGCTTAATGTAGAGCATAATTTGTATGCCACTCATACTAAAAAGACATACAAGTATTATCAATGCTTGGTAATGAACTTTAAAATAGTGTGTATGTATACACACACACACACACACACACACACACACAGATAAACAATGTATTTTACCAATGAAAAGCAGCATAGGTAAAGTTAATTTATGTTCTCTATAAGAATCAAGAAGTTTCGGAACAGTTGACTACTTCACCATTTCCAAATCTGCCCATTTTTCTATACAGAGATCTCTGGATCTAGCTTCATGTAGGAGTCTCTAGAGATTGTCCACATTGTGCTCATTAAGAAAATGTTTTTGCAACAGTGAAATTTAACATTCATTGAAGTAACTTGTATGGCTCTGCTGTACAGTATTTAAGTTAATTCTTTAAGCTTTTTCTTTATTGTTAAGAAGGTTAACTCTAGTATACACACACCCTTTTGCAATCCACCTTATTATTTGCATTGTTTACATAGCACAGGGTCTCTTGTGTAATGTTTCGCTATGAAACACTTACCTTCTCTGAGTGCTTGAACTGACGCCAGTAACTATCGTACATGCGCTTGGTAGTTCTCTCTGGGTAGCAGGTCACTGTCTTAATGTAAACCTTCAGGCTGCGTTCAAGTAACTGATTAACTTCTCCATAATCATAATCATCATACCTAAGCAAAATAAGGCAGACTGAATATTTTTTCTGGACCCACATGGCTTTTTAAATTCTGAAACAACATGTACTTATGAACTGAAATACTAGAAGGAGTGGTTACTTATCTTGTATAGTAACTGGAGCTGTTAGAGATATGTGGGTGCGCCATGTCAGGACATGTGCATGCCTGGCTCTTTTGATAGGAGATTTTGCAAGCTATGTCCGCGAGTCCATGCCTGCACCCCAGACACCCTCATGCTCTGGTATGAGGGAATATGGGGAGGGGGCAGCAGACCCACTGCCAGGTCAGTTCCTTCTCAACCATGGAAGTCTAGTGAAAGACTTTGAGGCAGAGGGGAAAAAGGATGGGAAGTAGAACACCCACAGGGACACATCTTGAAGAACTCCAGTTAGGCTCCAGTAACTTCTCCGTTTCAAGTAGTGTCCTTATGGGTGTTCCACATCAGAAGATTCATGAGCAGTACCTCATTTATGGAGGATGGTGCTGAAGAGGCGGATTCAGTAGAACAGCATCACTGAAGCAACTTCAGCTCTGGAAGTCGATACAAGAGCACAGTGCCGGGAAAATGTGTGCATTAAAGACCAGATGGCTGCCCTGCAGATGTCAAGGATAGGTATGTTTTTCAGTATGGCTACAAAGGTAGACTGAGCCCTGGTGGAATGAGCAATAACTCAGCGCATGTGTGTGTGGAAATCGTACCTCCTTTCATGCGTTCTGCAATTGAGATGCAAAAGCCTGGGTGAAGCTCTAAAGAGCCTAGTCCTATATAGGTAAAAAGCAAGGACTCTTCTTACTTTCAGTATATGGAAGCTCGTTCCTGCTCTCAAACAGTGAGGCTTGAGATAAACACCAGCAGGTGAATCCCTTAATGTGGAATTCTGGAAAACCTTAGTAAGAAGGGAGGGTGTGGTCGTAGTGTCACCTTGTTCAACAGAACACTGTGTAGAGTGGGGTTAGCCACTAAGGTTCCAAGCTGTCCTGCCCCCTGACTGAGGTGATGGCTATGAGGAATGAGGTCTTAAGGGATAGATCAATATTTGCCATAGGTTCAACTGAGTGTTTTTTCAGCGCATTGAGAGCTAAGTTGAGGTCCCAAGATGGAGTTGGTTCCTTGACAGAAGGGAAAAGGTTGAACAGGCCTCTGATAAACCTCATAGTGATTGGGTGGGTGAAGACTGAAAACCCCTCAATGGGGAGTGAAAAGTTGTGACAGCAACTTGGTGAACTTCCATGGAACTCAGCAATAATCCTGTGGCTTTTAAATTGAACAGGTAATAGTGTAGTGAACATTCTCAAGACTTGAAAGGCAGTATACATTGGTAATCGCACCAAGTCTGGAAGCATTTCCACTTCTGCAGGTAAGTTTTCCTCATTGTGGGTTTTCTGCTATGAAGCAGTACTGTTTGTACCTTAGAGAAGCAGTCTTGTTCTAAACCAGAGAGCCATCTAATAGCCACACCCTGAGATGAACTGTTGATAGGTTTAGGTGGGTGATGGATCTCAACTTCTGGGTGACGAGATTTGTGGTCAGGGAAGAGGCAATCGCAGGGACATGCGAACCAGATCTGGGAACCACACCTGGCTCATCCAAGACTGCTATGGAGGACAGCTACTAATTTTTCTTGTTTCAGTTTGTTCAGTGCAGTGCAGTGAGGGAGTCAGGTGATAAACGTACAGGAATATGTGAGGCCAAGGAATGACTAGGCCATCTCCTGTTGGGTTGCAACCATGCCCTCCCCTTGAGCAGAACTGTGTACTTCATATCGGATGGAGTTACAAAGATTTGTGGATGACACTAGGTAAGACATCTCCTGGAATACCTCATTCAGCTCTGACTTGTGGTTGATGCTGAAATGCCTGATAAGGGAGTCCACCACTGGTTCTGCAGTCCTGGTAGTTAAACTACTGAGATCTGTATGTGGTGTAATACACACCAGTTCCACAGTTTTATGAATTTGGTGCATAAAGACTGGGATCTTGCTCCTCCTTGATGACTGATGTAATATATTGCTGTTCTGTTGTCCAATACTATTCTGATTGGATGGCCCCTGACATGAGTTAGGAAGTATTGGCAAACGTAACAAACCACTCTGAGTTCTAATACATTGATATGGAGGATCACCTCCTGAGGGGTTCATCTGCCCCAGGTTGTAAGGTTTTGGAAGTGTGCACCACAACCTATCAAGGAGGCCTCTATCATGAATCCTTGGGGGAGGAGGCTGTAAGAAAGGGACTCCCACATGCATACCTTTTGTGGATCCTTCCACAAACTTAGAGAATCGAGGCACCTCTGAGGAACAGATATCTGCTTAGATTCATAGATTCTAGGACTGGAAGGGACCTTGAGACGTCATTGAGTCCAGTCCCCTGTCCTCATGGCAGGACCAAATACTGTCTAGACCATCCCTGATGGACATTTATCTAACCTATTCTTAAATATCTCCAGAGATGGAGATTCCACAACCTCCCTAGGCAATTTATTCCAGTGTTTAACCACCCTGACAGTTAGGAACTTTTTCGTAATGTCCAACCTAAACCTCCCTTGCTGCAGTTTAAGCCCATTGCTTCTTGTTCTATCCTTAGAGGCTAAGTTTTCTCCCTCCTCCTTATGACACCCTTTTAGATACCTGAAAACTGCTATCATGTCCCCTCTCAGTCTTCTCTTTTCCAAACTAAACAAACCCAATTCTTTCAGCCTTCCTAAAAGAAACAAATAAGTCATTAAGCATCTCTGCCATTTCCAAGTTTCCTGTTACTGTTTCTCCCTCTTCACTGAGCAGTGGGCCTACCCTGTCTTTGGTCTTCCTCTTGCTTCTAATGTATTGATAAAAAGTCTTCTTGTTTCCTTTTATTCCTGTAGCTAGTTTGAGCTCATTTTGTGCCTTTGCCTTTCTAATCTTGCCCCTGCATTCCTGTGTTGTTTGCCTATATTCATCCTTTGTAATTTGTCCTGGTTTCCATTTTTTATACGACTCCATTTTATTTTTTAGATCATGCAAGATCTCGTGGTTAAGCCAAGGTGGTCTTTTGCCACATTTTCTATCTTTCCTAACCAGCGGAATAGCTTGCTTTTGGGCCCTTAATAGTGTCCCTTTAAAAAACTGCCAACTCTCCTCAGACTGCCTGTTGGAGGTTTAACCTGTTCTCAGCCAGGCCTGAGGACACCAGGAGTGCAGTCTTGCTAAGGGTGTCTCAAACATACAAGCTGCAACATAGCACAGAAGTAGTAGGCAAGCCCTTGCTATTGTTTGTGGGCTCTATTGTATTGCTGAGACAAGCTCGACATAGGGCACATCTGTCCTGGGGCAAATAAGCTCTGGCAGCAGAGGAGTACAGAGTGGCTCCGATGAAGTCTAGTCATTAAATGGGTATGAGAACAGACTGTTCCACATTGAGGCTGAGGCCCAATGAATGGACCAGATATAGGGCCATGCTGGCTGCTGTCTATTCCTTGAGAAATGAGTGACCTTTCAGAAGCCAATCCAGGTAGGGAAAAACAATTGTTCATTTGGAGATGAAGATGTGCTGTGATGCCCAAGAGGACTTCAGTAAAGAGTGGTGTAGAGCAGGGGTCAGCAACTTTTCAGAAGTGGTGTACCGAGTCTTCATTTATTCACTCTAATTTAAGGTTTTGCATGCCAGTAATACATTTTAACTTTTTAGAAGGTCTTCTATACATCTATAATAGATAACTAAATTGTTGTTGTATGTAAAGTAAATAATGTTTCACAAATGTTTAAGAAGCTTCAATTAAATTAAAATGCAGAGCCCCTGGGACTGGTGGCCAGGACCCGGGCAGTGTGAGTGCCACTGAAAATCAGCTCGTGTGCCGCCTTTGGCAGGCGTGCCATAGGTTGCCTACCCCTGGTGGAGAGGCTGAAGGGTAGGATGCAATACTGGTAGTGTTGCATCCCACGAAATATAGAAAGCATCTGTGTGAGGGGTGCATGGCGATATGAAAATAAGCATCCTGGAGGTTGAGGGAGACAAACCAATCTCCTGGGTCCAGAGGAGGGACCAAGCTCCTCCCCCAACCCTGCTGCGCCTCCAAAGAAAGCGCATCAAAACAGAAGTTCGCCCAGGGTGCTATTTTCCCTAAGGCCGGCCCTGGGACTGAGACAACATTAGAGGGCTTGATCGTTCAGCAGCTGAAGAGTTGCATTAAACCACAGACCAATCAGAACACTGAGATTGGCAAAAAAAGAGTAATTTATAATTTAACAGACACACAGAAAGGGGTGCCACTGAGGGGGGAGGGTGTTTGTGGGGGTCTATAGCCATCCCCAAATTTGCCTTAGACATCCCGTAAGCCACCCCTCACAGCACAAAGGTCAAATGTTACGCAGAAGTAAGGGTGGCATGGTATAGCATTGCCACCATTTCTTCTGCAGTCCTGCACTGCTGCTAGCGGTGGTGCTGCCTTCAGAGCTGGGCACCTGGCCAGCAGCCATTGCTCTCCGGCTGCCCAGCTCCGAAGGCAGAGCCGCCACCAGCAGTAGCACAGAAGGAAGGGTAGTAAGCTAAAAAGTCTGGTGTGAACAGTGATATTGACAAAGTTTCTTCTCCCCCGGCCCCAGTTTTCAACACTAATTATTTAAAAAAGTGGGGGTTTTTTTGTTTGTTTTTTTTAAACTTAGTAAAAAATGTGTTTTGGTCTTAATTTAAAAGCAGCGAGAAAAGGTTAATTCATTTTAAACAACAGGGTTATAAATACAGCATTTAAAATAATGTGTTTTTAATTTATAAGGGGGGGTTTGCACTTAGAGGCTTGCTGTGTGAAAAGTGTCACCAATACAAAAAGTTTGAAAACCACTGGTCCCGAGGGAAGAATTGCTGCTAGGGTGACCATTCTGAACTGTTGGGACTGGACAAAGATGTTCAATGTCCTGATGTCCAGAATTGGTCTCCACCCCCTTTTTCTTCAGGACCAGGAAGTTCTGCTAATTTTTTTTCTGCTAGCAGTATCTCCCACAACTCTGGATGTCTGGGCTGTTCGCCTCTCTCTGCAGCTCATGGGGGGGGGGGGGGGTGGGGGGGGAAAATCGGTGTTTTGGCACCACACAGTCTGGCAATGCCCTACTCTACTCCTGCTTGTTGCCAGATGGGTTACTCCCAAGCTGTAAAACTTGCAGAACATTAATTAAAAAAATCCAGATATAACCAAGTAACTGTATATTAGACCAAAGAAGATGGTAGCAGAAAGAAGTTACTGACAAGAAGTTCTCTGTTCTGCAGCCCAGTTTCTTCCACAATTCTGGATGTCTGGGAAGTTACAAGCAGTGAAACAGATGTAGGGAGAGTTATGAAATGAGTTCAGTAGTAAAGAAATATCTCCCTTTTTGTGAGTTCGCTCAAAAAAGTCTGTATTATTTCTGGAACACCACTTGCAGCACCTTTCCATCAAAGGCCTTTTCAGATGATAGATGACCCACCTTGTATTTAATGAAGGTGTTAGCTGTAGACCAAGTGACTGCTTTACAAATTTCCGAAGTAGATGCACTTGCTTGTTCTACCCAGGAGACCGCTGAGGATCTCATGGAGCGTGCCTTGATCCATTTCTGGGACAGGAGCCTTTGGTGATTTGTAGGATTCCACAATATGTAGTCTAATTCACCTAGTGATGGAGGGCTTGGAAGCTCTGAGTCCCTGGCATTTCATGTGAAAGGACACTGTATGCTTGAGATAGATGTTAGAAGAGATTTGCAACACTAAGGGTTTGTCTACACAGCAATTTAACACCTATGGCTGGCCCAGGTCAACTGACTTGGACTGGCGGGGCTTGGCTCTGCTGGGCTGTAAAATTGCTGTTTATTCATTCGGGCTTGGACTGGAGCCTAGGCTCAGGGACCCTGTGAGAGGGAGGGTTTCAGAGTCCAGGCTGCAACCCAAGCTTGAACCTCTACACAGCAATTTTTAGCCACGCAACCTGAGCCGAGCGAGCCCAAGTCAGCAGACACAGGCCTGCCGCGGCCATGCTGCAGGTCTTTTATTCCAGTGTACATGTACCCTAAGATGTGCCATGCCTTTTCAGTTGGATGGTTTTGGACAGCATGAAGGAAGCACCACCTTTTGGGAAGCATGGAAGGAGGCATTTATCTTAGGAAGAAAGGAGTTTGGTGTCCTGAGTCCAGCCTCATCCTCACAGAACATGCAGTAAGTTCCTATATGGATAAGGCTGCCAGCTCCAACACTCACCTGACGGATATGACAGCTACTAAGAAACAAGACTCAGATTCATAGATTTTAAGGTCAGAAGGCATTATTGTGATCATCTAGTCTGACCTCCTGCACATCAGAGGCCACAGAACCTCACCCACTCCTGAAATAGACCCCTAACCTCTGTCTGAGTTACTGAAGTCCTCAAATCATGGTTTAAAGACTTCAAGTTACAGAGAATTCTCTATGTACACTAGTTTAAACCTGCAAATGACCCACACCCCATGCTACAGAGGAAGGCAAAATCCCTCTCAGATACCCAGGAAAGAATTCTCTATAGTATCTCAGAGCCCTCTCCATCTACTATCCCGTCTCCAGCAGTTGGAGATTCTTGCTACTGGCAGTCACCAATGGGCCACATGCCATTGTAGGCAGTCCCATTGTACCATCCCCTCCATAAACTTACCAAACTCAAGTCTTGAAGCCAGTTAGGTTTTTTTGCCCCCACTGCTCCCCTTGGAAGGCTGTTCCAAAACTTCACTCTTCTGATAGTTAGAAACCTCTCTCTAATCTCAAGCCTAAACATGTTAATGGTCAATTTAGATCCATTTGTTCTTGTGTCCACACTGGTGCTTAACTTAAATTTAACTCCTCTCCCTCCCTGGTATTCATCCCTCTGATGTATTATTGAGAGTAATCAGATCTCTCCCCTCAGCCTTCTTTTGGTTCGGCTAAACAAGCCAAGCTCTTTGAGTATCCTCTCCTAAGGCAAGTTTTCCATTCCTCAGATCATCCTCGCAGCCCTTCTCCGCACCCATTGCAGTTTGAATTAAATCTTTCTTAAAACATGAGAAATATTGAATTCTGTGTGCAATTCTGCTCTAACTCTTAATAGATAAAGAAAAGGCCATCACTGAAGTCAGAGGCTCAAAAGGCATGGCTTGCCAGGGCCCGCAAAACTAGCAGAAAATCCCATTTTGGGAAGAGTACTCTGACTACCAGTTTGGCTGGTTTATTGGACAGCTTGAAGCAATTTAACTACCTGGGGATTGTCTGCCAGGGAGCCTGAGGATCCTGCGAATAGCATGCTACTTAAGAGCATACACCTGACCCACAATGGTACTGGGCTGAAGGCTTCTTAGAGAGCCCAAAACAGTTGGAATTTCTGGGATTTTCATTGTGCTCTTGGCACCAGTTGTTATGGACCAGACAGAGGAGTATGCTTTTAGTGTCGATATTCTCATATACAAAAGCAATGTCCTAATGACTATGGAGGACAGATTGAGGTCTTTTAGTGCTTCCCTTTCAGTAGCCAGGCTGTTAATTGAAGATGTTTCGGGTCTGGATGAAGAAGAGACCCTTGTAAGAGTTTGTGAGGTCTCCATGGAAGTTAGGAGTGGGGGCTCCAGTGCCAGCTCTATCAAGTCTGAGAACCAAAGTCTCCTCAGCCAATGAGGAGTTATCTGTATTTCCATCACCTGTTCTCATTTTATTTTCTGGACCAACTTCCCCTGTAGTGGAAAGGGTGGAAACATGTAAAGTAGGCCCTGTGCCAGCTGTATGGTAAGGTATCTGACCCCACGGATCTTGCATCTGCCTCCCTTGTGAAGTATTTTGGTCTCTTTCCATTTGTACGGTTTACCAACAGGTTGGTTGAAGAGAGACTAAACAATGAGATTGAACACCTTCTGATTCAGGCACCACCCAGAGTTGTTGACCTTCACCTGATGAACCAGTATTCCTTTTGGTTCAGGAACCTTGTGATGGGGATCATTCTGAGGGAAAAGAGGAACCGTTCTGCCCACCTCATTATTACCACTGGTTTCACATGTAGTGCTGGACTCGTTTCCCCTTGGTTGTTTAAACAGGTGACTGTAGTTGTATTGTCTGATTGAACTAGGATGTGGTTCCCCCTTAGGATAGGCTGGAACCTTCGAAGAGCTAACTGGTTTGCTTTCAGCTCTAGGAGGGTTATGTTCCAGAGGCCCTGGGCTGTTTGGTTCTCCAAGTGCACTCTGCTCAGCCCTCCAGCTAGTCTCACTTGTGAGGACAAAAGGATCTGGAAGGCTTATGGGCATGCCCTTTGCAGCCATTGCTGCGGGCTGACCACCCCAGTAAGGAAATGAACGCCAGTGCTGGAACCTGTACTTGATCGTCATTGTGTTTGAGGAGTGGTCCCAGACCTTAGGTATGAAGGCTTCTGATGCATGATTGTGCCCATGGAGTAGTGCCTAGGCACAACACCAGGAGTCCTAGCAGTTGGGAGGCATAGTGGTATGGCAGGCCTCCTGCAGCTCTAGAGCAAGAACATTCCTAGATGGCATTGATGATGATGAAGCTGTGTGCCTGGAAGAGATTCAACGTCCAAGAGGTAACCCTGCAAGCTGCTGACTGCAATGGAAGCTCTGATTGGGATGTCGTTCAGGAAAGGGTCCCTGCAACCTGAGTCTGGCTATTACCACCACCACCTTTGTAACAACCCTGAGGGCAGAGGACAGGCTAAATGGGAGTGTTCGCTACTGAAAATGTTTAATGAAGTTCTCCCAGGAGAACCTTATTTTTCCAGTAAAGACAGACTTAGGACATGTCTGCACGAACACGTGCTGCACAGCAAACTGGGGCATAAATCTACAGTACATCAAAGGGCACTAGGGAACTTTTAGCGTGCCACAGCACAGTCCACACAGACAGTTAGTCATTTTCTTCATGTGCGCTTCTGTAGAATGCAAAAAATGGATTAGAACCCAGAGAACCGTTTTTCTGAGGGAACACTCTCTGTCACTCCCATATCCAGAAGAGGAGATATTTTGTTACAGTGTTTTACGGGGTCACTGGAGCTGGATGAGCAGATGAAAAACAGATGGGGTGGTGTCAACAGCTTCAGGGTCTCTCTCTGGCTCACCATTTCCCTGATGCACTTGTTTGTGGTTGATGAAAACCATTTCTCTGGGAAATGGGAAATCCTGCCCCTTCACTACAGCTCTGGGCAGATGCCTATGTGATACTTGTCATAAAGGGGATTTGGGGAAAAGGTGGGGGGCTGAGGTCCCTCTGGACTTGTGCCCCAGACCTTGATTCCACTGTTTTCCCTTGGGGAATCTGTTGTCCCTTTGCTAGTACCTCAGAGAATGGGGAAAGGACAGCTTCTGTCTGAAGGCTGACCTATATTCTCTCCTTAGGGAACTTATTGGGAAGGGACAGTGTGTTTGGACTTGCCACGCTCTCAGCCACCATCTTCTCCAACTTTTCTCCAAAAAGGAGGGAGCCTGTAAGCTTGACTGAGCATATGACCTGCTTAGATTGAGTATCCATCTTCCAAGGTGGTGTCTGGCTGGAAGCCATGGCTCAGGCTGAAAACCCCATTGCATCCATTGAGGCTTCTGCTACAAATGCTGTTGCTAGGGAGACTCTAAGGTGCAGTCAAGGAATCTCTGTCGTTAAGGGCTTTGAGATCTTCTAGGCAGGAAAGAGATGCTCTTGCAAAGCAGGTAGCTGCCAGGGATGCTTGGAGGAGGCTTCAAAAAAATCTTTTTGAGAGTAGCCTCCATCTTTCTCCCCTTCTGAGGGAACCACCATATCCCTGATGAGGGACACTACAGCAGCAGCATCAACCTTCACTATCTCAGCAATAAAGCCTTTTGGTTTTTAATGATATATAGCCTCAGGTAGATCTTATTAATATGCTTGCCCTTATCATGCTTATTCCATTCATCCCTAATCACTTCCTCAAAGAAGAAGTGAAGGGATAGTGCAGCACCAGGAGAAGATTTTGAGGGGGGGGAAAAATATATACTCTGAGGCTTACTCACAGGGGCTTGCTCAAGTTTCAGCCAGACAGTTCACCTTCCTCAGTGGTGATGGAGGATGACACATCTCCTGATTTTTTGGGGTGTTTCCCCCTTAACCCCCCCCCTTTTTTAAATTAAACAAAAAACCTTTTTGGATGCTTTAGGAGCATGGACACTCTGCTGTGACTTTGGTGAGCCTTTTGTAGCTTGCCTTCCTTAGGGCCTGGTGCTCTCTTGAGATGTCTGCCTCAGAATCCTCCACCACTGGTTCCCATTCCCCCTGGGAGAAGGGTGGGGACTTTCTCTCTCAAGCTGACAGCGAGAAGGGCTGATTAGAAACCCTGTTTTCTTCCCGGGGTGCTCAGGACCCACTTTAGCATGGGGGCAGGGGGTGGACACTTGTGGTTCGCAAGCCTCCCCTCTTTGTTCTGCAGGGGTCCTCTGGGACTTACCCACCTAGTCGAATGGTCAGGATCCTCCTCACTTTTGGTTCCTGGTCCAAATTTCCCTTGTTGAAGCTGCAGCTGCCTTGGTGGGCAGGGAACTATACCTGCTTGTCTGACTGGCAGCCTTGGGACCTAATGCAGTTAGGGGTGCATACCTCACCATGTTCCAAGCCTGAGAGGGCTGCCTCACAAATAGAGCACTGCTTGGATTTAACCCGGTGCTTTTTGGTTGCTCTCCCATGCCTGTAAGGGACAGAGGAGCCAGCAGGGAGACACTACAGCAGAGGCTCAGGGAGAGTTAAGCCCCCAAAAGATTAACTGATCCAGAGAGAAGGAATGCTAAGGAGGGAGAACACTGCTCCCCACTGCCCAAAAACAGGGCAGAAAAAATTTAAATAGAAGGAAAAGAGATGGAAGCAAAAGAAACCACCACTGTCTACTTGCTCCTGCAGAGGTAGAGAATCCGGCAGCAAGTAGGAGCAGACTGTACAATGCCAAAACGCTAATCTTCAGAGAGATGATCGGCTAGATGTCCAGAATTGTGGGAGACACCAGGCTGCAGAAGAACCCTTTTCCAATGAATTTTGGTGGAACAGGTTTGATTGTTCCCAGTGTTAGGAGGAATTATATTTTATATCTCAAATGATTCTCATGAGAGGGGTCCCTGAAGAGGGAGGGAGGAAGAAGTTGGGGGTGGGTGGGGAGGAGCTGAACTGGATGGAGTAACCTGTAGAAACTATCTTCAGAATCCACCTGTCTGAGGTGATGAGCTCTCAGGAAGGTAGGAAAAGGGAGACAATCTCAATGGCGGGGTGGAGAGAATACACACAGCGTAGGATGAGGAGCAGGACAGTTTGTGACCTTGGACCAAAGGTTCAAAAACCAGTTCTTTCAAGGATGTTGCTGACTGGAAGACTATTGTAAGGACAGCCCTTTTTCTTTGTTATCCTGGCTTCTTTCTCGGGGGCTCGGACATTCTGGGTAAGACTGCTGAGCCATCTGCAATTTACTGTACTTTTTCTTTGCCACAAGCGTATAGATGCCCAGAGATAAAGACTCTTGGGCGACACTATAAAGAGAACAAAGAGACCTATCCATGGCTTCAAAAAACAACTTGGGTCCTTCAAAAGAAGATCCTCAACTGTGTTTTCTACCTCCTGAGGCAGACCAGAGGATTGCAGCCAAGAAACTTGGCGTATGGCTACTTCTGTAGCCAGGGAATGTTGAAGCTATATCGGTGGCATTGAGTCAGGCCTGGAAAGATGCCTTGCTGATTGTCAGGCCTTCTGTTATGAGGGCTTGAAATTGTTCCGTGATCATGTGGCAGAGTTCAATAAAAGATGAACTTGCAATAGTTTGTAAAATTGTATTTTGCTATCAGGGCGTGGTAATTAGCTACTCTGAACGGCAGTGAAGCAGAGTAGCTCTTGCATCCCAGAAGGTCCAGTCTTTTCAGCTCTTTGTTGGATGGTGTTGAGTGGAACCAATGTTATCTGTTCCGTTCAATAACTGCCTCTATGGACCAGGAAGTTGGGTTCAGAATGTGAGGGGAAAAAAATATTCTGAGCCTTTGGCTGGGAGGTAGTATTTTCTGTCAGCCCATTTACACATAGTTGGTATAGTAATTGGAGTTTGCCACACAGAGGTCAGCAGATCATCATTGATGGGCAAGGTGATTTTGCCGGCAGCAGATGAATGAAGAACGTCCAACAGGGAATGTTGGTATTCTTGTGTTTCCCATAATGGAATATGCAGGGTTTCTGCTACAGAAAGGTCCTGAATGGCCTTGAAATCATCAGCATGGGGGAGGCAAAATAAGAGAAGGGGGTTACACTCCCTCCCCCCCAAAAAAGTACAAACAGTGCAAAAAACAAAAACAAAACAAAAATAAAGAATATACTGAGAAAAGAAAAGACGTGTGAGAGAGGTAGCAAGCTATGCAGCTAGCTAACGGACACAATGATGTTCCACCTCATGACATAGGTGGTTGAGAAGGAACTGGAGTGGCAGTGGGTCTGCACCCTACCTATATACCCCCATACCAGAGCATGAAAGGATCTGGGGAGCAGGCATGGACCCACAGACATTGCTGACAAATCACTGATCAACAGCGACTGTGCATTTGCGCCTCTGGACATGGAGAACCCATAGGGATACTACTCAAAGAAGAACAAAAGTTACTCAGTTCCTAAGAGCCTTTTAAATAGGGTGGTATTTCCTTTTTTCTGAACTGACAATGTCGTCCATGAGTTCAGAGAAGACAGATTTCCGTAAAAATATCAATCCTAATTTGATTCTGTAATACCAACTAATTTTTTTAAAATAGAGAGATTAAATTATACTACTACCAGTATTTGTAACAATTTCACTGCAGAAACAAATTTAAAAGCCACAGACACCAATTTTAAAACACTGCTTTAGTGTGATCAAGACCTAATGTGTTCCTGTCCCAAAGTAAATATATTTTACTTACATGCTTCCAAATACACTTATTAGACAGGTCAATTTGTTACATACCTGATTCCAAACATACAGTGAACATAGTTAAATAAAGCTCTTCTCAACATGGTTGTGTCAACATCTTCGTGTGTAGCCATAGTGTTGTATGTGAGATTGTAGACCATCCGAAACTTCTCATCCAGGAGATGCCCAATATCAGAATAAAGCCTGTTCACAAGGGAGAAGCCATGGTTTTCCCAGGTATAGTCCTGTAAGAGCACAAAGAAATACACCAGCGATGCATAAATATGCAAATAGTGCCTTCCCCACCTGATCCTCCCTCTGGATTCTCCCCCAGTTGAAGATCTTGTTCTCTGTTTTGTCTCTCATTCTGCTTTATTAATGTATTAATTCACCTGCGTGCCTGCCCCTCCCCCCCCAAAAGGAGGATTTTAATCAGTAAGTTTTCCCTGGTCAGTTTTGCTTTAGTCCTTAGGTCCTGCAGATTTGGTTCAGACTGGAAAATATTCACACTGATATTATTCAGAGACTGCTGCTTTAGAAAGCTATGAGCCAGAGCAGAAACATGGCGATGTGTTGTTCCTTAGAGACATGACTTCACTCTTGCACCAATGACTAAGGAAAAGAGTTAGTTTGAAAAATGCTGCCAGCTGTGCCTTAGCAGCAACACTTTCACAGGATATTACTTCAAACAAACTCTCTGGGGCAGGTATTATCTTATCCTATATTCATGAAGTGCCTACCTAGCACAATAAGGCTTTGCTCCATCACTGGGGCCCCTGGATGATTCTGTAATATAATTGTTACAATAGAAGATCTGATTTGGGTAAAAGGTCTCACATTCTACCATCATTCAGCTATTAAACAAGTTAGCTATTTTGGAGAAGGTGAAACTTTTGAAGTTGGAAGTCAGTAATTTAAAATCCTTGCCTGCAGGCAGAGACATTTCAGTTTCAGTGCAACCTTCCATAAAGCTCTTCTGAAGCAGTGCTGTACATGCCTAACGTTGTCTCAAGTCAATGACAATTGTCAGCCTTCTCCCAGGGGAGCCTTCTAAAGTTCATAGAAAGGTCAGCAGTATCTTTGATCTCAGACACAAAAACTTTGCCTTATCCTTGTCCACAATACACACCCAAGGGGTATTTGCGTCACCTCCCAAAACATGGTTTACTGTACATGAAAAATTGCAGCATGAATTCATCCTGACCAGCAGAGACTGTTGTAAATCTAAGGGCTTGTCAACACATTGAGTTATTCAGGAATAGCTACTGTGCTTTAAATTCACACTCTACTTTAATCCAAATTAACTTTCAAGTGTAGACTAGCCCAAAGTATGTCTGCTGACAGGAATCATGACTCCTTTGCTTTACCAAGGAATTTTTTTGCACCTATTTTGGTTTGTCTACAAGTGCTCTGACATGTTTCAAGATTTTCCCATAACTTGCAGTTTATTAATATCAGATTCCCAGGAGATCAAATGGATGTTAGTCAGTGATCTGTTCTAAATACCTAGAGCTGTCCCTATTTTTTTTATTTGTATTGCAATAGTGCATAAGAGTCCTAGTCATGGATTAGGACCCCATAGTGCAAGGCACTGCATGGACATAACAAAAAGATGTCCATTACATACACTTGTTCTGCTAACACAACAGAAGACCTAGTACCCCCTGGCCTGAGGTTTACAATTAACAGAGGGTGGACTAGTCATCCAAGTGAAGTGATGGAAGCCTCTTCATTTGAGATATTTAACAGCTGACTGAACAAAATGCTACAAATATGAAAATATACCATAAGGAGCAGTTATCTACTTGGGCTATGTCTACACTTAAAACATGACAGTGGCACAGCTGCAGCACTGCACTTCAGTAGAAACACACACTACATTGAGCGGATGGGTTCTTCCATTGCTGTAGGTAATCCACACCTGTGAGGTGGTAGCTAGGTTGAAAGAATTCTTTCATTGATCTAGCGCTGTCTACACCAGAGGTTGGGTTAGCTTAACTGTGTGTCTCAGGGGTGTGGCTTTTTCACACCCCCGAGGGATTTAGCAATGGTGATCTAACTTTTCATTGTAGACAGGCTCTTGATCCTCTGCTTGGACATGGACATTTAATAAGGATGTTCTGCTACTACGACATCTTATTTTTCCAGTAAAGAAAGACTTAGGACATGTCTGCATGAACACGTGCTGCACAGCAAACTGGGGCATAAATCTACAGTACATCAAAGGGCACTAGGGAACTTTTAGCGTGCTGCAGCACAGTCCACACAGACAGTTAGTGCAAGGCATGCTGGTGTGCTATCGATTTGTCCCCCAGCTTTCTGCACAGCAAGTGTTCATGCAGACATGCCCTTAAAATGCTGGGGTTAATTTATTTAAAAAAAATAAGTGCATATAAGTACCTGAGCTCGGAATGTTGGCAGATGTTCTTCTCCCCGCCTGGCAAAGTCTTTGTACCCAAAACCAGGATCTTCGATATAGCGGGAGACATCCGATGTGGAAACCATTTCATCATCAAATGCTGAGAAGGACAGCAAAATGCTGTGTTTAAGACAGATAAGTATGGAGGCCGTTGTAGCCTTCTGATCCTCTCCCTCAACAAAGACTACAAGACGTGCGAACACAATATTTAAAGTTTGCAACTAATTCTGTGTACAAAGAAGAGGATAACATGTTGGTGTAGGAAGAGTATTGGGAGAATTTCAATCAATTTCCATTCAGTGTATGATATTACGCTTGTGTACATTTGTCAATGTCTAATTCATAGTAATTTGCTTGATTTACTTAGGACCAGAGTTTCAATTTTTGATTCTTAATTTTGCAAGTAAATATTTAAATTTATTTTTACACTTCTCCCTTTTTCAGAGATTTTCTAAAACCCTTCATTGAAACAATGGGCAAGATGTTTTTAAATAGATTGCAGGGTGGGATGAGGGAGTGAGGTTAGTAACAAGAAAACCAGAGAGGAGGAAGATTGCAATAGTGAATGTTTGAGATGACCTGGGAGTGGATCAGTAATTTAGTTGTTAGACTAGGGAGGAAAAGTTCAATTTTGGAGACGAAGAAAGAAAGGTTAGGACTTAGTCATAGCTTGGTTGAGGGGGTAGATATCAAAGATGACCCTAATGCTGCCTAGAGTGTTAGGAAGAATTAAGGTGTGACTCAATTAACGGTGAATGGAGATAGCACAGGGCTCGGGAGAAAAGGTAAGTTCAGTTTTGGCTCTACTGAATTTGAGATTACAGCAGGCTATATAAGACTGAAAGGAGTGGTATGTCTTTTACAGTATTGTTTATAACAAAAAACCTTAAGTTACAACACACAACTGTAGTTCGTGTTTTTCTTACTATATACAAACTAGCAAAGTGTTAAGAGACCACATGCCACATAACAAAACACTTGTGAGCTGTGGTAAGCATTCATATAGACTTAATGAGGGGTGAGGGTCAATTAACTAAACCAACTAACACTAACTAAATATAGTAAAGAAAAAAGAAACACTAAATATGTATATGGACAAGTGTTCTCGCAAGCAAGCTATGAGCACGGAGGAACGAGGATTCCGATTCCGACCATGCGGCAGTAAGAGGGAACTGAGGGGGCGTCATCCTGCCCAGCCTCATATAATTTTGCCTGCACCACGAGGCTACGTACAATTGCATGTGAGGGCCAACGGACATTGCTGCAAAACTTTCCAGCTCCAGCACCTGGTGCACATGCACACCCGTGTTTGGAATACATACAGGGACCATCATTTGAAGAAGAACTAAATGATACAAGATTTGGCTTGTAGATGCCAATTCAAAACAACATGAAAGCAGTGAACTCTACAGTTCATCAAGCTTCAAGCTGAACTTATGCCAAGAGTTACAGTAACTATGCATCTCTGAAGAGCTCCAACAATGTGTTACTAAATGAGGACAGGTTCTCTAGCAGGAATCAATTTATCTCCACCGAACAAACAGGTGGCTTGATTGTGTAACTACCTTTACAGGAGCTGATTACCACATAGCTGACTGCATTTGACCCTGATATTAAATCTTGGCTCACTTCCACATGCACTGACAGAAAAATTGCCATATGTCCACTTAAAGAAAAAAAAAAAAAAATCAGTTAATCTAAGAATCACTGGGATGCTTTATCTTCTCTCTGGCTCATTAACCAATCAATACATAACTGTGTGGGAAGACACTTGCATGGCACCTGCCCCAGGTAATCACCTCTGAAGATTATTTCAAGTTAGATTTAATTCTCACTGGTTAACAGTTTGTATTTTCCTATTTGCTGCTTCCTGCAGCTATAAAAGACAAACTCTAGCATTAGAGTGGTTGGGGAAAACTATTGGAGTCTTACAGATCAGTACCTATGAAATACCTTTTGAGGGAAAAAAAAAAAAAAAAAAAGGTTAAGCTAAGAAGCATAGCATCTCTAGCCATCTTCTCTTACTATAGTTCCCAAGAAATACTAATACAGTACACCCTTGCCATAATGAACCCCTAGGGATCCAAGCCATTTGTTCATTATAGCCAGCGGTTTGTTATAGTGAAAGAGCCCTGCTGGGGCTGCGGCGGAGGGCAGAGAGCTCCTCTGGCCCGGGGGCAGGAGGAGGGATCCAGAGATCAGGTTCGCTTTAGCCCAAGGTTTGTAATTGTGAAGGGTGTTATAGCCAGCATCTACCATACCACATTGTGACAGTCTGTACCGTTATGTTCACCCCTTTTACAAGACTATGATAAATTTTGTGCGAAGTATGCTTTGTGAGGTATCATTTGAAAACTCATAATTTGCTGATCATTATTGTCCTAGTAAAATATATGGCAACATCATAATAAAGTTATAAAATTCTACTGTATGACATAACTGAGGCATGTTCCAAGTTTAGAAAAGCAGGCACAAACCAGTTCCTTAGAGATAAAAAGGCAAACTGATGCCTCAGCCAGGTGTCAACAAAAATCAAAAGGACTATCACCTGGTTAAAGCGGCCATTCTCTGGCAGGAAAGAAGGGTGTGAGCAAGAAATTTACACATTGGCAAAGGAACAGCTGGAGGTTCCTACCCACAGACATTCTGTCTCTTGAACCTCAGCTGGAGATCATTCTCAAATAGGAGGAAAAAATATGAGAGAGTGGGGAACAGACACCAAGTGATTCCTCCCTTTCTCTCTGCCCACGGCATCCAGAACACCTGAAGGAGAAGGAAAGAAGCATTGGACTGGGGGGAGGGGTCCTAGCTGAAAGGCATCCAGCCAGTAAGACTGCAAAAGCATGTGGTGAGAGAAACCTTTGCTTTGAATTCAGTTAGCTTGTTAAGTTACATGTTAGTTGCGTTTTACCTTTTGTTTTCTCGTAACCACTTAACATCTATCTTTCTGTACTTAAAACTTATTTTATTGTTTTATCTAGACCGCTGTGTTTGGACTGAAGTGTTTGGGAAACTCCATTTGAGGTAACAGGATATGTGGATATCATTTTCTATTAATAAAATGACAGACTTTATATGAACTTGTATTGCCCAAGAGAGGGCTGGGTAATGCGAGACGCACATTTCTGAGGACAAGTCTAGGACTGGGAATTTGCTGGTGTTGCTCCGCAATATAATTCAGGAGTGGCTGGCTATAGCATTCACAATACAGCTGGGAGTAATCTACATGCTGGAGGTTGTGTTGTGAGTGGTTGCTCTCACAGCAAAGCAGTGTAAAAGGAACCCCAGGTTGGAGAATTGAGGGGACACAGCTGTTCAACAGTCCAGATTGTACCCTAGATAATGTCACACACCTGTTATACTCCTGGGGGAATTCTGCGCCACTGCACACATGCGTATTTCATGTGCCACGCATATTTTTTCGCAGAAAATAACTTCTGTTGAAAAATTGATGCAATTCCATCTTTTGCCCACCAGAGGGCACTATGGTGCTAGAACACAGCAGCCGCTCCTGGCAAGCCCCAGCTAGCTAGGGAAGAGAAAGAGCCTGCCTTTTTCACAGTGCCTGTTGGGCCAAGTCAAGGACACAGGAAATATGGGGAGACAGACAGCGTGGGGCTGCTGGGGTGGGGACCACAGACAGGGGCTCATAAGGGCTAGTGGGGGAGGACAGACTGGGCAGGGGCTGAATGAGAATGGAGGTGCAGTGCCACATGGGCAGAGCGGGAGAGGTACAGGGCTACAGGGAGAAGGGGGATGGCTGAGTGGGGGCACAGAGAGACATGGGGACAGAGTGCATGGACATATGGGGAAGGGGTGTCTGAATGGGGGTTGAGGGACACATGTGGACACGGGGTGCAAGGACACATGGGGGCACAGAGGCAGATGTGCCTGACTGAATGGGAGAGGCTAGGGGTCAGCCAAGGTCTCCATGGGGACACTCCCGAATAATCCTTCCCTCCTCCCCCCAGAAACCTGTTCCATATTTTTCCCCACCCATACACAACAACCCTTCCAGTTTATACCCAGGCTCCTTCCCAGCAATTACTTCCCTCTCCTTTTGCTCCTCCGTTATCCCTGACTCCCCCAAGTCTCTGCACTGCTTCTGAGGGGTCCGGGAAATATGGTTCTGTTCTCTAGTTTAAATGAATTACTTAGAGTTCTGTATTAATATGCCTAGTAAGGAATCTATTTGTCAAAAAACATTTCCTGAATCTTTTTTGTTGTCTGTATTGTTACAGACATACTTGCTGACAGGTATTTTGAAATAAATTACCAAAATAACTGAAACTGATGTGATTATATTGTGTTATTTTGACAAATAAAATATGCAGAATTTTAAAATATTGGGTGCAGAATTTTAAATTTTTTGGTGCAGAATTTTTAGGCGCAGAATTCCCCCAGGAGTAATGTTAAACAGACTTCAGCTATACTTTGTCAATGGATGAAACTATTATTCTCAGAAGTTTAAGAGAGAAACATAGCAAGGCAGACTCCCCAACTCTGAATTTTGAAGGATAACTTAGAAATAAATTTAAAATGTTTTATACAAACCTCCATCACAATACAAGACAGGGCTATAGGATAACAAAACAACATCTCAAAATTAGATAATTTCAATCCATCCTCCTTCTCCCCTCTCCCTGAGATTGTCTCTTCAGGAGAAGGTTGAAGCTCAATAATGGAGTAATGTAGGGAAGTCTGCGTTGCCACAGTCTGTGCTATACTTATTTTTTGAACAGAAAATTTCAGCTTTCAAGACTATTAGCAAGGGACTTTCCAAAAACACTATTTGAAAATGTTGTAGAAGTCTGCTATTCAAAAATCCTATTAAGGAATGAACTGGGATTTAATGAACTGCACTATAAAAAAGCAGTTTCTCCTGAAGTTGTGTGCAAGTTTCTTACTAACAAAAGAAGACTGAATTTCTAGTAACAATGAAGGTTAATATACTTGAGAATCAAGAAATCTGAATCAGACAGGTAGTGACACACGAGCCAGCCTTACTAACCTGTGAAAATCCAGATTAGAGTAACTGCTAAAGTCCACTAATTGGATTGGACCGGAGAATTCTAGTTATAATGGAGTAGAGAAAGAAGGGGAGGCAGAGAGGGTGAAGTACCTCCAGTAACTACTAGAAGACTCTCTTTCTTTTCCTTTTCAAAACGAGTTGCCATTTCCTCCTGCGAGGCCTCCTCTTCCTCCTTTTCTTCTTGCAGCCTCTTCATTCTTTCCATTAAGGCCTCCAGCTCACTCAAAGAATCTGCAATCTGAAAAAAACCAAAAAAACCAAAAAAAACCCACCAAGATATTTTGGAAAATTAGAAAGTAAATGGCATCATAGCTGTCGAGAAGTAAAAGCTCAAATTTAATGTTCTCAAAAGTTATCTGCATCCTTGAAAATCCAGCATATGGTACATATACTTTGAATGCATTATATGAAAAGTCTTTCACAAAGGGTATGTCTATGCTGCAATGTAAGCCCAGGGTTAGTAGGACTCGAGTCAGCTGACCCGTGTTAGAGAACCCTAGACTTGAGCATCTACACGGATTTTAAATTGTACGTTAAGACTTTTGTATCCCGGCCTCAAAACTGTGGTCCTGATGTCCACACTGCAGCACGCTGACCCAAGTCAAACCAACCATCTCCCAGAGTCCCTAGCACCCTCCCAAAACGTGGCTGCTCTAGCCCTTTGACTGTGACGCACGGTCAGAAAATTTTATTGCCCATGCTGCTCATTAAAGGAAGCTTGAACAGCCTGCCAACATAGCCTGCAGGGAGACATTTTGATATGTGGGCTCCCAGCTACAAGGGGCAGCAACATGGTAGATGTGCCTTTTGCAGAATTTCTTGCTTCTGTTTTCACTCCTGTGTCAATAAACAGATAGAGCTTCTCTGAGGCACCGGCGGACATTTTAGCACCTTTTTCTGATCTACCAAAAGTACCTGACAGATTTCATGATGGAGCAAGGAGGTGGCGGCAGAGGAGAAGTATCCAGACATGGCAGACTCATACTGGCAGATGCTGCTCAGTACAATCAGCACAGTCACTGATGCCCCCTACATAAACCGGCACATGCCCACAAGCAGAGATTGGTGGGATCATATAGTCATGCAGACCTGGGATGACAAGCAGCAGGTCCAGAAGTTCTGCATGAAGAAAGCAACATTTCGGGGCTTTGTGAGCAGCTTGCTCTGAGTCACCAGCGTAAAGACATACATGAGAGCACTCTTGCCTATCCAGAAGCAGGTTGCCATAACTGTCTGGAAACTGGCTACCCCATACTGCTACAGGTTTGTTGTCAATCAATTTGGTGTTGGAAAATCAACTGTGGGTTTTCTGAGGCAATCGGGCACGTGGTTTACCACAAAGTGGCAGGCATTAAAGATATTCCTGAGGTAATTGTTGGCTTTGAGAGAATGAGGTTTCCTAACTGTGCTGGGGCCACTGATGGACTCATGTGCCCATAGTTTGCCCTCCTCAAGGAGCACATGAGAACCTACACTGCAAAGGGTACTACTCCACTGTTATGCAGGCCCTCATAGACCACAGAGGCCGATTTATGAATGTCATCAGGGGCTGCACTGGAAGAGTTAATGAAGAAAAGTTTTTCGCTGCTTGAGAGTCTACATTCATGGATAGGATGGCACACTATTCCCCAAATGACATTGTATTAAACAGTTACTGTCCACACCATTATTCTGGGGCACCCTGAGTCTCAAACTCCCCCCCCCCACACACACACACCCCTTTTGCCTTGGTTTATGAAACCATACCCTGATTTCAGAGGCCCTGGCAAAAGGAGGTTTAATTACACTCAGCAGGTGCAGAATGGTTGTAGAATATGGGTAGACCCTGCTTTTGGCAGGTTAAATAAAATCCCATTGGAGATCCCTACAGACCTGTCTGGATGCCAGTGTCATCAGTGCTGTCTGCATTTCTGTGGCTTGCTATGCTATTCACAATCTTTGTGAAGCCAGAAGTGAGCCATTTCCCCCTGAATGGACCTATGATAGTGATGGGTTGCTGAATCAGTACACTCAGCAGGAAAGTGTACCTACCACAGCTGGAGCTGGCTGCACCCAGGTAACAGAAGTCAGGGATGCTTTGTGCTCCCACATTATGAACTCGCATGGCTCAGTGGAAGAGGGGGAATAGTACCTGTAAAAATGTTCTTGTGAGGGGAAGAAGTCTGGGCTTGATTGCCATGCAATTAAACTTATGAATGACATGAAAAAAAATAATGAATTGTGGGGGGGTGGTGAATCACAATATAGGCTCATATAAGGAAGGTATTGCACTGTGAATCACTGTACCTAAATGCATGAGGAATAGTGTTTGCTTAGTAATGTGTAATTGCTCCTGATACTGTTTTTAGCTTTATCATCTCAAATCATGATGGTATCATGTGATGCAATGATAGTAAACTTTCTTGATGATATTAAAGGCTTTATTTATAAATGTGTTAAAACAGTACAACAGTCATCTATTGCTAGGCAGGGCAGCCGCCAGAACAACACCCCAAAACAAGTAACAGGAGAACATTTCCAAAGAAAAATAAGGGCAGGAAACATGACACAGACGCCTTACTGCTGCGTGTCCCCTGGTCCTACATTCTCCTTCTTTCTTTGGTTTCCATGCACTTGGCACCGAGAGAACAGGGATGAAGGTAGCCACGGGAGAGGGGTTCGCAAATGAAGGCTGCGTGGGGTTTAGTTGCCCTGCCCAGCCACTCATGGAACTTAAATGTATGGGCCACCCCAACACTGAGTTGCCCAAGCTACTTCTGGTCTGAAGGTACATTGCAGGGGTGTGTGAGAGGCAGCAGCTGCCAATGCTCTTCCAGGCATGTTGGAGATGGGCTCTGCAACAGTTCACTATTGAGCTCTGTCCTCCTCCCTTAGCTGCCGGTCTTGTTCCAGGAACTACACGAAAGTGCCTGCTCCCTTGCTGAAACTCTTTCTTCCAGCGGTGTGGCAAGCCTAAGCCTTTCCTCCTGCCTCTCAGCATGCTGTTGCTCCAGTCTTACATCCCTTTGCTGCTGGTACTGGACCTGCTTGTCTACCCTCTAAAGAACCTCAACCATAATTTCATCATGGAAATGCTTCTGCTTGGAATGGTCTGTGCAGGTATGTTGGGGCAGGGGTCAAGTTCTGGATATATAACAGCCAGTGGAGGTCAAGAGGGCTGAAATAGTACAAGAAACAAAGGGTTATTGTCTAAAATAGCTCAGTGGAGGAAAACAATTGATTCTTATAGAATCTCAAGGCAATAAAATGTTGCATTTCAAAACTGAACCAAAATATATTGTGAAAGGGATGCTTCAGTCCACAGAATCTCTCTGGATATATCCTGGGTAACATCAATTACCATTGTTGCTGCACTTATGTAAGTTTAAAATTATAAGCTTTTTTTTTTTATGAAAACTGAATAACTACTGGGGGGGGGGGCGGGGAGCGAACAGAAAGTGGCCTTGCAACAAAATTCTTTTTCTTTCATGCCTTTCACATTTTGGAGGACATAACTGTTCTTGTGGTGCCCTATTGGCAAAAGCTGATGTTATTCCAAGCTGCTGGTGGGAAACCTGCAGTGTATACAGGAAAGGTATTCAAACGTATAGTGACTGAACAGCATATCTATGAGTGGAGTGGACTAGTCAGCTACTGGGGGGACCCTGGAAAATACACCTTTCCCCACCATGTGACTATCAATCTGGAGTTCCTACCTCAGGAAAAAAGTTTGCAGCCATCAACAACCAGGACTGGGTCAGAATCCATGAGGAAATTAACATAATGCTGCATTAGCTTGCATACACATGGCTTACCCTGTTATGCCTCATGCAAACACGCAGAACTCCACAGCCTTCCCACTCCCCATTCACAGCACATTTCTGGACAAAAATTCATACCTCAGTCATACTGGGGAGAAATCTTTTTGTCACCCACAGACTGCCTGGACTACCTTTAACTGACATGTGAAAATAGAAAACACACACACACACCACTGTTTCCAGGCAGCTGCATAGACCATTGAATGAATACAGAGCCACAAACTTAAAGCCATTATTACTTAAAGGAAAACATGAATGACTCTAGCAAACATCTGTGTAAAAAAAAGCCTTTTAAAAGCAGGTTTTTATTGTTTGCAATTCCCAGTTGCCATTTTGAACTCCACCGAGGGGGGGGGGGCAGGGAAGGAGAATGGAGAGAACAAAGGGGGATGACAAGGCGCTGGGATACAATCTGCCATTCGCAGATACATGCTAGTAGCCAGGGCTTCTCATAACTTTTGCATTGGTTCTTAGAGTAGAAATCCCTCCCATTACTGTAATAATAAACTTTAAATGGGAGTCAAACTTACCAGGCTTAGGTGTGGCTTCTGTCTCCTCCAGGTTTGCTGCTCGCTTTGCAAAAGGCTTGTTCTGTTGGGCCTCCATTGCAACCATAGAAGGCTCTCTGATGGTGTGTTTGCAGCTCCATGATTAGAAGACAATAGATGGAGATATACCTATCTCATAGAACTGGAAGGGACCTTGAGAGGTCATTGAGTCCAGTCCCCTGCTTTCAGTAGCAGGACCAAGTACTGTCAATGACAGAGAGAGGGGTGGGTGTGGGTGTGTCCCAGATCCCTAAATGGCCCCCTCAAAGATTGAATTTACAACCCTGGGTTTAACAGGCCAATGCTCAAACCACTCAGATATCCCTCCCCCCTATGGAAGGGTTAATGCTGCCTCACTGAGCTGCTGCTGTATGCTGGGGAGGGTGGCTTCCATTTTCAATTGAGTCAACTAAAGATTGTTGGCAGAGAGAGGATTAAGGAAATTAGCCCATGGGATTGTGGGATACTTCTGGCAGACACCCAGAACAAGAGTTAAGTGAGGCTGCAAAGCAATAGGGCTCAAACCCTGAGTCCCGGTGTGATTTGGGCTTGTTCCCTGAAGCCCTAGGTCTTAGCCCTGGGTTAGCATGATGTGTGCAGATGAAGGGGTGGGGTTAGGCTTGAGCCTGGGCTTACACTGCAGTGTAGACATACCTAAAAGGTTACAAGGAAAAGCAGTGAAAAGGGACAGACCTGAGAGCACTATTCAAGCCTATCAAACTGTTTTATTGCAGCAGGGGTAATTGAGAAATGCAGACATTGTTTGAAAGAGGAAACTGTATCCATAATGCATGTTGCAACATTCTGAAGGTTCAGAAAAATTCACTTATCCCTGAATAAACATTGACATGTATTCTGGAAGACAGTTTTTAATATTAAAATTGACTTTTCTGGTTCTACTGCTGCTGACAGCCATCTTACTAACGAGTCATATTGTCTATGACATCAGCAATACAGAAGCCCAACCTAGGAAAGTAAATCAATATTCTATATTAATGTTTTATTAACCCAAACTAGTTGCTTTTACATATAAAGATAAAAATATTACAAGGAAGAGACTGCATATTAGAACTACATCTTGTAGTGACAAGAAAGGCCAGTTGCAATCTACTGCATTTATCATTCAGATAACCTAAATCTGTTATTCTCTGTCCTTTCAATCTCTTACTTGTGAAAAGTTATTTTATTTTGTTAGCAGTGAACTTAAGAACTACTAATTAAAATGCACCAAGGGTCCCCGACCCCCCAAAATAGCCTAGCACATCAACCTGTAGTACAATTTAAGGCCTCCTTTTCAAAACATTACAAAATTAGATTTGTAACAAACACCCAGATTTACACAATATAATTAACTAGAGGTCAAAATTCTTTCTGCTGGTTGGTTCAGGAGAAAAAAAAAAAAAAAAAAAACAGTTGTTTGAAAAAAAGTTTATTGATCCTGGAAGTAAGTACTTGGTCTCATCTGCAGAAGCATTTCATACATTAGCCTGTTTTGAGATCATTGACTTTAAATAGATCACAATTCTGATTACCATGTTGCAATTTTTCCCATTTTGATCGCAGCACCCTCTATTTCATGAGCCTCCGGAGCTCAAACAGCGATTTATACTATTTAAAGGGCTTCCAGCTTTCTAAGAAAAAGAAGCCTTAATCTACCCAGTAATTCAGGAGATCAGCGATTAAAAATCACTTTGCAACTGAAGCTTGTAATCAGAATTATGTGATTTTTGAATCTGATATATTGCAAACTGTCAGAGCTAAAATCTTATATGCCACCAGAACCCTAGCATTCCAACAGTATATACAAAAGAAACAAAATTCAGGCTTAAATAGGAAAGAGTGGAAAAAAACCTAATACAAAGCAGAAGCAAGCAAAAGAATACTCTTGCAATACTAACCCCAAAGTTGCTACTTGTGAGGGATGCATTTTCGATGTTGTTGTCATTGGCAAGATCACAGACACAGAATTTGTTGACTGCTATAAGTCTGAACCCATTAGACGTATCTGGATCTCTCTCTGGATTAATGCCACTACCAAATACAAAACTTGCCAAGGCATGATAGTGTGCCAATAGGACCACAGCATGTACCAATTCAGGAAGAGACCAATTATTTTCTCCAGTCTTGACAAGTTTCTGAAATGAGAACAAAATAGAGAGACTAAATATATGAGCTCTAGAGACCAACATAGAAAGTGTATGAGAATGTATATGGATGGGATGGCTCTGACTCCCTGCCTCCAAAAATAATTTTTCTTTCATCCCAAACCACCCCATCCTAATAAAGGCGCATATGCTGTCCTATTTTCTACTCTGAATTATTCGTGTTAATTCCAATTTTGGGGTGGGGAGGCGGAAACAAACATTTTTCTGATAGGAATAGTCATATAATTATTTAATATCCTAATATCTTCAGAATTTCTACTAAATATGTAGATTTCTCATTTAATAATGAAATTATAAAACAAAAATATAAAGCCTAAGTAGATATTTGCATATTATTTACCACTTTTCATTAATAAAATTATACTGCTAATCTAGATACATTTTGATGGGTACCTGAATATGTTCTTTTGTGATCAGCCAGGGTCGGTGTGCAAGAAGTTTGTTTATTTCATTCAAATTTTTCAGTCTTTGTGGGATATATTCCAAACCATTCAACCATTCTGCAATCCCTCCAGTCTTCAGAAACTCATCAACATGCATATTTACTAGGTAGGAACACTGATGTCTGGCAGCAGCCTAAAATAGTTAAAACAATCAGGAAGAGGTATTACAAGGGCAGCAGATTTAGATATGTCTATGTAACACCAACAGACCCCAGTCAGCGGCACGCAGGATCGAACCTGGGACCTCTGGAGCTAAATGCATAAGCCTCTACTGCAAGAGCTGAAAGCCACATGGCCATTACCTAAAGCTGTAGGGCAGACTCGTTAATCTCTCTCTAAGTGGTCTCGGTGGCACTAGATGGGACAGAACACCACACTCAGGTGGTGTGGGGGTTACATCTACACTGCAAAAACACCACACAGCAGCAAGTCTCAGAGTCTGGGGTCCTGTCTACAGGTACAGTTCTGCAGCTATGCCGCTGTAGCACTTTAGTGAAGACGCTACTATGCCGACAGGAGAGCTTCTCTTGTCGGCATAGTTAATCCACCTTCGCGAGAGGCGGTAGCTATGTTGACAGGAGAGCTTCTACATAGCGCTGTCTACATTGGGGGTTAGGTCGGTATAACTACATCGCTCAGGGGTGTGGATTTTTCAAACCCCTGAGCGACTTAGTTATACCAATGTATGTTTGTAGTGTAGACCCGGCCTAAGTGAACTGACTCAGGCTTGCAGAGCTTGCACCATAGGAAGAAAGGAAGCCAAGTTGTTAAAGCAGGTCTATTTATAAACAAGGTTTGGGGTTTTTTTTTGGGAGGGGCATTAAGGAGACAGGGAGGAAAATGTGTGTTAATATAAGGATTCTTGGTACATACCATTATAGCAATGTAGTGCCTATAAGGCAAAGGAAGGGGCCCATCCATACGCAACATATAGAACTGGCTGCGGAGGAAAGACTCCAAGTACTGAGTATGTAAACTCATGACCTGTGTGATGTTGTCCAGGCGACCAGATGTTGAGTATTCTTCCACAAGAAGGTTAGTACGTTCATTCAAACCATTTGCTTGCATAACCTTAAGAGCAAAGTAGACAATCTAAAACAGATAAACTAAGATAGACTCTTCCCCCCCACCCACTCAAGTAACCACAGATACCTACATAATTCAATTGTGCATGCAAATCCCAACTTCTGTGGACTTTGGGATGTTTGTGCATATATGCATACTGAAAATGCTTAACAAAATTAAAGAATAAGAAATCTAAAGAAGCTGTACGCTCAATATGTTACTTTGACATGTTTCCATAAAAATGGAGCGCAGTTTTCCACAAATCCTTCTAAAGGTCATATTCTCAGCTGGTGAAAGTCAGCATAGCTTCACTGACGTCAACGTATCTATGCTGACATACCAGCTGAGAATTCAGCCCCAAAACGTTAACCCAACTCCTCCCCGTATTAGCTTTGAAGTATGTAACTAAACCAGAGAAGTGGTCTGTCTGCCGCTTACCAGTTTTATGTTTGTATAATTAGAGAGATCAAATGCTAGTTTTTTTAAAAGCTCACAACATTATTTAAATACAGGAATTTAATGCTTTCTTTAAACTTTTCTTTACTAACCATTCCAGCCAACCCTGACCTTGGGCTACAAGATGAAATCATGTGGTAGAACGGTAGCTCTTGAAATGCAAGCCTTAACAAAAAAACATTAGCAGCTATTAGCCAGTGTTTTATCACCAAAGAACAACCATTCTAAACATGTTCATCTGTGGAAAAAAAAGTTGCAAGAAAGGGACTAGAATACCAAGAGTTATTCTTTAACTCCCTATAATAGAACATTAGGGTAGCTAGTTTATCATTACAAATACCATGACCTTCTTTTCCACTCCAACTGGTTTACTAGGAATTAAAAGATAAAATCCCTGCAACTATCGAACATAGCTCGGTTGTTGTTGAATTTTTGATTCCGTGACTACATCACAAACTAACACAAAAATCTTGAACTGGCAAAGAGAAAAATGTTTCTCGACAAATCAAGTTTTATTCTTAAGGAATAAAATATACACACATCCCAATATGAACAAGTTACTGCACCTTCTCTTTTTACCTTAAGGTTTCCTTGTTTTAGCTTGTAGAATCAGAAGGCAGAGGTGGAAGAGAGTCTTTTCAGTCATCTAGTTAACTAGCCCCATCACCTTTCCATGAAGAATTGTTCCCTGCAACACCTCTTTTTGTGCTTCGTACCAAGCAACGGGCCTTCCACCATTCTTCCTGGGAGGCTGTTCTGACCATCAGAAACTTTCTGTTGTTTTTCAGACTAACTGTCTACATAGAGTCAAGTATCAGAGGGGTAGCCGTGTTAGTCTGAATCTGTAAAAAGCAACAGAGGGTCCTGTGGCACCTTTGAGACTAACAGAAGTATTGGGAGCATAAGCTTTCGTGGGTAAGAACCTCACTTCTTCAGATGCAAGTAATGGAAATCTCCAGAGGCAGGTATAAATCAGTGTGGAGATAACGAGGTTAGTTCAATCAGGGAGGGTGAGGTGCTCTGCTAGCAGTTGAGGTGTGAACACCAAGGGAGGAGAAACTGCTTCTGTAGTTGGATAGCCATTCACAGTCTTTGTTTAATCCTGATCTGATGGTGTCAAATTTGCAAATGAACTGGAGCTCAGCAGTTTCTCTTTGGAGTCTGGTCCTGAAGTTTTTTTGCTGTAAGATGGCTACCTTTACATCTGCTATTGTGTGGCCAGGGAGGTTGAAGTGTTCTCCTACAGGTTTTTGTGTATTGCCATTCCTGATATCTGACTTGTGTCCATTTATCCTCTTGCGTAGTGACTGTCCAGTTTGGCCAATGTACATAGCAGAGGGGCATTGCTGGCATATGATGGCATATATAACATTGGTGGACGTGCAGGTGAATGAGCCGGTGATGTTGTAGCTGATCTGGTTAGGTCCTGTGATGGTGTTGCTGGTGTAGATATGTGGGCAGAGTTGGCATCGAGGTTTGTTGCATGGGTTGGTTCCTGAGTTAGAGTTGTTATGGTGCGGTGCATGGTTGCTGGTGAGAATATGCTTAAGGTTGGCAGGTTGTCTGTGGGCGAGGACTGGCCTGCCTCCCAAGGTCTGTGAAAGTGAGGGATCATTGTCCAGGATGGGTTGTAGATCACTGATCCCTGCAACTATCGAACATAGCTAGATCATCAGTGATCTACAACCCATCCTGGACAATGATCCCTCACTTTCACAAGTCAGATATCAGGAATGGCAATATACAAAAACCTGTAGGAGAACACTTCAACCTCCCTGGCCACACAATAGCAGATGTAAAGGTAGCCATCTTACAGCAAAAAAACTTCAGGACCAGACTCCAAAGAGAAACTGCTGAGCTCCAGTTCATTTGCAAATTTGACACCATCAGATCAGGATTAAACAAAGACTGTGAATGGCTATCCAACTACAGAAGCAGTTTCTCCTCCCTTGGTGTTCACACCTCAACTGCTGGCAGAGCACCTCACCCTCCCTGATTGAACTAACCTCGTTATCTCCACACTGATTTATACCTGCCTCTGGAGATTTCCATTACTTGCATCTGAAGAAGTGAGGTTCTTACCCACGAAAGCTTATGCTCCCAATACTTCTGTTAGTCTCAAAGGTGCCACAGGACCCTCTGTTGCTGTCTACATAGAAACGCTACAGTGGCAGAGCTGCAATGCTGTAGGGTAGACACTTATTACAAGCAATGGAAAAGGTTCTTCCAAAGCTGTAGGAAATTCCACCTCTCCAAGAGGCAGCAGATAGGCAAATAGATAGCAGAAGAATGGTTCTGTCAACGCAGTGCTGTCTACGCTGAGGCTTAGATCAGCTTAATTATGCGTGTGAATTTTTCACACCTCTGAGCAATGTTGGTAGGTTGACATAAGTTTTAAGTCAGGGACCAGACCTAAATCTGTTCTTAATTTTATCCCATTAGTCCTTGTTATACCCCTATACACCACTCTAATAATTCCTCTCACTCCTTGGTGATTACACCCTTCAACTATTTATAGAAGTATGTCCCAGTTAGTAGTCTCTTAGGAAAACTATGCATATTGGTCTCAATCTTTTCTTGTATGTTTCTTCCTCAAGTTCTGATCATCTTTGCCAGTTTTCTCTACACTTCCTACAGCTTGTCAGCATCTTTCTTGTAAGGAAGTACTCCGAACAGAAAACTGATTCACGTGCAGTTACATTTTTCTGTAGAGAGAGAGGACTTGTTATGTATTGTTGTGCCTTGCATAGACAGCTACAGAACTACACTCTGTTTGAGCATTGCTGCTTCTCTGGATTATCTCCACAATAAGTGGTTTTGGATAATTTCCCCCTAGATATATCAGCTTGCATTTTCCAGGCTGACTTCGTATTTTTTGACTGTGTATCTAGTTCAACAAGTATTACTCTTCTGCTCTAACAGGTATCTGTACTACTTTGCAAATTAGTAACATCTGTGGATTCAATAAAAGGCCCTTTCAGATTTCTATAGTACCTTTACACCTTCTGATGCATGCTTGTCATTACCTTTTTCTTCACTCCTTCTGTTTTCAATCTATTCCACACTGCTCTTACCAAAGTCCATTTTATTTAATTTCTCAAGCTTTGAGATGTACCATGTTTCATTAAATTACAATTATATCAAGTGTATCCCTTCATCCAATAGATTGATAACCATCACAAAAACAAAGTCAAGCCAGCCTAGCAATTTTAGTCTTTATAACACTGCTTATTGTTTATAGTTCTAATTTCGTACAGAAGTTTAGTGATTTGTTTGAATATTTGTTCCACTATTTCCTTAGCGATAGAAGCCAAGCTTATGGGATAGTAATTGCAGAATTATACTCCTTTCTGAAGGCTAAGACCTGGTCTACACTAGGAATTTACAATGGTATAGCTGCATAGCTATACTGACCTAACCCTGGTGTAGACAGTGGTAGGTCAACAGAAGAATTCTTCCATTGACCTAGCTACTGCCTCTCAAGGAGGTGGATTACCTATGCTGACAGGAGACGTTAGTAGTCTCTACACTGAAGAGTTACAACAGTGCCGCTGTACATTTTAGCCATACCCTAACTTCTTTTATATGGTATCCCAGGACCCTTCCTGTCATGCCGGACTTTAACTGATACAGTAAGCTCAGAGAATTCTCTCAAAACCTACATGTTCAGATTCAAAATATTCACTTTCTGCTTTTTATCTGTCTTTATGGCGTTTTCCATGCTTTCCAGCTGTCCAAACTTCATTGTTCTCATTACAGGCTTGCTTTTAAGATCAGCTTCTCAGATCCCTGTGTGATATCAGTGCAAGCCTTTTCACTCCCCTTTGCAACTTTGGCTAGCAGTAACTCAGTCTGGTTGCCTTGATCTTTTCTCTGCAAGCCACAATTTAACCTGTATCCTTGTTTGCTTCTTCCCCTACCTCTCCATTTCCAGTGCATGTTTTAAGATTTCTTTTTTTGTTTTTTGAGATTCAAATATTTGAGCAGGATTTCATGAGATTTAGTCTTTATAATGCTCCTTATTGCTCATGGGTCTAATATATTATAGCCCTGGAAATTCATATTTTGGCATACACTATTAGACATGATTCCTAAACATAGCTATTAGAAATGACCCCTAAAACGGAAGGCATATTCCCACTTATTAGTGTAGCCTGCTGAATTAAGTAAGTAAAAGAATAGAATTCTGTGATTTATTATCCATTGCCTATCCCAAGCCTAGGTGGCTCATGTTACTGGGAACATTCAGTACAAAATTTAAAAATTGCAGTATAGTTCATTTGATTATTGGACTGTCCCACAACAGCAAAACTAACCAACTATATCCCACTGTGGACCACCAAAGACCCTAACTTGATGGACATTCAGCTCAGACTCCTATAAACCAAATGCCCACTAAAAAGACGGATATTGCAGCATGCCTAGAAATTAACAAATCTGAGTTCTGGCAGACTACAGGACGGGGAGCAAGTTCCAGAGCCCAAGACCCCTCACAAGTCAGAAGCACTCTCCTTTTTAAAGTGCCTTTGCTGATCTTAACTGTGGCAATACTGCTTGGGAAGAGCATTATCTCAGGAACTGTACCATCGAACCATTTAGGGTTTATAGATTTAAAATGTACACAATACCATTAAAGGTCTCTAAAAGGCTCAAAACATAGTTAATACACACACATCTTTCCCTGATAAAAATCAATCCGGGGCTCATTCCCTTATTTTTCTCTAATCCCCACAGACAGGATTTTGTGAATAATCAATACTTGTATCATCCTGAGTAATGGGTGGGGATCCTGCAATTTCTTTTCCTTCTGCCTAGGACTGGAGAGCTATTCCAAGAAACACTACAGCCCTGCCTTTCCTTTATTTTGTTTTAACTTTTACATCCTTTATTATTCTAATTGCCTGGCTTTAACAGCTACTAGCTCTTTTAAGAAAAAAAGAAGCAGGACTTGCCTTTACAATGTGCTTTCCTGTAAAGATTTGACTCCTAGACAGAGAACTATGCATGCAAGTTTTACATATACAGTAGCAAGCTTCATGTATACTGCAGCAATCTGCAATCAAGGCTTAAACATTTAAATTACTCACTCAGCCAATCTGAGTTTGCACCTTTGAACTATACATTTTATTACGGACATAGTTGTGTTCTACAAAATTAATCACACTTTCACTTTTGTGAAAATTGAAAGTCAGATCCTGCTCAGATTACTAAACATTAATACTGCAGTACTGCCTAACGACTACAGCAAGGCATGGCCCCACTGTGCTAGGTATTGTATAAATAATAAATGAGTCCTTCTCCTAAAAAGTTTATAATGTGTTTGCAGGTCCCACAGATTTAATGAGCGTTGCATGTCTGCATCTGAAGACAGAAGTTAGTCTAGAAGTCAATGGGTGCTACCTGAAGATAAGGAGCAAATTTTGACTTTTACTACTGAGGGCCAGATTCTGATGCTCAAACTAAATGGTCCTTTAGTCCACAAATAACTGCACTGGACTCTCAATGGGACTCCACATGGACTAAGGTACTGCCCAATCGATGTAGAATGCCTGAATCTGGCCCTGAATATTTTTGTTATGCAGTTACTACTTATGCAGAGTAGTTTTAGTTTGCAAACTTACTTCTTTCTCTGGTATAAAGGCACTTGGTCCTCTTGTTAATGGCTGAGAGACTCTGATTCTTTTTTCCTGCAAAGGAACGTCACATGCTTTTATTAGCATTAGCAAGGATAACATATTAACTTACTTTATCTTACAAGATTAGATGCTGAAGGCCTTGACTTAGTTATCTTTAAAAGACTGTCTGCATGTTTTACAACTCGTTAACAGATGAGGCTAACATGCCATATCAGTTGGATTGATTTAGCAGTCCTTTACATTGCTTGCTAATAGACTGCACAAAGTTTGCCCAATGACAGGACATTTAAAACAAAAACAAAAACCCACATTCAGAACTCTAACCTTGACTACTTTACAGATCTATACAAGAACATGTGGCAATAGTGCTCAAACTTTTGACACAATACTTCAGAGCAACCAAACTGCCAGAATAGAGAGAAATACTGCAAGAATTTCCTTTGAGTTCATGATACGAGACAGAAGATTGACGAGGCTGCACATGGGAGATGGTTCTCAACTCCATTTCCCTCAACATTGAATTTAATTATATAATGTTTGCTAAGGGCTTTGAAGATTAGAAATGCTCTGGAAGTGGCAAGTATTCTTACGAAAAAAGCTATTACCCACACATACAGCAACTAGAGTGATTTAAGAACTTGTACTAGAAAAGCTATGCCTCCACTCTTTGAGGAAGAGATGACCTAATTGAGCTGTATCCAATTCCGAAGAGACAAGAGGATACAAGGCCTACAAGGCACACTAAAGCTAAGGAAGAGCCAGGCACCAAAAAGAATTAGCAGTTTATTCCCCCTCCCTCCCCCCAAAGAAAAGAACTAAGTTTTAAAGAAAATATGTGGGTCTCAATCCAGCTTTCACTGATTTACATGGTAGTCTTTCCACTGATTTTAACAGGAACCTGATCAAGTCCAAGATGGGTACGACCAAATGCTAACACTGTAAGAGATGAGTGAACTACATGGTCATCATCCACTCCTGTAACTTTCTGCACTCCTATTACTATGTGCCAATAAAGTGCCTGGGATTCTGTGTGCACATGTTACAATAGTACATCCCATTGACTGAAATTCACTAGCAGCTTAATTTTCATAAGAATGAATGAGTTGATTTATTGGTTCAATAATAATCAACTAATAGCCCCCCTAAATCACTAACCTAGGGAAAACAGTCTTAGCCTGTTAAATCAGTTCATATATACAAGGTGATGAAGATTTGCATGCGATTGCATAACTATGAACTATTGTATGCCTTGCAAACAGCCATGAAGTTCTGAAATAAACAGATGCTCTACATCAAAATGTGTAGACAAGTTTCATTGCCAGATGCCAACCAAGTTTGAATGCTGGGAGAAAAATAAATAAGTCAGTCAGTCTTTGGTCTACAGATCTGCATTATTCCTTCCACCTCAAGTAAAATGAGAAAAGATGCTTTCCAACAGCAGCATAAATACCTTGTCCTAAGACTTGTGCACCCCCTCAAAGTTACTGTTTATCAAATGGCTCATATCCATTCAACTACTTTCCTTCCAAAAGCATTAGTTCTTATCCTCCCAGGTACATGATTGTTGATTTCAAAAGATATGTAATTACCCATTATTAGTGGTTGCTTTTAAGAAATTGACCATCCGCACCAGTACCAGATTTGCACTCAAAATATTTTGTTCACCTCACCATCAAGTTTCAGATGCACTCAACAATGCCATCAGAGAGGTGTTTGAGAAATACACTAATTTTGTAAATGAATTATGTGCACCATTTTGAGATTAGTTTAAACACTAGTCTTTGCAACAGACTGCTGCATAGGGAAGTAAAAACCCTAGAGGTTCATATTATTGTTACATTTCTGGGGGGAAAAAATCCCACCTATCTTGATTTTTCAGACTATCAGAAATAATGTCAGTGCAAATTATTCAGGAAAAGTTAAACCAAGAGCTTGATGATTTAGGGATTACATGGGAGTTATGTTCATTACTTTGGCAGAGAAGTGACAATAGCTGAGGAAATGCTGTCACCCCTTCTGAAATAATCTGAGCTATTCACGTGAAAGCCAGTTGCAGGGAGACAGTTTAACAATTTACACCCAGTAAATTGCAGTAATGTCCCAGGATAATTTACAACACTTATCAGCCAAATTTGTTAATCCTGTGGAAAACAGAAGGGGTAAATACTTTATTTCTTTAATGGGATGTGGGCACATGCAAGTTGTTTTATTGTATTTTCTTACCTATTTAACTTTGAGAACTGAGCACTGAAATACCCTTACGTAGAAAGTATGGAAATTTTTGATAATGAAAACAAACGTTTCCTAAAGTAACTACTAATTCCACAGTTAGAATTGTATTTGATTTGTTCTGTTTTGAAGTTTTTAAAATCCTAATTTTGGGATAATCTTCATTTCAGAGGGGATAATTGGGATGGGGTAGCTCTCTGGGGTCAGAGGATTAGTGATAATTCAAGCTTCTATTGGCAAGTAGACTAATGCCTCCTAAAGGTTTGCCATGGGTCAGAGGATGAGCATAGTCCCTATAAAAAGTGCTCTAAATGGTCAGAGTAATACCACCTAGGTGACAACCACACTCCTGCCACTTGCTTTCTCATGGCAGAGGTGTTCCAAACAGGGAGTGAGGATGTGAAAGCTGAGTACCTGGTGCCTTAAAACCAGGCTGCTCAGTAGCCCTTTTGCCATGACAGGAGAAAGAAAACTCTCTCAAGATGGGAGATAAGTTTTTAGAGTCTGGGATAGCATCAATACTTTTATGGAGCCCTGGAGAGACAAGTGGAAATTGCAATACACTCCTGAGAACCAATTGGCTGGTGTAATACCCCATGAAAGGAAGGGCAGCATATTTACTATAAACTAGCTTTGAGGATCCATCATTTTTCGGATGGCAGGATCTACATGCTCCCCTTAAAAAACTGTGACCAAATGTCACACTGGTTAAGTTGTATAAAGCACATTAAAACTAAATGCTAAACCATGTGACTCCAGACACAGCACACGTATGTCTATACGTGTGTATACAACAAACCTTGGATTAACTGTACATATAAACATGTTCATGAATGTTGCATCTTCCATCGAAACACACGTAGTGAAAGCAGCTTATCCGACAGAAATAAAGCTGTTGGAGCAGAATCCTGGCAGGCTGATCAATTTAGCAACCTAAAGTGAGTTACCAAGTCCCAGCAAAGGGATCCAGAAACTACATGGAAGCTAGCAACTCTATAAAGAATGAGTTTCAAATAGAAAAAAAAGCATCTGAAAAGCTCTCCACCCTCCAAAAAGCTTTTGCAATATAGGATTAACAGCTGGATTTTAGTTGCTATTAAGTGCTTAGTTACCTAACTAACATCCATCCTGCTTCAAAAGATTTTCAACTACAGACAAATTGAGAAATAAAAATACTAAAATTCTAGTTTGTAAGTCATCAAAATGGCTTCACATTAAACTGGGTATTTCCTGTGTTTCTTTGGAGTCTTCCTCCCCCATAACATGGCAAAAGCTACAGAAAAATCTGAATTCTCAGTTTGCCAATATCAGGGATGTGGCAATATGTATTAGGCTGTGCAAAAGAATCTGGAGACAAATTACAAGGAGAACTAGTCAAATAATTTTAGCCTGAGATGCCCTTTTTTTTTTTTTTTTTTTATAAACAGAAAGTACAGTTTTCTCAATCTAAACTTGAGAGGCTATGTTGATTTTGACAAAAATTTTCTATGGAAAAAAGTCAAAACATTTTGTTTTGACAGTATTTTGATTCAATGTCTACACATTAAATATGTTTATATTTATACATTGATTATGTATACATTTAGTATAATAAGTATCAAAAGACAAAATAAAATATTTCAACAGTCCCAAACAAAACAAAACAAAAATCTGGGAATTTTTGTTTTACAGGAAATTTCAGCATTTCATTTGGAATTGGAATGAAAAAATTTAGAAGTAAAATTCCAGTTCCTGACCAGCTCTAAATACAAACAATGAACTTTATTTCAATCTCAAATTGATGAAATAACAGAGGAGTTTTGACCATAAGAATTTTCCCTAGCTTATTAATAGCAGAGACAGCTATCTGCTAACCAGCTCATCAATAATCCCTCTAATTAGAAACCAAGGATATCACTAGGTTGCTCTTACACCAGTATTATGATGAATGGAAAGATCTTGTAGCCTTCCCAATATAATTTCAGGCAGTTGTGCACTATACATCAGTAGCGGAGATTTCAAAATTCTTAATCTCATCAATTTGCATCCTAGAAAATAGTTTACAGCCTAGCTCATCTTCATGAAGACAAAATCTTTGGTGAACAATAATTGTGTCTGATATAAACAAATGAAAGATAGGCGGTTTGGTTCTTTGTAAGCAGTGTAGTTGTAGCTGTGTCCCAAGATATTTGAGAAACAAGGTGGTTGAGGTAGTCATTAACATCCTGAACACAAGTAACCATAGAAAACTGTTCAGTCACTGGCAATTGGATACATAAGCACCACGCTACACAGCAGGGTAAAAACAAAACCAAATATCATCATACGGTTAGAAATAGATGACTTTTTGGTTTGGATTTTCCACTCCACAACCATCTCAGGGTCTCATTATATGCATCTCTCTCCCCCTACCCCAGGGGAGATGGCTCTTCAAAGTGTTTCTTTAGGTTGCTTAGCCATTTGGGGTTCCTAGCTTACCTATGAACCAGGCATTATTCACACACTTCCTTCACAGGCAGAAGCATCCAGCTTGTTGTCGATTATCAGTAGTAAAAAGGGAGAAGGATAGAAAAATAGGTGTCATGGAGACAGAGGTAAGTCACAGCTGACATTTATCTTGTCAGACCTTTCGCACATTGGATTTTTGAGTAAAGGATACAGCAATCAAAAACCCAGCTCGTTCAAAGTTAGTGCTCATTAAGATATCAATAGCTCAGGACTGCCAAGGTCAGCTTCCTTTTCCTAGGCTTATCCTCCTCAGAAAAACATAGCTGCTTATAGAAAGCCATGATCAAGGCCTTCCAATATATGCTGATCTGATACTGTACATAACATTGGCATAGAACAGTGAAATTACACACTGGACCATACGAATATTTGCTACTGCATCTTTCCTTGGGAACCAGGCTCCATGGAGTCAAAGATTAGCTCCGCCTCCTTCAGAGAGGCATGCAATGGTGAGCATTCTGAATATGTTCAAGAGGCTCCTGCAGCCTTAAAAGGGGAGCCTGTGTAACTTAATCTCCCTCTCCCCACATTGTTTTGACCAGGGAGGGAGGATTCATGCTACAGACTGTACTCAAAGGACAGCTTCCATGATGCAAGATTTTAAGTAACCGACTGCTGCATCAGTAACATTAATATAGGACTTAAAACTACATTTATGTTGAGTTCTTAATTGGAGATTGAACTGGTAAAGAGGAATTCCTGGGTTCTAATCCTAGTTCTGACATTAGCTGTGGGGGGCTTCAGCAAGTACTTATGTTACTTCCCTTCTATAAAACAGGGGTAATCACTAGCAGGATTTTTTAGGAAGAGTACTTAAGAGTTTTAGAGCACTTAATCATTATGTATTAAGGTATAAAATAGTTTCATTCTGCAGGTTACACCACATGATCAGAGGTTCCTTCATGCTTGCTAAATCTAGCGTGCACATTGCCAAAACTAGATCCAAAGACTGTCCGGCATGTAGTTTCAAAATTTATTTTTAGTAACTACAACAGGGAGGGTGTCTGCTGTCAGATGCCAAGTGTTGAGTAGACAGTGAAGTATGGCAACGGTTTCCAACTATTGTATTGACCAGACTGACAAAGTAAAGGGGGACAGGGTGGCAGGAGGCACAGCATCATTCTGAAGCTGTATACTGTCCAAGGGATCTCAAGTTTAGCCCAGTTGGACTCTCAAGAGGTCAAACACTACAGCTCTGCCATTTTGTGGGGGGGGGGGGGGGGAATTATACTTTAGTGCTAATAGAATAGCTATTATTATTGGCCCCAGTTAAAACCCCAATAGCATGAATTAACTTCTACACTTCTATTATTCTTGCTATCAGATGCTAGGGCTGTGTCTATACTACAAGCGCTACAGCAGCAAAGCTGAAGGCATGCCACTGTAGTGCTGAAGTATAGGCTCTTCCTACATCAATGAATGCTAATTTTTCTGTTGATGTAGGTAATCCTCCTCCCTGAGTGGCGGTAGTTAGATTGACAGAAGAATTCTTCCATTGACCTAGCCACATCTATGCCAGGGGTTAGGTTGGCCTAACTATGACACTCTGGGATAAAAAATTCACACCCCTGAATGGCGCAGCTACGTTAATCTAAATTTTAAAATATTGACCACTCCAAATATTTCCCAATTCTTTGCTCTTAGATCCTGACAGCACCAATACCTACTTATCCTGACTGTGATCATACCTTCTGGTCTTCAGTAAGACTAGACTAGATATCAAAGTGGTCTTAAAATCATAGCAATTTAGCATCCTTCAGTTTTACCAGTTTTTTCCACAATCCATGCTCTTACCTTCCCATGAAAAGGCCAAAACTATGCCTTACTTTGCCCCCAAGGAGGCTAGTATAATAGTTTTTAAACAAGATGGTAAAGAAGGAATGAAAGAAGTTATATGAGCAGTCATTTAGTAACAGTTTGTGACTAATAAACAGACTATATCTATGGGGAAATATCAAAAACAAAAACAAAATTGCCCAAAAGCTGAATGTACAGAACATGTGCAAGAGTATATTAAAGCTTGATTTGAGAGCATAATTCTGAATCTGGCAGAGGTTTTCTTGGGTGTATGTGACAGTATTCTATTTGTGGGAGGGTGTGGAAACACAGTGTAAGGGTCACTTATTTGTTTAACTGCAGAACCGGAAAACCCAACTGTAACTCAAACCATAACTTCATGGGTGGATTAAATTTCTGACGTGATCAGCACTTTTGGACTGTGGCAGCAGTTCTGGAAGCATTCAATTTATTGAGTCAAAACTGTTCAACATTTTCAGAAAGGTCAGTAATTACTATGTTATTTGAAGCTATGAAATAGTCCTTGTTCATTAGAAGGAAAACCTTTCTTGCTTTTGCATGACAGTTTGATACTTTTGCTTTTACAGCGAAACTCTTCTTTTGGCTATAAGAAAAATCTCTCTCTCAACTAAGTGTTTCATTTTTATTACAAGTAACACTTGTTTAATATCTGGCTCGAAAACTATGAGTCAAGACAAGAGAAAGGAGAGAGGAGCCATGGAAAGAGAGGCAGAAACATCAGAGTACCCAAAATAATATGCTTACAACAAAAAAAAAAGACAGATAATGTTATGAAGTTCTGAAGTTTCCTAATTTAAGAAATGCAGACTCATAGAAATGTAGGGCTGGAAGGGACCTTTTGAGGTCATGTACTCCAGACCCTTGCACTGAGGCAGGACCAAGTATATCTATACCAGTGACACTCAGGCCTCAAGGGTTCAGGAGCCAAAATAGCGATCAACATTACCCAAGAGAGCCACAGTAGTGTGAATTCATTGTTTCCTTTACTATTTTAATATATACATACACACACATTTGGTTATTCTGACCAAGCATTATTAATTTTACCAACTACAATTGGTTAACATAGTTAAAGCATCCTCACTGGTTAATAATTAAATCAGTGTTTTACTATCATGTGCTGCAAAGAACTGCAGGTAGGATTGCCACCCTTCTATCTAATTGCTGGTAACCAACCCCCCCCCCCCCCCCCCCAGCCCCCCTCTCCCCCTCTCCTCCCCCAGGCCCCTGCCCCTGCACTGCCTCTCCCCCACTCCCCCAATACCCAGCCAATGTCACTTGCTCCTCTCCCCTCCTCCTCCCCATTGCTCGCTAGATCATCTCAAGGAGCCTGCCTGCAGGTAGGAGGCGGCCCCAGCTGAGCAGGGGCTCGCATGGGTTAATGACCAGTGCCTCCGCCTCCCCCACCCCCAACCCCGTGGTAACTGCACTTTTGGTTCTGGTGCCATTTAGGGTTTCCAGGTCCTTGAAAATTGGGCACCCGGCAACTCTAAATGACACCCAGACACAGAAGCCAAAAACCAGACTGTCCAGGTAAAACCCGGACAGATGGAGCATGAGACATTAAAAAGCCACTTGCAGCTCCCCAGCCTCAATCTGAGTATCACTGATCTAGACTATTCCTGACAGATGTTTGTCTAACCTGTTCTTCAAAACCTCCAAATGATGGGGATTCCACAACCTCCATTGGAAGCCTATTCCAGAGCTGAATTACCCCTACAGTCAGAAAGATTTTCCCAACATATAACGTAAATCTCCCTTGCTTCAGATGAATTCTTGTCCTACCTTCAGTGACATGGAGAACAATTGAACACTGTTCTCTTTATAAGAGCCCTTAACATATTTGATCATCATCATCAGTCCCCCTCATCCCACCCCATACATAGGCGTCGACTCCGTGGGTGCTCCAGATTAGTGGGTGCTCTGTGCTCAAATTCCCCTCACCCCCCGCCCCACCTCCTTCACCCCCTGAACATGCAGTGTCCCCGCTCCCCCGCCTACCTCCCAGCGTTTCCTGCCAGGCCTCTGTCAAACAGCTGTTTGGCAGTGTTAGCATACTCCATGTGGGGAGGGAGGAGCGGGAACGTGGCGTGCTCAGGGCAGGAAGCAGGGAAGAGGCAGGGCTGAGGCGGGGATTTGGGGAAGGAGCTGGAATATCGGCAGGGAGGGGATGAAGTTGGGGCGGGGACTCTGGGGAAGGGGTTGGAATGGGGGCGGGGAAGGGCAGGGGCGGGGCCTCACGGAAGGCGTGAAGTGGGGTGGAGGGGGGGGGTGTCGAGCACCCACAGGAAAGAGCAAAAGTCGGCACCTATGCCTCCACACACATAGGCCAGGTTTTCTAAACCTTTATAATTTTTGTTGCTCTCCTCTGGACTCTCTCTAATTTGTCCATGTTTTTCCTAAAGTGAGGGGCCTAGAACTTAACATTATTTCAGCTGAGGCCTCACCTTGCTGAGTAGAACAGGACAGTTACCTCCCGTGTCTTACATATGACACTCTTGTTAATACACCCCAGAATATTAACAATATGTGCACTTGCAAAAAAAGGCTAACTCATATTCAATTTGTGATTCACTTATAACTTCCAGATCCTTTTCAGCAGTACTACTGCCTAGCCAGTTATTCCCCATTTTGTAATTGGGCATTTGATTTTTCCTTCTTGAGTGTAGTATTTTGCACTTGTCTTGACTGAATTTCATCTTGTTGATTTCAGACCATTTCTCCAATTTGTTAAGGTCATTTTAAATCAGGGGTTCTCAAACTGGGGGTCAGGACCCCTCAGGGGGTTGCAAGGTTATAACATGGGGGGTCGCAGGCTGTCACCCTCCACCCCAAACCCCGCTTTGCCTCCAGCATTTATAATGGTGTTAAATATATTAAAAAGTATTTTTAGTGTATAAGGCGGGGGTCGCACTCAGAGGCTTGCTGTGCGAAAGGGGTCACCAGTATAAAAGTCTTGAGAACCCGTTTTAAATTCTAATCCTGTCCCACAAAGTGCTTGCAACTCCTCCCCGTGTGGCATCACCTGCAAATTTTATAAACATACTCTTCACTCCATTATTAAAGTCAATAATGAAAATACTGAATACAACAGAGTCCACTTACTAGCAACCTCTGCATTGCCAACAAAAAGTTTCTCTTATCTAGCAGTTGCCAATAAGCAAAAGGCCAGTGTGTGAGGCTTTAGCCATGGAAGACATATCCCACCACTTCATTCCCTGGCTGCAGCCCCACAAACCTGCTTGTAGCTGGGTAGGGTTACCACTTCTGAAATGCAAAAACCCTGGCAATCTCCTCCCCACAAGGCAAGCCCACTGCAAACCCAACTCCCACACCACAAGGCAACTCTGTGAACCCCCCCCCCCCCACACACACACCAACAGCCACTAATAGTATCTAAAGAGATAACACAGATATAAGCTTGATAACATCACATGCCTCCTCACTCTTGCATGACTCAAACCTTCTCGTGCACCCATGTACAGTGTGCTTGCGTGCTAGTGGGCAGACAGTAGCTGTATTTTCAACCGTTTTGATCTGTTATCGCTTAAACCGCGAAGTGGGAACACTGCAGCATCTTTAGCTGGACACAGAAACTTAACATTAGATATCCCAGTGTATTGTGATAATAATGCAAGTCTTTAGACCCAGGTAGAAAAACCCAGCAGATTTTTATGGAGTTGCCAGTTGCCAGAAAAACAATACTGGCCAGGTGGTAACCTGATGTCCAGGGACTTTCTTAAATACAAATTCCATAAACAGCATGCCGTTGCCAATATCTGAATCCCCTTAATATTAAAGTTAATGGGATTGGTTCCTGGCAAAGTATTGTTCTGAACCAGAAGTTAATACCAGGGTTGTGCTATTAAGCAGCATTCACTGTAGTACCAGACCCAGGGCAGACCCTCGCAGGACCCCACTAAATATGTCCTCCCAGTTTGACAGCAACATACTGATATCTACTCTGAGTATAATCTTTTAACCAATTATGCATCCAATTTATAGTAATGTTCCATACAGACCACATTGTCCTAGTTTGCTTATGACGACTTTTCTACTTGTGCATCATTTTGTATTTCTCTAACACATTAAGAACATTTTTATATTAAATTTTTAAGCAACTAAAGTCCTGGAGCTTTTTATCTCCCTTCACACATGCACACCTCAAATTATAATCCATTTGCAGTAAGTTCACACAGCAACATATTGTGACATTACATGCATAAAAGTAAAAAGTGCAGCACACACACCAAAAGCACAAACTCTTTAAGAGGTCCTATTTTCACAGAAAGTGTCCTTAATAGAATAAAAAGAAATTAGCATACATGATGTAAAGCAGAATGTTTTCTGAGTGCAAAAGAATGTTTTTCAAACTTTTCAATTTTGCATGAGTACCTTTTTAAAGCAGTCTGATTCCTATAGTAAATTCGTATAGTTAGTACCCTATCAAATTCACAGCCATGAAAAACCCACCATGGACTCTGAAATCTGGTTTACCCTCATAAAAATCTAGTCTTTTGTGTGCTTTTACCCTATACTATACAGATTTCACGGGGGAGAGCAGCATTTCTCAAATTGGGGGTCCTGACCCAAAAGGGAGTTGCAGGGGGGTCACAAGGCTATTTTAGGGGGGTTGCAGTATTGCCATCCTTACTTCTGCGCTGCCTTCGAGCTGGGTGGCTGGAGAACAGCATCTGTTGGCCAGGCGCCAGCTCTGAAGGCAGCACCCCACCAGCAGCAGCAGCGCAGAAGTAAGGGTGGCAATACCATACCATGCCACCCTTACTTCTTCGCTGCTGCCTTCAGAGCTGGGCGGCTGGAGAGTGGTGGCACTTAACTGAGAGCCCAGCTCTGCAGGTGACAGCGCAGAAAGGTAGCAATACCATACCATGGCATCTTTACTTCTGTGCTGCTGCTGGCGGCGGCTCTGCCTTCAGAGCTGGGCTCCTGGCCAGCAGCCGCCATTCTCCAGCCGCCCAGCTCTGAAGGGTATCTATCAGTACTGCAACCCTCCCTACAATAACCTTGCAACTTCCCCTCCCCCCAGCTCCTTTTTGGGTCAGGACCTCTACAATTACAACACCATGAAATTTCAGATTTAAATAGCTAAAATAATGAAATTTACAATTTTTAAAATCCTATGACCGTGAAATTGACCAAAATGGACCCTGAATTTGGTAGGGTCCTTCTTGTAGTTGTTATTAGATTTTAGATTAGAACACAGTCAGCAAGTATGAGTGTTCAGAGCTGACTATTAAAGAAAACAATGTCTGGATTCTCTAGTTTATATATTGTAACCCTGAAGATTTTATTATTTACTGATGGAACTTTAGGCACTTTGGCAATGAAATTTGTTGGCCTTTTCGCCCTTTTTGCCTGCCTCTGCAGCATGGGGCACGGTCACTTGCAGGTTTAAACTAGTGTAAATGGTGAATTCTATGCAACTTGAAGTCTTTAAACCATGATTTGAGGACTTCAGTAACTCAGCCAGAGGTTAGGGGTCTATTATAGGAGTGGGTGAGTGAGGTTCTGTGGCCTGTAATGTGCAGGAGGTCAGACTAGATGATCATGATGGTCCTTTCTGACCTTAAAATCTATGTCAGATCTCCTCCTCAATAATCCTCCTTCAGTCCATGCTACACTGAGTACTCCATGGGAGACAACCATGACAAAATTCATACCACAGAAGCATCATCTAGGTCTCAATGATAAAGAAAGAGGCACCTGCATATGTGCATTCATGGATGACTGATGTTTTATTATTCACCAACCTTGGATTCAATATGCATCAGAGACCAAGATCTTTGTTTGATACCCTGACTCCCCAAGAAAAATAGACAAAAAAAAAATATCAATGGAATAGTGACTAAATGTCTTGGTTTGGGTCTCCACCTTACACAAGATTTTTGCCTATATGGGTGGGTTTTTTGGGGGGAGGGGGAATTAATGGTGTAATTATGCTAAAAATAGGTTTGTGAAAGCAATTATCTGTAGAAATTGCAAAGAATTTTCAACTGACTCCCCTTTCTATATTATTCTTGGTTCTCTTACGCGTGTACGTAGCTTCTATCGAAATACACTCCTTTCAGCTATAATGGAATAAGGAATACGTTATCATCCTAACTTAATGCTGTTGCTCTCGGTCAGAGTTGTCCAAAGTCTACATTTGCAGAGCCTTGAAACAGATTCTTTCTTGACAATATTTCCTGTATGACTTCCCTGAGCCACCATAGCAAAACTGTTCAAAAATAAATAAATGAGTGTGTCAAGAAAACATGTACTTTACATTAAAAAACCTCAAGTAGTAATATACTTATCTCTCCCCGCCCCTGCAAATCCCTTTTATCCATCACCAGCTATTTCAACATGGAATATTCGATTTCACAAATTGAAGCCATTGTGACACACTGTACCTCAAAATAGTACCCTGGAACGCCGATATTCACCACTGTGATATGATTAGGATATGTTTTGTACAAAGTATACCTTGTGAGGTATCATTTGAGAAGTCATGATCTGTTGAACATTACTATCCTGTTGAATGATATGTGTTACCATGGTATGTGAAGTTATGAAGTTTTGCTATGTGTGCGCATGTGTTACCGAAATATGTTTTGAGTCTGGGAGACATCCACAGCCGGCTTTTTCGTGGCAACAATGGAGCAACTAACACCCCCAAGACAGATTTATATTAGGACTAACTGGCCACTTGTTGATGGGCCATTAAGGAGAATTTACTCTCCCAGTGGGCCCCTCCCTAAGTACATAGACAATGGAGTCAAGTATCAGAGGGGTAGCCGTGTTAGTCTGAATCTGTAAAAAGCAACAGAGGGTCCTGTGGCACCTTTAAGACTAACAGAAGTATTGGGAGCATAAGCTTTTGTGGGTAAGAACCTCACTTCTTCAGATGCAAGTAATGGAAATCTCCAGAGGCAGGTATAAATCAGTATGGAGATACTAACCTCATTATCTCCATACTGATTTATACCTGCCTCTGGAGATTTCCATTACTTGCATCTGAAGAAGTGAGGTTCTTACCCACAAAAGCTTATGCTCCCAATACTTCTGTTAGTCTTAAAGGTGCCACAGGACCCTCTGTTGCTTTTTTATAGACAATGGAGATTGCTTAACCCAGTGACTCAGCTGGGGACATAGAACATGTGATTTCTGACTCCATGTTTGAGATTATCTTTCTTTCCATGCCCATCGATTGGGGGGGGGGGGGAAGGGTATAAATTGGAGTGTTTGACAACAGCCTGGAGCCTCCCCCACGTACTCTAATGACAACAAGAACGTTTGGAAGAAAATATTTTGAACTTGGGAGACTGGTCCCAGGCTGAGCAAAAAATTCAGCCTGTGTATTAAGAACTGTGAACAGCTTACAATGCTAGTAGTAAGGTGAGCAAAACTGCTTGATTCAAATCTTGCTTAGTCTGAACGTTCAGAATTCAGAATGCGATTTTATTTCTTATGTAACCAACTCTGACCTCTCTGCCCAACACTTATAATCGCTTAAAATTTTTCTGTAGTTAAACTTATTTTAATGTTTTATCCTTACCAGTGAGTTTGTCTAAAGTGCTTGAGGAATCTGCTCAGATTACAAAGGCTGGTGCATGTCCACTATCCTTTGCACAAGGGGTGAACTAATTAATGGGCTTGCTTTGTTTAACAGAAGGTCTTGAGCAGTGTAAAATGGTATATTTCTTGGGTGAAGGGCATGAGGGTTAGAGGGGTTTGCCAGTGTCTCTCTATGTACAATTCATGAGTGTCTTAGAGCAGTGGTTCTCAACCAGGGGTTTGCATACCCCTGGGCGTATGCAGAGGTCTTCCAGGGGGTACATCAAATCATCTAGATATTTGCCTAGTTTTACAACATGCTACATAAAAAGTACTAGCAAAGTTAGTACAAACTAAAATTTCATATAGACAATGACTTATTTATACTGCTCTATATAGTATACACTGAAATGTAAGTACAATATTCATATTCCAGTTGATCGATTTTATAATTATATGTAAAAAATGAGAAAAGCAGCAATTTTTCAGGAATAGTGTGCTGTGACACTTCTGTATTTTTATGTCTGATTTGGTAAGCAAGTCGTTTAAGTGAGGTGAATCTTGAGGGTACATAAGACAAATCAGACTCCTGAAAGGGGTACAGTAGTCTGGAAAGGTTGAGAGCTACAGCATTCATGCAACGAAGATTAGGTCTACACTTACTTCCTGGTTCGGCGGTGAGCAATCGATCTTCTGGGATCGATTTATCGCATCTTGTCTAGACGCAATAAATCGATCCCGGAAGTGCTCGCTGTCGACGCCGGTACTCCAGCTCGGCGAGAGGAGTACGCGGCATCGACGGGGGAGCCTGCCTGCCGCGTCTGGACCCGCGGTAAGTTCGAACTAAGGTACTTCGATTTCAGCTACGTTATTAACGTAGCTGAAGTTGCGTACCTTAGTTCGAAGTGGGGGGGTTAGTGTGGACCAGGCCTTAGCTGGGTGTCTCCCTGCATATTGTTGGCTGAGTGAGCACAGCACCCAGAGGAGTTTGCTGCGTGCCACCAACACAGGATTGTGAGAGATAGCCCGGGCTTGAGAGTTAAGGGGGTACAGCGGTCCCACAGTTCCAGGTTGTATCCCAGGGGTCCGTCACCGCCATGGCCTATTCTGCCTACAAATTCTGCTTTAACTTTAAGTGCGGTCAACTAAATTAATCTTATGGACTTTCTACAGTGCCCAGAACTACAGTATCTAAGCACGGAACTTAATGAGCTGGATTCATTTGACATAACTCCATCAAGTCAACGTTGCAAATACTTGATAATAGGGAGAACAAACATTTGATACAATCCAGGTTCCGCTTTATTTGCGCATTAACATGCCTGAATTAACATCTGAACAAAAGTCTGACAGCAGTCCCAGTACAATAAAGTGAGTCCATTTTTAAATATGGATATTAATTAAAAAAAGCTAAAGAACTATCAGGCATACTGCTAGCCACAGAAGTATAGCTGTTAGATACAAAAAACCTGGAGGGGGGGTGGGGGAAGGATCATCTAATCCACCTCTCAACTTGACAAGATTGCTCATGCTAAGTGCTTTGTCAAGTCTATAATACAAGCAATGTTATGAGTACCCTATGAGCGCTGCAAAGCTGAGTGGCATTCACCCATCCTGCAAACAAAATTGAATCTTCCTACTATAAGACTACTTCCTAGGACATAAGATTTTTAAAATATTTCCAATACTCTATTTAAAAATATTTTCAATACTCTATTTAAAAATTAAAATACCTAACAATAATTATTAAAAAGCACCGAATGTCAAGAGACATCATAAACCTCACAGATTTTAAGAAAGCACTTGACAGCCTTCACCGCAATTCACTCTGGATCATCTTTAGGTGTTATAGTATGCCAACAAAAAAGGAACATCAGGGCTTTATATCAAGGTGTAATTTGCAGTAAAAGTAAACGCAGAATTGAGTGAATGGTTAAACAGACACTGGTATCAAATAAGGGTGTATCTTTGCACCTCTCCTGTTTGGCATCACCATTGACTTTCTTATGGGAAAAAAGTGCACATGGATATGACAGACAGTACATGGCTTAACAATACTTATGAAGCTGAACTAATATGCAAGTGGAGAACAAAAGAGTGTCCAGAATTGCAAAACAGATGGGGTTAATTAGTTATGAAAAAAACAAATCTCCCCGCCCAAATAATTTGCAGGCACCTAGATGATAATAAGGTTATAGGGAATAGCCAGCATGAATTTGTCAAGAACATATGTCAAACCAACCCTATTTCCTTCCTTGATAAGGACTAGCAGACGGGAGGAAGCAGTAGACGTGATATATCTTGAATACAGTAAGGCTTTGACATAGTCCCACATGACAGTCTCATAAGCAAACTAGAGTCTAGATGAAATTACTATAAGGTGGGTGCACAACAGATTGAAAGACCATACCCAAAGAGCAGTTATCAATGGTTCGCTGTCATACTGGGAGGGAGTATTTAGTGGGTCGTGTGCGTGTGTGCGCGCGCGTGGGGTGGGGGAGGTCAGTCCTGGGTCCAGTACTATTCAATATATTCATTAACGACTTGGATAATGGAATGAAGAGTATGCTTATAAAATGTGTAGATGACACTACGATGGGAAGGGTTACAAGTACTTTGGAGGACAGGATTAGAATTCAAAACTATTTTGAAAAATTGGAGAATTGGTCTGAAATCAACAAGATGAAATTCAATAAAGACATGTGCAAATACTTCACTTAGGAAGGGGGGAAAAATTCAAATCAAATGCCCAACTGCAAAATGGGGAATAACTGGCTAAGTGGTACTACCGCTGAAGAGGATCTGGAGATTATAGTAATCACAAATTGCATACAAGTTAACAATATGATACAGCTGTGAAAAATGCCAATATTCCGGAGTATATTAACAGGAGTGTTGTACCTAAGACACGGGAGGTAACTGCCCCACTCTACTCTGTACTGGCAAGTCCTCAGCTGGAGTACTGTGTCCAATTCTGGATGTCACGTTTTAGGAAAGATGTGGATAAAGTGGAGAAAGTCCAAGAGAGCAACACAAGGGATAAGGTTTAGAAAACCTGATCTATGAGCAAAGATTTAGAAAGCTGGGCACGTTTAGTCTTGAGAAAAGATGACTGAGAGGGGAACCTCATAGCAGTCTTCAAATATGTTAAGGGCTGTTATAAAGAGGATGTTGATCAATTGTCCTCCATGTCTTCTGAAGGTAGGACAAGCAGTAATGTTCTTAATCTGCAGCAAGGGAGATTTAGCTTAGATATTAGGAAAAACTTTCTAACTATAAAGGTAATTCAGCTCTGGTATATGCTTCCAAGGGAGGTGTGGAAAACCAGTCATTGGAGATTTTTAAGAACAGGTTGGATAAATACCTGTCAGGAATGATCTAGGTTTACTTGATCCTGCCACAGCACAAAGGGATGGCCTTGATGACTTCAAGGTCCCTTCCAACCCTACATTTCTATGATTTGATGACTGGTGCTCATTGAATTTCCCTGGTTCGGAGCCAAGAGATCCACAACCAGAGGTAGAGAGATGAGCAGCCAAATTCAGCGTTGATGTAGATCCGGGTACCTGTACTGCCGTGGCTATGTAAATACTCTGAGGGTTAAGACTGCCTTGTCTCTTTTTAGCTTCCTGATTACACTTGGAATTCAAGGAATTGGAAGGAACACATACAGCGGATGACAACTGGGGAAAACAGACAGACATCTGTCATGGAACTTGGGCTGTAACCTGCCCTAGAGCAGAATTTCCTGAATTTATTGTTCAGGTTCGTTGCCAAGAGGTCTATAATAGAGTATCTCCAATAACAGAAAATCCCTTGCAGAATCGGCTTCTTTACTGACCACTCCTGATGGTCTGCTGAGGGATCTCAAAACAAGTGTTTCTCACAACTGGGAAGTGAAATCTCTCTCTTTATGAGGAAGCTCCACAATTGGATCACCTTTTGATACAGCTGAGTCAACCTTATACCAGCCTTTTTGTTTAGATGATACACAGCAGTGGTGCGGTCAGTAAGAACCTGAATCACCCAATTTTGGATCACAGTAATCAAAGTCTTGCTGGCCCAACAAATGGATTGATGCTTTAATAATTTATATGGAGGAAAGCCTCCTGTGGTGTCCAAAGTGCCTGAGTCTGAAGTGGCCCCAGGTGAGCACCCCAACCCATAGAGAGAACACTTGTTATAATAGTTACTGTTGGCTCTGGTGGAAAGAAAGAAACCATTCTGCAGATATTCTAGGAATCTATCCACTAATTCAGGGACTGAAGAGCTCGTGCAGATAGACATTATCTGGACTTGCTGATGTGTGTGTTTGGACAACATACTGAATGAAGCCAGACTTCCAGACATCTGATGTGAAGTCTGGCATGCTGAGTCACATACATGTACAAGGCCATATATCCCAAAAGCTGGATGCAAGAAAGCACTGTTGTCCTTGGGTCAGACATGAGGCTTTTCTACAGGAGGCTATGGACACATTCAGTTCATAGGGAGGTAAGCCATTGCATACCACTGAGATCCACTCTTATAAAATGTATCCGTTGTGATTAGCCCCAGTGGAGAGAACAAATCTCTCATGACAAGATGTTGTTTTGGACATGAAGCTTCAATGATCCTCAAACTAATCAACCATCTAGATATTTCCCTATCTGAACTCTAGAACGAAGCAGATGTATCGCTATTACTGTCATACACTTTAATGCCTTTGAGGCTGAGGACGAGCTGGAGGGTAGTACTGTGCACTGGTAGTGCACGTTGCAGACCACACATTCAAGATACTTCTACATTACCATATGTAATTATGCATCCTGCAACTCGAGGGCAGCATGTCAATCTCCCAGAAAGAGATAAACTGATGCAAGGGTGATGATTCTGACCTTGATTTTCAGGATTAATCTGTTCAGTTTTCTTAAATCCAGAACGGGTCATAGACCATCTCTTTTGGGGGAATCAGGAAGAAGTGAGAATAGAAGCTTTTCCCTTTGTGTTGGGAAGGCATTTCTTCTATTGCTCCCAATTCCAAATTCCTGAAGTAAGACAGCTGTGAGAGACAGATCCCTGAAAAGGGACAGGAAATGTGGGTTGGGAAAGGACCAGGATGACACATCCCTCCTTTACTGTGCTGCACATCCATTTGTCTCATGCAGTCTGTCCATGCCCTGAAAAATTGCCTCTCTTTTCACAAAGGGAGGTTCTAAATCCAGAAAAGCAGACATGATTGGTGTGCTGTGCTCAATCACAATGTTAAACTGACTGCTTCAAAGTCACCAAAGTCTAGTGAGAAGGACATGCTGTAGAGAAGATACTGCTGGGCAATGTCTCCTTCTACAGGCATCCTGAGGTCTCAGCTAGTAATAGGACAGCCTATATTGCAATTGAGGCTCAAACTGTTTTCTCTATTACTGGAGCATGAGACTCCCAATGAAAGTAGAGTCACACAAGAATCTTAATATGCTTATGGCATCATCAGTCTTTTTATTAAAAGTTTGGAGCCTAAAGCAGTGTCCAAGACACATATCTGGGCAGTGGTGTCCTTCAGAGACTGAAGCCAAGAACTGTTCCTTGTATTCCTCAGGCAGTTTATCCACAAACTTTGCAACTGCTGACCATTTATATATATTTGAACAAGAGTGCCTAATAATCTGACATCCTCATTTGCAGGTGGGGGTGGTATAGGCCTTCCTACCATATAAAAGAAGTCTCATGTACTCCTGTCCTTCGAGGTAGTCTTACCCCAAGGCTATCTTAAGAGCTTATTCACCATCATGACCACCAGAGTCTGGGACACCATGGGTGAAGATAATTAAATTTCTGCAGGGTAACTTGATACTGTCTTCACATATTTAGCATGTGGAACAGAGGCCAGGGTTGGCTAAAAGGTCTCAGCAGGGTCTAAAAGGACCTTATTAATGGGAAGGGAAACCCTTCCTGGGAGTTGGACTTTGCAGAACATCCATAAATGTGTGTGGATTGTCTTGCATTCCTTCTGCTTTCATTCCTAGCAACATGGTCGCCCTCTTCACAAGACCCTGAAAGACTTTAAAGTCTTCAGAAGGACATGACATATGACTCTGGAGTTATGGCCTCATCTGGGGAAAGATATTTGTAGGTTCTTCCCAAGATGCCTCTGTGGGTTCCAAAACTGGAGGATGCTGTCAAACTGCAGGAAGATCTTCTCTAACAGACACAGTTGCTGGAGAAGGTGACTTTCTTCTGGATCGTGTGGCTGATGGAGATGTGGATGCTCTGGTAGCAGTTCAAGAGGCCCAATCTTGCCAACGTGGGTAGTCCAGTCTCTGTACTGTCCATGGTGGTGCGTAGCACACAAGCATCTTTCCAAATAATGTTATTGCTCTGTAGAACAGGTGTGAGTGTCTCTAGAGTGTGACCTGTAAGGAGACCTGAAACACCTTGCAGGACAGAGAGGTCTATCATGCTCAGAGTCTGAAGAAGAAGAAGAAATAGCTTTCTTCAAAGAATGGAGGCGCAGTTCCTGCAGGTGTTGGTGGAAGTCTTGGGCACAGGCGGTACCAATGACAAAGACGTATCCATTGGAATCAGTGGAAACAGTTGAGGCAGATGGACGGCAGAGGGATGAGTCAGTGTCACCAATGCTGCTGGCAGCACCAACAACGCACGCAGAACTGATGGTGCCATGGAAATAAGTAGTGCCGACATGGTTGAAACTGCTGTAACTGGTACCAGCAAATGAAGAAAGCGAGTCAAGGAGAGCGAGACAAAAGAAAGTCCATTGTGTCAACAGTATAAATATCAGAGGCAAGTGTTCTTCCGATAATATCAGTGGTACCATACATAATGGCATCAGAGTTGAAGATCTCTGTGGTAGAGGAAGTAAAAGAACTAATTTCAACAGCCCTGCCAGAGAGTCACTGCTGGCAAGCGTCTGTGTTTGTGACTTTGGCCCTGGAGGACTTTTTAAGAGGATCTGCCCTTTAAGGACAAAAAATGAGACCGATGTCTGAGAATCTCAGAACGAAGGCAGCATCAAAGGAAACTGGAGAGCAAGATGAACATTCTTCTCCCCCAGTTTCTGTTTTGGGGCTGGAGCAGCCAGAGGGGCATTCCTCATGGAAGAGGTCTCCATCCTTTCATGAACAAGGTCACGTTCTGAAGAGTTTTTAAATGAATGTACCTTAAGTCCCTTTGCTTTTTCATTCTTGTCAGAAGAGAGGTACAAATGGGACATTTATCCTCCATGTATCCCTTGCCCAAACAAATCAGTTAACTTTTGTGCCTATCACTCACAGAAGGAACTGAGAGGGAGGTGATGGACATGCTCCCATGTGCCGCCTGCTGGTACAGCTGGCAAAAGTCTCTGACTCATGTGCCTACATACACCTACAGTGAAATGTATATGTACACTATCACTCAAATAGGAGAACATAGTCATGTAAAATATGAAAGTCTAGAGGTGTTATAGACAGATGTCTAAATGCCTTCAAAAGCAAATGCCTTGGGAATCTATTCTATTAAATATATAACACGCTTGGATTGGTCAGAGTTGACGTTTGCTTTATCTCTAAAATTATTCAGAAAAGACGACGGAAATATCTGGGACATGTATTAAGAATGAAGCCAGAGCACCTGCCATTGGCAGCTAGAGGAACATGTAAAAGAGGACAACTAAAAGAATCCCTCTGAACAGTACCAGAGGATAAAAACTTACGGATTTAGCATAGATGACATCTAAAGCGAGACCCAGGATAGACCGGGATGACAGAGCTTTGTTTATGCCTTAAGTGACATTTGACAGGGTGGGAAGGATCAGAATCAAAAGTTCAGGTTTTTTAATGTCTCTACTTGCATCTAATCATTTGTTTCAAGGTACTTTAACAAAGCAGAAATAAATGAATTTCACAACATCAAGTAGCAAACAGCACTAAAGGCACATACTAAACAACACTCTAAATTATGCCTCTGATTAAGTCTGATATTGTGTTCAATGCACATCTACGATGCTCAGGTAAGGTATAGTTTGTTTGCTCCAGAAGTAAGCAAAACAAATATTTATGATTATGTCCAGATTGTTTTTCTGCTTTTATGTACATTCATGTGTGTTCAACTTTTTTGGCAGTAACATTTCAATGACAAACCGCAGTTCTAATCTGAAAAATTATTAAAGTTAGAAAAGTGCCATTTTTCTGAAGAGATCTGTTCACTACAAGGGTTCAAAGTCATACCCCTTCATTTACTGACAGTTTTACTATACACCTCTACCTCGATATAACGCTGCCCTCGGGAGCCAAAAAAATCTTACCACGTTATAGGTTAAACCGCGTTATATTGAACTTGCTTTGATCCACTGGAGTGCGCAGCCCCGCCCCTCCAGAACACTGCTTTACCGCGCTATATCCGAATTCATGTTATATCGGGTCGCGTTATATCGAGGTAGAGGTGTATTTTACTATAGTTAGCATCTCAAAGCCCAAAACAGCCAAGAAGAGGGATCTGAGTTCTAGTCCTTTTCCTGAATCGTTAGAATTGTTTACCAAGTTCCAGTGGCGGTGGAACAATTTTTATAGTGGGGGTGCTAAAAGCCACTGAACAAAAATATAAACCCTGTATCTGATAGAAGCCAGGGGTGTTGCCACACCCTCAGCACCCATAGTTCCAGCACTCCTGCCAAGTTCCAATTATGTCCATGCAACCCACTGAAGATGAGAAGGTTGCACAGGTGTCCTAGAGGGCCTAATCTGACCCACAAAGTGTTTTACTGGTTGATGATCGAAGGAAAGAACAAAGCCTGTCAAGGGCTTAAGTTTGAAGGGCTGGAAGTTAGACCCCTTATTTGTAAAATGAGCATATTGAAAGGCAGATGTAAAAGAATGGAAGGTGAGACTGTATAATCCAAGATCATACAGTGAAGTGATTGGTTAATTGTACCTATATTTGCAGCTATGAAGTTTGCTAGTGTAGACACAGCACTGTTATGGCTCTTGCTTCCTACCATAGTTCTCACAGCATCAAGCATCTCTTGGCATTGAAAACTAAATTTAAGAAATTTGTCTGCTCTTGCTTTATTTTGCTTTTAAATCTGATCACTGTACTGGTGTTTTACTGTAAAGCCCCCAGAGGTTCTCCTTGAAGACTGCTATAGAATTGCAGTTTTTATTGATGTTTGCTTGGTCATCTAGCATTGCTTGCTCGTCTTTACCCAATGTTCAGCCAACTACTGTAAACCATTCAAATTGCTGTTTGAGTAGCATGTTTGAGATGCTTTTTTTGCTACTTCTCCACAGATGTTTGGGTGGAAGACTGAGAAACCATGGCACTATTTGAATAGAGGAAACTGATAATGTGTGTCCTGGTCAACATACTGTCTCAATAAGTCATCTTCTAAAGTCCACAGCTCTGTAAAAACTATTGCTGAGTGAATACATACTGTCACATTATAAATCACAACCCCATCATCTAACTTGTTGCTGTCACTGGAAAATGCTTCAATGTATCTTTCATTTGCTGGGTGCTGCATAAAGCCAAATTCTATTTGGAGACAGGAAAACATGGCAGGAGCGGGTGTGTTTTCTAACTGTCTTTTAGAAAGCTTTATATATGACAATTACATTGATTAATTTAAGACTGTGTGGGAACCCTTTAAAAAAATAAATGAAGATGAACTCCTCAAAATACAAGGAAAGAAGGGAACCTCTAATCTCTGTCATTAAAAATGGGATAAGTTATACAAACCGGTTCAATTTTACAGCACCTCCCACAGCCAGTTTCTGCTTATGAACACCCTGCTCCTTTTGGAAAACATCTCTGAATTACTGAGCTTGGTGTTCCAAGCAGGTCAGATATTTTATTAAATTGCCTACTGGCTGGATCTTACTCCATGTGCAGTGTACTTTTATCTTCTTTTGTACTAGCAACAGAAGTGATCATGATTTGGTTCAAAATTAGTCTTGTATAGTTGGTACTTAATACAAATAAACCCATTCTCTCCCAACGTTCAAGTATGTCAAATGCTCTCTTCCTTAGTCTTGCTGGATAACTCCTTGGAGGCCTCAGATGTGGACTGGGGGGTCCCTCACCCTTTGACTGAAGAATTAAGGTGTTGAATTTTTAACAAAGGCATATTTTCTCCCAATTGCCTCTCAGGTATTAAAGTTAAATAGGTGTTAAAGATGGAAAACCAGTTTTAAACAGTTTGAATGCAAGTCACTCCTCATCTCATCAATTTTTTCAGTCCTTCCCACCAATTAACTTTATTTTAAAAGTTTATTTTATTAGCAAATGTTGATTACAAAGTGAGTAGTAGAATTATATAAGAATCCAAGATGGCAGCCAAAACAACATGGTTAAAAAAGTTTTGAGGGAAAAATTAAAACTGGAGACAAATATGTCTATAACCTAGTTTGTTTCAGGTGTTTTGGCAGATTCAGTCTTTGCTATTATGGGATGGGAGATTAATTTAAATCTAACTTATTTTAAAGGAGATGTACACCCAATTTGCTGTTTCAATGCATCTCTTTCCACAAAGACTTAACATTTCCACTCAGGAGTCACATCACTTAAAACAACTGATTAAAAAAGCATATGGTTGCAGATTAACTTACATTAAATTGACTTAAAACTAGTGGCTGGACAGATATCCAGCTACGACAAGGTGTCTTATTCCTTGTACTATACTACTAGAAAGGGAGTTGAGGAGGAAAAAACAGAATGGGAGAGTAAATTAAGTTCAATAATTTGGCTCCCATCACTGATGAATGTAGTCAGTACTGCAGATAAATGTTACTAGTAGAAGTTAGAACCACAGCTAAGTCTGAAAAGCAAATCTCACTTACCTTGTCTACAGCCAGAATTGAAAGTTGTGACGATTTGGAGGTTCCCTGTAATAACTTATTGACAATGTGTTGGCCTGTTATATTGAGAGATTTTCTGGATGACTATATTGGTTTAACTCACTGGGGGGTTGCTCTGGAATACAGTCAGAAACAAAGAGATGGCTCCAGATAGCCACCCATCAACTGAGAGATGTGAGAGTCTTTAAGGGACAATACCAGAACTGTTAGAGTGAGAATTATCAAAGCTATCTCCATCCAACCTACAAAAATGGTTCTCACTAGGAATGACCAATGATCTTCCAAAAAACAGGAAAACAGAAACACTGTGGCAGGATTTAAAGGGACACCTGAGAGTCATCTGTTCTGGTGAACCAGACTGAGACACAGGGACCCACTGGGAGGGAGGGAAGGAGGGGGTGCTCAAAGAAGTTAGGATTCATGGCACATGTAGACTGTTTTAAAATCCTTTCTTCCCCTCCCTGCCAAAAAGCTTTGTTCCTACTGCTAAAACAAACAATACTTTGGTTTTCAGACCTTTTTGGTCACTATGCATCTCTGGTCACAGATTCCTGACAAGACGACTCTTAGAGCTTGTCTACACTGGCAATTTACAGTGCTGCAACTTTCTCGCTCAGGGGTGTGAAAAAACACACCCCTGAGCGCAGCAAGTTTCAGTGCTGTAAAGAGCCAGTGTAGACAGTGCACCAGTGCTGGGACCCGCGCTCACAGCGCTGGTAGTGATACCTCTCGTGGAGGTTGGTTTTTTAGAGCGCTGGGAGACCTCTCTCCCAGTACTCTGCCGTGACTACACAAGCCACGTTAAAGCGTTGCCAGTGTAGACTAGCCCTTAGATGCCCCAACACAAGCACAAGGCCTAACACTGGAGGTGGTACATTCAGAGACCAGAAAGGGGACAGAAGTGCCCTGTAACCATGACCAGAGTACGCGGCATTTAAAAATTAAAATTGTATCTAAATAAAGAAAAGTGGCCTATGCAAATCTTTCCAATCAGGTTTAATTTTACATAGCTGTTGTGTGTGTAACAATTTTAAAGTCAACTTGACTTAGAGTTAAACACTATTGGTTTATATTAAATATAGGTTTGCCCCAGTTTTCAGTCTCTAAATTAGGTATCAGAATAGTCTAGCAAATGATCAGTAGAATAAGAAAATCCAGATGCTGTCTTTCAGAGAGCAAGGTTTTTACTCTGGCCAGCTAGCAGGTATTTGCATGTTTGATGCACAGTTGATTGCAAGACATGAATGTATTGTAGTAAAGCATCATGTCAAGTGTTCTTCCAAACTGGATGAGAGCCAACTACTTTGACTATTTTGACTGTGTAGGATCCTGGTTTCATTAGAGATCTACATAAAATTTCTAAATTCAACAGAAAATTACTATTTCCACATCTCTGATCAACAAAGGAGGGGATTTACAAACTGAAAAGTATTTCAAACAAATCTGAGGGAATGATTTTATTAAAAGCTTTTTCATTTAAAAGGCATAACTATATTAAAACAGATTTAGAACCATATGTTTAAGAAACTCTTCAAATATATTAATTAGTAGCAAAGGGAATATAGTTAGAGTATGAAATCTTAAACATATTTACAAGTACAGACTGTTAAGTTGGGTCTGGTTCACTATTCTGTATGGGTGCTTTCATATTTAATGATTTCCAACTGCCAAATCCATACAAACAAGAGAATACATATGACTTTCAGTTCTATTTATTGATATTCAGTTAAAGTGACTCCAATGTAGTCAACAGCACAGACGAGATACACAGGTCGGTAAAAGAAAAAAAGTTTTAGGTCAAGACAACTCGTATTTTCTTCCTCAATCACAAACACTATTTTTTTGGCTGGTGGGCAACTCTATAGATTAAATAATTTAGGAATTAAAAACTATAATGTGACTAAGTATGTGTGTGTGAAAACATCAGGTAGTTGAGTATTCACCCACAAAAGCTTATGCTCCAATATGTCTGTTAGTCTATAAGGTGCCACAGGACTCTGTCGCTTTTTACAGATCCAGACAAACACAGCTACCCCTCTGATATTAGGCAGTTGAGTAATCTTCATGTCCACTAGGGTTACCATATGTCCGGGTTTCCCCGGACATGTCCGGCTTTTGGGTCTTTAAATAGCCGTCCGGGGGGAATTTGTAAAAAGCTAAAAATGTCCTGGATTTCCCCCCGGACGGCTATCTAAAGAGCCAAAAGCGGCTGACAGGGCAGCCGCGCCGGATTGAGCCGCTCACTTGGGGCCGCTCCGGCAGCAAAAGCCCCTCCCCCGCTTCCCCTTCCCCTGCAGCTTCAGGACGCCGGCAGCGCTGCGTGGGGCATAGGCACTGTAGCCGGCGCCAGTGGGTGCTCGCGCCCCCCCCCCCACTCCTTCTCCGTCCCCATTCCAACCCCTTTCCCAAATCCCAGGCCCCGTCTCCTCCCCCGGGCGCGCCGCTTTTCCCCTCCCTCCCAGACTTTTGCGCGGCAAGCCTGGGAGGGAGTGAGAGAAGCGGAGCGCTCAGGGGAGGTGGCAGAGCGAAGGTGAGCTGGGGCAGGGGGGCGCGGGGAGGGCTGCCCGCAGCAGGTAACGGGGGGGGCACAGGGGAACCGCTCCCCGCCCCAGCTCACCTCCACTCCGCCTCTGCCTGCTGCCTTGAGCGCGCCACACCGCCCGTTTCTCGCCCCCTCCCTCCCAGGCTTGCCGCCGAACAGCTGATTCGAGGCAAGCCGGAGGCGGGGCGGAGAAGCGGGGTGGCTGTGCGCTCAGGGGAGCAGGCAGAGCCAGAGCGGAGGTGAGCTGGGGTGGGGCAGGGCAGGGAGCGCGGCGAGTCAAAGGACAGGGAGCAGGAGGGTTGGATGGGGTGGGAGTTCTGGGGGGACCTGTCAGGGGGCAGGGGTGTGGAGAGGGATTGGGGCAGTCAGGGAACAGGCAGCGGTTGGATAGGCGTGGGAGTCCTGGGGATCTGGCGGGGGCAGGGGTGTGGATAGGAGTCAGAACAGTCAGGGGACAGGTAGGGTGGGGGGGGTCTCAGGAGGGGGCAGTTGGGGACAAAGATAAGGGAGGCTTAGATAAGGGGTGGGGTCCCAGGGAGTGATTAGGGGCAGGAGTCCCGGGAAGGGGCGATCAGGGGACAAGGAGCAGGGAGGGTTGGATGGGTTGGGGGTTCTGTGGGGGGCAGTCAGGGGGGCGGGAATTGGGAGGGAGTGGCTAGGGGGCGGGGCTACACCCTCCCCCCGGAGTGTCCTCTTTTTTGAAAGTTCAAATATGGTAACCCTATGTCCACTCCTCCCTAGTGAGCATTAAACTTCAGGGTTTATACTAATTGGACTCCTCTGGTGTGAAATATAAAGGTGAACTGAGTTCTTTTTAAACATTCTAAGAAGGGCACAGTTATATTGAATAATTTTGATTTGAAGTGCACTAATCAAAATATACATTGTGCTTATGAATGTTTAACTCAATCAATTATGAAAATCCGGAATTTTAAAAAGAATTATAAGTCAGTTCCCTATGGAAATTTCTGCATCTCAAAAGATAATCTAAAGAGCTATTCTATCCCTCATAACTTTTAGCCACAAGTCTGGATTTCTCCTGGCCTTTGTACTTAAAGACAGCATAGGTTTTTTTTGTTTTTACATTTACAAGAATTGTTGGTCTAAACCTATCAGTGGTCCACGGACAAATGGTAGCCTGCAGAGCACTTTGTTATGGTACACAGGGAGCTTGAAGGACATAAGGCACAGGGCAGGTCTACACTACAAATTTACAATGGTGCAGCTGTGCTGCTGTTGCACTTCTGGTGAAGATGCTCCAAGCCGACAGGAGAGAGCACTCTATCAGCTTAACTCCATATCCACAAGAGGCGGCAGCTATGTTGGAGGAAGAAGCTCACCCGCTGACACAGTACCGTCTACCCTGGCACTTAGGTTGGTATAACTACATCTCTCAGGGGTGTGAATTATTGACACCCCTGAACAACAGTTATATTGAAGTAATTTTTTAGTGTAGACCAGGCCGCAGGCTTTCCTGCTAGTTTCCAGCTAAAGCACAGTAAGAGAAGTTAGAAATACATTAAGTACTTCCCAAATGTTATCTTTTCACATAATCATTTGCTGTAGAAGCCCTAGGACACTCTGCTCAGGGCACCCAGAACCTAAGCTACTGTGCTACCTCTCTGCCTCAGCAAGGGAGAGGTTTGCTAGAGTTTAGACTATATGTCAGGTTCCTGCCACACCAGTCTGTCTGCCTTATCAGCAAACTCTTTGAGACTGTACCAGTCTAAACCTTGCCTTGTCAGTACACTCAGTGAACCCTAGTTCTAGAGTTGCCCAAAAATGTCTCTGCAGCATCTAGTTCCTCTCACAGGACACTCTCAGAAATTAGGTTCACTACCTCCAAAGAGACAGCACACACACCAGCCTGTTGGCCTACTAGCAGAGTTTCTGCACATTTCCCAAAGTCCATTATCTTTGCCTCAAAATCCCATGGGGGTTCAGACTCCAGGGTCTCTCTTGCTGTGCTCACCAAGCTGTTGCCTCTGCCACTTGACTTGATTGCTTTGTTTACCTTATATGTAAGTGCACCTTCATTATCTATGGCTTACAAAGCTTGACTCAGATAGGCAAATCTACATTCCTTTGTGTAAGAAAACTTGTTCATTAATTCTGCCCCCAAAACATACTTTAGGAACATATTTCTAGCACACACAATAACTCTTTACACGCCACCCATACACACACCGCAGTGTTATATTTATGACCAGTGTGTCACCATTTTTATGATACCTTATATAATACATTTTTATAGTACAATAATACTGTACACAATCAGTTGGCTTCCACAGATTGTATTCTGTAGTGATGCTTATTCTTTGGTGATTCTCTTGGGTATCTGGACCCTGTGTGTCCTGAGTCCACAGGGACATTATGTGATTAAAAACAGGAGGAGTAGTACAAATGGAAGATGTTTCAGAAGACACTCTTAGGATGAGGTCCACATTATGAAAAAGTCTGAAACCCTGTTTTAGACTGTGCTTTAAGGATACTTTGTAATTTTATTCTCTTTTCATTTTGAAGGTATGTTTAAAGTATTCTTTAACTACAGTATTCATATCCAGTTCTCTTTACACCTCCCCAGATTTGTTTAAAAAAATGCCTTTGTTTGAGACAGATCTCATGGAGTGGTGAAAATGTGTGTTTCTTTTTTGTTAGTACAGTGCAAACAAAATGCAGTGCAAACAAGTTATTACTGTCTGAACAGTTGGAAGTATAAAATGTAGCTTGTCCTCATGCAAAAGTTGTACCACTGTAACTACACAGGTACAGTGGTAAAATGATACAACCCCCACCCCACACTGTAGATACAATTATACTGGTATAGAAGTATTTAAACCAGTATAGCTTATTCCCCTTCCCACACAGGAATAAGCTAACTGCATCCAGACTAGAGGTTGTACAAGTACAACTATCAGTTTTAAAAAAAATAAATAAAGTTACACTCTTAAGTGAGTTATACCAGTACAAAGTTTGCATGAAGACCAGGCCTGTTTTATATATTGAGAAACTAAGTATCTGAAGAACTCAAACAATTATGGAACTAGAATATTTCACAAAATAAACTAAGTGACAAAAAAAATTTTATAAGTAAGATCTTAAAGACATGGAGTCCTCTTTCAGGCCAGAGAGTGGCAAATTCTTATTTGACAAAAGTGTATTATTTGCTTTCCATGTGCATCAAGTGAAGAAGCATGTGATACCAGTAACTCATTTTCTAGTGGGATAAAGATAAAAGAGGCATCAGTGCTTCAATCAAACAAATCTCCCCCAAATGGGTCCTCCAATTTCAGTAAACTATTAATTAGAGAAACTGTGAATAAATAAAAATCTCTTGAGTTTGAGCTAAAATAAAGGAAGCTGTTAACCTGATAGTTCTGCACTAGCTTAACTATGCAGCATTACAGGCTAAAGACCTTGCCTACATTGGTAATCTGCCCCAAATCTAGCAACCGAATAGCCGGTCACCAACACAGCTACACTCGTTCACAAGATAAAACCAGCATGGAAGTTCCATTGATGCTAGTCAGACTACTAGCAGAGTTTCTGCACAGATCACAGCTTCCTCATCTGCACTTGGGGGTCTGCACCTGGGTAGTTACATTGGTCTTGACACTGACTAATAGAACTAGGGTAAATTTCTGATATAAACAAGGCCTACAGCATAGGTTTTCTTCTTAAAAAGCCTTCAGTCTGCACCAGTCATGATCAGTGAAACTTGATTGGTGGGACAAAGTTCTAAATAAATACTATTATGTACAATATCACTTAATTTCAATTAAGCATATTTAAATATTGCAACTCAGTATCAATAATTGCTTCTTCTAAACCTTGACTATTTAGACAGCATGATCCTGGAGAGGTGAAATATTGTGTGGGATCTAACCCAAGTTTACAACTCTTAATTTCCATTAAGAAGCCTACCTCAAACAACTAAGTGGATTGGTGGGTTAAAACAGACATTTAAAGTAAATATTCCTTGAACAGTTTCTTTAAATTAAATGAAAGTATTCCTCCAGTTACCAAATCTCTTGATGATATATCAGTAATGATACAAGCATGGGACTTCTGTACAACAGTTTACTTTCCGAATGAAACTTTCTCTAGCCATCTATCAAGCAGCTGAACAATAAGCAGACAGAATTCCACTATTGATTTTTGGACATAACTCAACTTTGGTTGCTATCTACATAGAGAAGGATGCTCCATAATGGAAATGGGTTTCACTCTTATGTAATTTCTGTTAAATGCTCTACTTGAGATCTGGTGCAGCAGCAAGCCAGCCAATTCGCAACCCCTATTCTGGTCTATTTAGAAGTTCACATGTAATTATCTTGAAGCACTGGGGTGGGGGTGGGGGGGGGGGGGGGGGAAGAGGGGGAAAGATCCTGCATTCATATGGAATATGAACTTCAAACCAAACACATGCCCACTTTGGATAGATTTAGTTTAAAAATGGATCTTTAAAAACATCATTTTTGAACATGGCATCCCATGCTACCACCAATACTAGTGCAAATGTCCAGGGTAAAGTGCCAGAAGGTCCTTTATCTGGTGATGAATTTTAATAGGGAAAGCTAATTTTTGTTAGGAAAGAACATCAGTTACTTTTCTAGCATGTTTAAAATATTGGCTCACAGTTAACTATCCAACAACAACAAAAATCCATTTGTGGATAATGCCTCTGTTCTTGTAACAGTTCCACACAATATTGCAGTTATATCTGCATAGCTTTTCTGCAAACTCTACCTAAGGTGGCATATGCCACCAGGCTCTACTGCGGAGGAAACACTAGTAAAGAGATTTTGGGATGGATGGGATTACAGATGCAGACTAGGAGAATAAAATAAAAATCACCATTTAGGTCCCTACTGTGATGGTTAAGAAGAAGTCATAGAACTAAACTTTCTTCCTCCTACAATTTGAGCTTCTTTTCTGATGGGCAGGACTCTAGTAAGGACAGACTTACCCACCCACAGAAAACCAGATATTCAGTCCCAGAGAGTCAACTATGGCGTGTTACAATCGTTAATTGCCCTATTATCCACAGTGGAAATGAGACGCAGACAATAAATGCACAACCTAAACCATCTCACTGAGCAAGATCAGGGTAGAATGGAGAATTCAGTGACTATTCTCTCTTCCTCCAACTTCCCAAGCCAGTGGAAATGAATATCCAAATAAAGAGCAGTATTTTTGACCTCTCTCCAAAATGGAAAGGAGAAACTTAATACTTAACTTCCAATGGACTTTTCTTCTGCAGATCTCAAAGCACATTCTCACAGTAAATGAGCATTAGCCCTGTTCTACAGATAAACAAATCACTGAATTTCTCTCTCAAATTCCCTGGTCATAGTAAAACTAATTAGCACTGCAGAGAACAAAACCCAGGTCTCCTAACTCAGTCTGGTGAGTTAGGAGAACATACCAATAATCTGTTGAGTACTGGAACATATCACTTACTACTAACAGAAGTAATAGTTAAAACAATAGGTAAAATAATTAAAACAGTTAATATAACCCAGTGAACAATCTAGAGGCCTCCTGTGGAAAAAACCCTCCTTTCCACCTGTATTTCCTTGCTTCCCTATAATTCAGGCAGTGAATGACTGGTGAGAACATAAGAACAGCCACACTGTGTCAGAACAATGGCCCATCTAGTTCAGTATCCGGTCTTCTGACTGTGGCCAGGGCAGATGCTTCAGAGGGAATGAGCAGCACAGGGCAATTACAAGTGATCCACGCCCTGCTGTCCAGTCCCAGCTTCTGGCAGTTGGAGGTGTAGGGACCTATGCCCTGCGTTGCATTCATGACCATCTTGGCTAACTAATGCTTTTTGAACTCATTTATACTTCTGGCCTTCATAACATCCCCCGGCCACAAATTCCACAGGTTGACTGTGTGAAGTAGTACTTCCTTTTGTTTATTTTAAACCTGAGGCCTATTAATTTAATCGGGTGAGTCCTGGCTCTTGCTGTTTACCCATTCACATAACACAACACTTCCCTATTCACCTTCTCCACACCATTCATGATTTTATAGACCTCTATAATATCCCCCCTTAGCGGCCTCTCTTCTAAGATGTGCAGATCCAGTCTTTTTAGTCTATCCTCATATGGAAGCTGTTCAATACACCTAATCATTTTTATTGCCCTTCTCTATGCTCTTTCCAGTTCTAAGATATCTTTTCTGAGATGGGGTAACCAGAACTGCAAGCAGTAATCAAGGTGTGGGTGTACCATAGATTTATATAGTGACATTATGATATTTTCTGTTTTATTATCTATCCCTTTCCTAATGATTCTTAACATTGTTAGCTTTTTTGACTGCTGCTGCACATTGAGCGGATGTTTTCAGAGAACTATTCTGAATGATTCTGAAATCTCTTTCTTGAGTGGTAATAGCTAACTTAGACCCCATCATTTTGTATCTATGGTTGGGATTAGGTTTTCCAGTGTGCATTACTTTGCATTTATCTACACTGAATTTCATCTACCATTCAGTTGCCCAGTCACCCAGCTTTGTAATATCCCTTTGCAAATCTTCACAGTCAGCTTAGGACTTCACTATCTTAAGTAATTTTGTACCGTCTGCAAATTATGCCACCTCATTGTTCCAAATCATTTATGAATACACTGAACAGCATAGGTCCCAGTGCAGATCCTTGGAGGACATTATTTACCTCTTTCCATTATGAAAGCCTACCATTTACTCCTATCCCTTGTTTTCTCTCTTTTCCTGGTATTGACCAGTTACTGATCCATAAGAGGACCTTTCCTCTTCTCCTGGGACTGCTTACTTTGCTTAACAGCCTTCGTGAGGGACCTTGTCAAAGGCTTTCTGAAAGTCCAAGTACACTATATCCACTGGATCACTCTTATCGACATGCTTGTTGACACCCTCAAAGAATTCTAATATAGATTGGTGAGGCATGATTTCCCTTTATAAAAGCCATGTTGACTTTTCCCAATACATCATGTTCATCTATGTGTCTTAGAATTCTGTTCTTTACTACAATTTCAAACAATTTGCCTGGTACTGAAATTAGGCTTATTGGCCTATGTTTGCCAGGATCATCTCTAAAGACTTTTTAAAATTGACGCTATAGTAAATACCTTTCAGCCATTTGGTACAGAGGCTGAATTCATTTAGCTTCTCTGCAACAGCCTTGCCTTCCTTGAGTGATCGTTTAGCACCTCAATCATCCAGTGGCCCCACTGACTGTCGGCATGCTTCTAGCTTCTGATGTATTTACATTTTTCGCTGTTACTCTGTGCACTAGTTGTTCTTCAAATTCTCTCTTGGCTTGTCTTATTTTACTTTTCACGTGACTCGCCAGAGTTTATGCTCTATTGTTTCTATTTCCCTCACTAGGATTTGACTTTCAAGTTCTAAAGCTGCTTCTAACCACCTCTTTTATTCTGCTGTTTAGACATGATGGCATTATTTTGGTCCTCTTACTGTTTTTAGGATATACATTTAATTTGAGCATCTATCATTGTATTTTTAAATAGACTTCATGAAGTTTGCAGGTATTTCACCTTGTGACTTATTTTTAATTTCCGTTTAACTAGCTTCCTCATTTTTGGGTAGCTCCCATTTTTGAAGTTAAATGCTACTGAGGTGGGTTTCTCTGACATTCCTCCCCTCCCCCCCAAGGATGTTAAATTTACATTATTGTCACTATTACCAAGCAGTTCAGCTATATTCACCTCTTGGACCAGACCCTATGCTCCATTTAAGACTAAGTTAAGAATTGCCTCTCCCCTTGTGGGTTCCAGGACTAGCAGCTCCAAGTAGTAGTCATTTATGGTGTCTAGAAATTTTATCTCTGCATCCCTTCCTGAGGTGACATATACCCACTCAATATGCAGATAGTTGGAATCCCCCATTATTATTCGGTTTTCTGTTTTTGAAGCCTCTCTAATATCCCTAAGCATTTCACAATCACTGCCAACCACCTGATCAGGATGGTGACAGTATATTTCTACTGCTATACTCTTATTATTCAAGCATGTAATTTTTACCCAGAGAGTCTATGATATAGTTTGATTCATTTAAGTTTTTTACTTTATTTGAGTATGCTCTCTTTCACAAATACTGCTACTTCCCCACCAGCATGAACTACTCTGTCATTCCTGCACCCTGGCATTACTGTGTCCCATTGATTATTCTCATTCCACCAAGTTTCAGTGATGCCTATTATATCAATATCCTCATTTAATGCCAGGCACTCTAGTTCACCCATCTTACTACAGTATTTAGACTTATACAGTTATTAGCACTTATACACTGTCAATATTCAGTTGCTTGTCTTCATGTGTTAGATTTAAATGGCATTCTTATGTTTGACTATTCCTCACTAGCTCCTATCTGTACTTTGCCAACTTCTTTCCTACCCACTTTAATAAATCCATCCCTAAGGGATGTCTCCACCTCAACTGTGTGCCCTTCCACACCTGACAGCTATCTCCATGCCCTTAGTTTAAAAAATTAAAAGGTTATAGAGAATTTTACATGCCGGCAGTCTAGTTCCATTTTGGTTTTAGGTGGAGCCCATCCTTCCTGTTTAGGCTCCTCCCTTCCCAAAAGTCTTCCCCAGTTCCTAATAAACCAAAAACTCTCTTCTCTACAGCATTGTCTCATCCGTGTATTAAAACCTTTCAGTTCTGCCTGTCTTTCTGGCTCTGTGCATGGAGCTGGAAGCATTTCAGAGACTGCTAGCATGGAGGTCCTGGACTTTACTCTCTACTCTTACCTAGCAGCCTAAATTTGGTCTTCAGGTCCTTTCCCCTACCTTTCCTTGTATTATTGGTACCTACATGTACCATAGCCACTGGCTCCTCCCCAGCACTGCATACAAGTCTATCTAGACATCTCATGAGATCTGCAACCTTCACACCCAGCAGACAATTAACTATGTGGCTCTGCTGGCCATCACAAACCCAACTATTTATATTTCTAATAATCAAATCCCTTGAGTTACTTGCTCCTGGTAGTAACTGTGGCTCCCTCCCTAGGAGGGGTATCCGCAGAGCGAGGATACCATGACATCACCTGGAAGGAGGTTCCCAACTATGGGATTGTTGATGTTCTCCATCCCCAAGACTTTCATCCTCCCAACAGCACAAAATGTCAGACTGGAATGGGAACACTACTGAAACCCTGAAAGTCTCCTCAATGTAGCTTTTTGTTCCCCTTACCTTCTCCAGTTCAGCCACTCTAGCCTCAAGAGCCTATACTGCATCTGAGGGCTATGAGCTGCTTGTATCAACTGCACACATACAATACCTGTCCGCAAGGCATTGTTCATGCTGCATTCAGTGCAATAAACTGGATACCCCCACTTTGCTGCTGGACTTCTGCCTGCATTATTTTTACTCTTGCAGGGGTTGTGTTTTTGTTTTGAGTTGGTTTGTTTTTGTGGGAAGAGGGTGTTATTGACCTAAATTTAGAGTACGTTTGTTAGGTGCAAGGGATCTGAGGGCTATGAGCTGCTACGTTTCTTTTCTAGCCCTTCTTGTAGTTAGGTTATACTACTTGGCCTCCCCCAGGCCACTGAACACTCCCTGCAACCAAACTCTCCTTAGCTCTCTCACTCCCTCTGTATTGTCTGTTGTAGCTGAATTTTACCCAAGAGGACAACATGTTCTTCTCTTCATTGCAAGACTATGACATTTCAGTAGAGGATATTTTCTGCTCAGACCACCAATGAAAATTTAACTGTTCCATTTTCTAACTTCCAAAATTGAAATTAGAAAAACAAAAAAAATATGTTTACTCATGGGTATCATAGGCTGGAGGAGGCAGAGTCTCCCCAAACAGCCCAGCATGGCCCTACACACCCAGTGCTCTGGGGCTAGTGGTGCTCAGGCGGCCCGGGGCTGGGGGTCTGGCAGCCACGGTGGGGAGGGATGGAAGAGGAGGATGAGGGGCGGGGTCTTGGGCAGGAGGGGGGGCCAGGGGCTAGCCTCCCCCAATGGCCGGTTCACCTGCCACCCATGTTTTTACTCCACTTTTTTGGAATAAGTGGAAGAACACAGGAATGCTCAATATCGGTGTACGTGAGAATCTCATGCTGAGAACAATAGCACTGTGAGCAAAGCCAGTAATTAAACAAGGAAAGAGTACAATTATCCAAATGGATTGCAGTATGGAAAGATACAGAGCCGTGCAGTCAGAAAAGTATCAAAGACCATTCTTGTCTTTTCACTTCAGTTATTAGAAGAAAGGAGTTGCTGCTTGCTGCGTACACTTTTGTAAATGTTTCCAAAAAACACTAAGAAATTTGAAGTAATAAAATGCTTTTTGCCTAAAACCAGAAATATTGTGCCAGCAATACTGTGCCACAACCACAGGATAAGAAACTACGGCAGGTGGAAATATTGCCAACTCCAAGTGTTCAAACATCATGCCTCAGACCCTCAAAAATCATGAGATTTTTTAAAGAAGTTATAAATTGGCATTCTATTAAATTTGCCTTCTAGTTTTTGAGCCTTCAGAGTTCACATTTCCAATCTTTTCTTTGCAATCATATGTGCTAGAAATTTTTTTTTTAAATGAAAGCTAAAATTCTCACATACTAAAAAGACTTCGGGGGCTGGGCTTCTAAGACAAACACTAAATATCACAAGTTTTGTGATAAACCATGAGTTGGCAACACTATTCATATTTTCATGTCAAGGTGTGCTAATTCATTCTGAGAGCTCCTTAAAAAAAAAAAAAAAAAAAAAAAAGAGTCACATCAGAGATTTCAGCAGGTGACTAATTTTAAGAGACCATAAAATTGAAGAGCTGTGATATAGCTCAAAACAGAGAAGTGAGACATCATGACCACTAGGAAGAGTGGTACGCACATAGGAAGTATACAAGTTCATCTGAAGTCTTTAAAAATTAAGTGTAACATTGTAAAAATGAAGAGATCCATTCATGTCACTAGTACTTTGACTACTAGGTCCCTAAAGAAAATCACACTGTATAATTCCTTGACAGTACACAAGGCAGTGTGTGGTCTGGCAGGTGCTTCCCACTTCCCAGCCTGGTTCAGCCTACTCTGAAAGACAGTCAAATCCAACTGGCTGTACTACTGTGGCATTTCCTTAACTTAGCTGGATGACATTCCTGAAAATCCACTTAAATTCTACAAAGCAAATATCAGCATTTCCACCTACCTCTGCTACTCAAGTGGCATGTATTACTTCACCTTTAGTCAGCAGCGACAGAACTAGCTTGCTAGATCCCTAAAGCAAGACTGCATTTTTATTTATTTATGCAAACCTTTGTACAATGGGCTCTCCCATACTGAAAAAAGCATTAGTTTTCTCCAGAGATTGAAAACATCTTTAAAAAGGCATAACTTTGATTAATCCAAAACAAACAGACTATGCACTCTAAGTCTAGTTTTTCTTCATTTACATCTTTCAATATAAGATACCCCAATTCACCCAAAGGAGTTTAAATTCAGTTTGTTCTGAATTTCATTGTAAGCTGAAAGGCTTGTTTTCCCTCACTGTCATATCACCCCATCCACCAATAGTTGTTGCTAAAACTATACTTTAGACATTTAAAATACAGACTCAAATAGATGAGAGTAGGAACAGATTCAGAAAGTTTCATGAGCAGTTATTTTTCCAACGTATTGTCATGTTAGCTTTAAAAGAATATTGTCATAAGACAAGGTGAAGCAACAACAATCTTCAGGGCATTTTACCATATACATTGAGATCCAGATCAAAGTTTGCATCTCATTTACAGCTGAGAAGAATTTTGTATTTTCTATTTGTAAATTAGCTAATGTAGTGCAAAAGGTTAAAGTTTACACTGACTTTATTACACCAAACATATCAAATACTTACAGAGCAAATGAGACAAGCTTTATATTGCTATCAAGTATCAGAGGAGTAGCCATGTTTGTATTTGTGAATACAGACTATGAGGAGTCCACCCACGAAAGCTTATGCCCAAATAAATCTGTTAGCCTTTAAGGTGCCACCGGACTCCTCATTGTTTTTATATTGTTATGTTTGTTGGATAGCCTGAAGGCTAGAGGCCATAACGTCACAACCAATTCAATCACAAAATATCCCTCAAGTCACTTGCTCTTAATTTAATTTCAATAACTGCCACTGGAATTATGAATCCTCCAGCAAGAGTAGCACAGTCCACCAGCAGGGAATTCATAAGGCAGGCCAGCAAAGAGAGCTGCTCACGTCCACTTAACCAACTAGGTTCCTATGCAGTGCCCAGCACCCTGATACCCAAGTATGCCACCATTATTCTCCATAATTTACTTGAATAGCAACATTTCATCAGAGGATATGCTAGTATATAAATAATAATTCATAATCATTACTAGGAAAATAATGCATGTTACAGGCTAGCAGAAAGTGTATTATAGCCACAGTTGCTAGTATTAAAAGGCATAAAACAAAAGACCTACTCACCAGTTTGAGACTATGGCTTTAAGAAATTTCAGATCAATTTAATTTTAGAAATACTCGGATTGCCAAACACCAGTTTATTAGTCAACAAAAACTATGTTTGACAAGAACAAAGCAAGTTCCCCTCCCCACTCTTTACATAGACCAATTTGACACGATTAACTTGTTAAGCCAATCCTTTAAACATGTCAAGTCTCACAGAGAAAGCTTCAGGCTTTTAACTTCTCAGAAGTTTTTCTTTAAGTGTTTGTTTTCCTCAAAACAATTAATTAGCAAGTTAAAGTTTGGCCCTGCAGTGAAATAGTTAACATTAGACTGCAATGATATACACTTCTCTGATCCATTACATTTCTCACAAGCTGCACTACAATGAGCTGAGTATCAACTGTAATATAAGAGTTTATGGGGAAAATAACTGCACATACCAATTGTACACATTTAACAAGAGTTTGTTTCCCTTAAAATATTCTATAAACATGATTAAGACACACCCCTCTCTCTCTCACGCATTTTAAATATGCTTCTCTCCCTCCCTCCACACACCTCTTTTCCAAAAACCAACCCCTTTACAAAAAAAAACAGCAGCCCACTGCAGCAAAAAGAGGCTTGAAAAACAACTTTGATTGGCACTTGGCCTGACCCACAGAGGAAGAAAAACAGTTTTTGGACAAAGAGCGCAAATATTTGAGCTAGCTGACTTACATGCTTTCTTAATATTTACAAGAACAACCCTGGTGCAAAATGTATTTAGAGAGCTTGACGAGAAAAAAAAATTGCATTTTTCTCAGTCTTCCAGTCCTGATGCATTTGCACAGCTCAGCAATTTTAATTCATTTGCACTGGACAAACAAAAAGCACCTTAACTAATGTTCCCAATTAATCAGATGTTGAGAGGAAGTAGTAAAGGATTAGAATATTTGCAAAGGACATTCTGGTCAGGGGACCTGTTAATAATCAGCTGAATTTTTTTCAAAAGCTTTACATTTCAGAGAAGCAGTCTGAAAATAAGGTTTTCTATAAATTGTAGTGATACATTTATTTTTACTAAGTGATACGTGGATAAACTAACCCCCACTCTACGAGAATAAACCAGAGCCAGTGTTTTTGATGATCCATCCCAGTAAACACTTTTGCTGAAAAACATACATACACACACCCACTACAAATCCCCACGTATATTTCATTTCTCAGGCAGAATCGCGAATAGGAGAAAGGCAGTAAAAGGGGCGGGGGAGTGCAAACCGCGAGAAACTAAGAACCCCGCTAATGTGAGATGTGCGTTCACCGGGTAACAGGGACATCAATGGGCCGGGGAACATCTCTCACACCGGGGAGAGGCAGATACAGAGATCAGTGAAAGCAGAACAGAGGGACCTTCGCCAGAGGGCCAGTGTCGGGTGGGAAGGACGATCTGCCCACCCCCTCTTCTCTACCACGCTGGGGCTGGCACCCCCCTCCCATCCTGGGACTATGGCCCGTTCTCCTCATAGTCACCCACCTGCCACCCCCAGATCCTCCCGTGCCCCCTCTTCTCTCCCTCGCCTTGCTAAAGTGCCTGGCTACCTCGCTCTTCCCCTCAGATCTACTGTTACGCTTCTCTCCGCCCCCCCGTGCGCTGAGGGGCCAGTTCCTTCGCTCCCCGCGCCTGGGTCCCGTCTCCACCGCCGTCCCCCTCGCACCCCCCTCGCCCCAGTATCCCGCCTCGGACCCACACCTCTTCGGATCCCGCCCCCTCGAACCCGCAGCCTTCTCGCTCCGGCACCGACCCCCCCTCAGCGGCCCGGCCTCCCCCACACCACGTCCCGCCCCCCTCGCATTCCCAACGGCTCCGCATCCCGGCTCCACTGCCGCGCCCGCTAGGTCCCGGCCCCGTCACGCCAGCAGCGCCCCGGCCCCCCGGCTACCTGTCTCAGCACTTTCCGGCAGTTGCTGCAGACCCGGTACTCGCTGGCGGAGGCGGCGCTGCCGATGGAGCCGGCGCTGCCCCGGTTCATGCTGCCCCGACGCTCCGCTCAGCTCCTCATGGGACGGGGAGCGGGTGCGCCCGGGCCGGAGGAGCTGGCGGGGCTGGTTGCGCTCGCTCACTGACCCGCTCCTCCGGCAGTCCCCATCCTCCAGCCGCCACCCCGTACGCCGCTCCCGGGCAGCCCCTTCCCCCCGCGCACATCCCTCCGCCCTCCGCCAATCACCGCGCTCCGGACACGCCCACTCTCGCTACTAGCAACCAATAGACAAGCTCGCACGACGCTGACCAATTGCCAGAACGCTCGCCGGCTCCCGTCTCCGGGCAGCCTCAAGCCAGGGGCGGGGGAAAGGGCGGGGCCGCAGCACAAGGGGGCGGGGTAGGCTCCTATCTCCGGGCGGTCTTTGGGCCGGGGAACGGGGCCACAGCACGAGGGCGTGGCTTCTTCCAGCCAATAGAGGGCGACTGGCGAGGCTATGCAGATGAGGCAAAGGAGCCCACGCTGACTAGGAGTCAGTCACACACACCCCTTTAAACTCCGGCTGCTGGTGGGATGTGGGCTGACTCAAGGAAGAGCCCGGAATATGAAAGAGGGAAGAAGGATCGGAGAGAGGGGGAGCTGAAAGGAGGAGGGGAAAGGGAGAAGAGAGGAGGAGAAAGGCCAAGAGGGAAAAAAAAGGAAAATATACTGCTCATAAACACCCCAGATAGCAAACCACCATTTCCTCATGCAGAAAGGGGGAGGGGGAATCTGAGCCTTGCGCCATGCCTGAAAAGCTAGCAAATTCTGAGGCTGTCAGACCCATGGAGGAAGCCAATCCTAGCGTCATGCATGGCTGTTTACTCCAATCAGCCAGGGATCTTTTAACTCAAGCAGGTCAACTGATCTCAACTGCTGTCATTGCGGAAGGCAAGAGGAGCTGTGCCTCATAGCCACGACCCAAATCTTATACAGTGCAGGTGAACAGATGAGAGTCAATACTTTGAACTGTACCCCAAACTTAATAGGAAGTAAACACAATTGTGCAGCAGAAGCAGTGTGATATGCTCTACCACCAAGCAGACACATAGTAGTTCTGTCCTGGCTGGAGCTTCAGAGTGGCCCTCTGGTGCAGAGCGCATTGCAGTAATCCAATCCAGAATTTTAAAAAGTCATAAAGTACCATGGCAAGCTTCAAATCCCGGAAGTCTGGTCATAGCTGCAACCAGATAAATTGCTTTTGGCCTCCAAATTTCCTGGTTTGCAGGAGCAAACAAGGGTAGAAAAGCCCCCCCTCCCCCCCCGCCCACACACACACACTGTAAATCTCTTGGGCAGAGTAAACACAAACCCCTTCTTTGAGGAGGCTAGAAACATCAGATTCTTCCCCAGTTCATTAGCATCAACTCCATCTTATTTGGATTATTGTCCATTTCCTCCCCAATGTGCATTAATCAATTATTTATCAAGAGAGAGAGACAGCATTATTACCTCCTTCATCCCAAAGGTGTACTGATCAGATTGCTTATCTGGAGAAAAAAATTGCTTTATGGAAAAAAATCCTGCTTTGAGGCAGTTGCTTGCACACGTAGAAACAAGACTGCTGTGCTGCCAGGCAGGATGAGATTAGATATTTGCTTTAGGGGAAATTGGGACTTGGGAATGTTTGGAGAGTGTGTGTGTTGCCTAAGGTTGGGAGGATTGTTAAAAAATGATGAGTCAGGTTTTCTAGCCTCCATGCTAATGCACAGAGAGACAGGGCTATAACTGGGACAAAGACAAATCTCATTTACGGGGCAGAGTGGGTGGGATGTAGCTCCCCTTTTTCTGATAATAGTGGTGCACATTTTTATACCACAGGTCACTATAATTTCCCCCATTTATGGGCTATCATAACTTTAGATTTTAGGTTCTAAGCACTTATGCATGTGCATTAAACATGTGGGTAATCCTGGTGACTTCAATACATTTCTGGAAATTAATGATAGGATAGTATATGATTTCTACTCTGAAAAATACTACTATAAAGTCATTTGATCTATCTGTGACAGAAACCTAGCACTCTAATATTATAGCCCTCTGAAATCCCTAAGATAGGTTTTACTATTTTGTTATGTACATTGTTTTAACATTTTATCTTGTCAAAGTAATTGTAAATTGGCTGTAAAAGAGTTATGATCTGGTTCCTATATTTTTATCTTTGATAGTATCATTTGTTTTTGCAAAGTTAAGTAACATAACATTTAGCTAACTGATTTGCATAAAGGGACACTGTCAAACAGTTTATGTCTCCAGAGGAGATTAAATAAATATAAGGTCTGACTATCTTTAAAAAATACTGGAAAACTTCACAATTTGACAAAACATTTCTACCATAACCAGAACATCATTCCGCTCCCATCATTGCCCTTGTCCTCCCTCCTGAAAAAGCACAGAATACTTTATGCTAAACATACCTGATGTAAAAAAGGCCTCAGTCCTGTAACCATTTCCACACAGGCAGACCCTGCCAGCCAGTCAGAGCCCCTTTGGCTTCAATGGGATTCAGTGCAAGTTCATGGGTCAATTTGCATAATCAGGGTCTAAATGTGTTATTCGTGCTTATTATGCAATTATTGACATAATAGATACAAATTGAGACATATAAAAACATATCTGGGGTTTTCCACATCACTCGAAGAATTCTTTTTTGCACTAACACAAAATCTAATCATAAATGAAAATGTTATAGTAAAGTATTATTTTATGATTAATTATCTTTATTGGACTCCAAAAAGCCAAAAATGCCAACCAAACAAACTTTGAACCAAAAACCTATGCCAGAGATAAACAATTGTGGGCTATGTAATACAGAAAACACTATCTTATTACATATGCTGTGGAACTGTGTAAAACTACAGAAGCGTCGCAGTGATTTCTGAAATGATACAACAAACAGTAATTGGATTGTTAGATTATAATGAAAATTTTCTACTGAATCATGAGAAAATTTTCTACTGAATCTCTTGGGTATCTCTTCTGAAGATGACTGCTTCTGCGCACAAACAGAAATTCCTACATATTCTTTTTCTTGGACAATTTTATGACTCATGGTAATGGAAATCAGCAGGGGTGTGCACAAAGGGGGACAAGCTGGGGCATGGGCCCCCCCCCCCCCCCAGTAATCGTCAGGGGCACAGAACTCCTCCAGCTCCGGGGCCGAGGTGGAGGGGAGAGTGAGCTCCTCTGGGCCCTGCGGCTGCAGGGAGGAGAGTGAGCTCCTGCTGGAGCCGGGGGAGGAGGGAGGGAAAAGTGAGCTCTTGCCGGGGGGGGGGGGGCACAGAATGTGCCCCCGCAAAAGGGGTCAAAATTAAATTTTTGCAGATGCCCATCAGGAAAGCCCTTGATGGGACATGAATGGATTTCTCATCCTGTACCACCACTGGGGCTACTGGTTTATTGAGTAAGAATAGAAAAACTTTTTAAAAAACTGAAATAATTGACCAAATACCATGGAATGAAATAGATTATATCTTTCATTGTAGCCCCAATCCTGCAAAAATGTATGCATGTGCTTAGCTTGAAGCCATGTGACTTCAATGTCTTGCACACATGCTTAATTTTAAGTGTGTGACCAGTTCCACTGATCTCAAGTGAAGCATTTGCAGAATTGGGGCCTTTATAAAAACTGACTTTCTGCTAAATGTTTTCCCACCCAACTTTAATCCTGATATAGGGGTGAGAGTGTAGTTCAGTTTGCAAATTTCTTCAGTTCTTCATCCTTCTGCTGAGACTGCCTACAAAGGAAGCCAGTTAGTACCATATGTACTGGGGTGTTTTTGTGATATAGATACTTGTCAAATAGAAATTGGAATGAGACCATCAAATTAATTTTACAGATTATTGAACAGCTATAAAAGCACTGCATTTTTGGTCTCTCCTAATCTGGTTTACATAGATTTTATAATCAATGGTCACAATTCTTGCACAAAATTTTAACAGTGGAAGTGATTAATCACTAGAACAAACTACCAACAGAAGCCGTAGATTCTCCATCTCTTGAAGTCTTTAGATCAAGACTGGATGCCTTGCTGGAAGATACGCTTTCATCAAATATAAATTATTGGGCTCACTACAGGAGTAACTGGATGAAATTATATGGCCTGTTATATAGGAGGTCAGACTAGATGATCTAATGGTCCCTTCTGGCCTCAAAAGTCTATGAATCATACGTTAACACTGCATTAAACATGGTTAAAGTTGGAACAGATAGCAAAAGCAAGAAAATACAGTTAAGAGGAGAAATATACATAGTTTCTCCAGAGCACACCAAGAAATCCAGCATGGCACCTTGTGACCATAGGTGCTGTGTGACAGGGTCTACCTGGCCTTTACGGCTCCCTGCAGGAGGTCCCACAGTCCTACTACATCCCATGCCAGGAAAGGACCAGCAAAGTTGGCTCCTCCAAGCCTGCCTAGAGAGGCCTCATGGAAGAGCCAATTAGAGCCCAGCAGGTTCCCATAAAAGGAGGGGTAGGGGCTAGCACCTTAGCTGAAGGTTAGGACTGGGGGAGTGAGGAAAGGTGCTCTTCTGCGGCCAAAGGAGCTTGATAATTAGTTAGGTGTTATTGCTGACTGAATTTACCTAGTAGGGATTATAGAGAGAGAAGAACCTGAGATAGGGATGGAGATAAAAGGGCCTGGTTGGAAGAGGTTTAGGGAAAGTGCAACAAAGGATTGAGTTAAGCGGTATGTGGCTGCTGTGTTTAGTGTCTCTGGGTTGGAACCTGGAGTAGTGGGTGAGCGTGTTTCCCATACTGGCTACAAGTAAAGCACTGTAAAACCCATGAAGGGGATAGGACTGAATTGGGTACCCAAACAAAGAACTGTATTTAAAGGGGCCTGAGCCAGGACTGATGGCCACAGGAGGTTGGTCTACAGAGGGTGCTGGGGTGAGAAAAGGACTGCACTACCACACCTAGCTGCTAGAGGTACTTGAGGTAAGTTCCTGTTACATGATGAAGGACCTATAGTGCTGCCTTTATGATTTGGTGCATTGCTTCATTTTAAATTCATCATGGGAGAAAAGATGGCAGTTAATATTTGTGTTCTGAATAATATTACATAAATGTTTTAAATTACAAAATGAAACTTTCTGACTTTATAATTACATATCCTAATTTACAAAATGACGGTAGAGATAATTACATGAGACAGTGAGAGCTAATAGATTGTGGAATAGTCTCTCCAGGGAAAGGTGCAAGCTTCTTTATCTGAGGCATTTAAATCAGGACTAGATAAGGCACTAAAAAGTATGTATGTCGTAGGAAACAATTATGCACTGGCCCATGAGATGGATTAGATGTCTCTTCCATCTCTAATTTCTCATGGCTATGTAATTCTGTAAAACATTAAATCACTTTCTAGCAATGAAATGTATTTTTCCTCTATCCATCTCTATATTTTCTGTGTTTTGCATTATACCTTGCTAAGTATTCTAACTTATTTACCTTGCTCTACAGCTTTAAGACCATATCAACCAACCCTGTAAAACAATAAATAGGGATGGTTTGGAGAGCAAATAGGGTCATGCTAGTTATCTTTGGAAATGTTTTAGCCTAAGAAGTTTAAGGAGTGACAGTGGGGCTGCGGGAAAGGCCAATATATTGGCCTAAAAGGTGAGGACTGTTAGCATGTTGCTGCCCCTCACTCCTACATGAATGACAAATCATTATTTGTAATGTATTTGCATCACCGTTGAGGCCACTCTGGCTTCTGGTTAGAGACAGGGTCTATGCAATCAGCGAGGGGTGAAGTCAGGGCATAGGAGTGGCAGTTTGGGCTGGAGACTGGGGGCCAAAATTCTGTTTACATGGGTAAATATGGAGTTACTGCATTGATTCCTATGGAGTCTCTGGATTTGCACTGTGAATGAGAGCAGAATTTGGCCCAATGTTCTGAAAGAGGGGGTTATAAGAAGGGTGAGATAGGGCTGGAGACAGAATGTTCAGGGGCTGGGGTAACAGAAGCTACTGAAGGAGGACACAGAGGGAAACTGGACCAGTGTCATCTTGAAAGACTAGGATGAAAGTAATACCGTAGTTGGGAGATGGAAAGGGGGAAGTGCCATACAATAATAGCCATCAGCTTCTAGGCAGGTTCTCATGTCTTATCACAGATGGCTTTAAGATGCCAGATTCACAAAGATTTTGAACAGCCCCAGCACCCCTTTTCCCCCAATGGTGCATGTACTCTAAATCAGAAAGTAAACAAATGACTTCTTGCCTCCATAGCACTCCCAATGGGAGTTAGGTGCCTAAATACCAGTGAGGAGCTGGGCCTATGAGCTTACATGTGCATTCAAAAGCATTCACATTGAGGGCTGAATTCTATGCTGAGTACCCTGAACTGCCACTGAAGTGCACGGTGCTCAGCTCCCTGCAGGATGTGGCCCAATGTAAGGATATTAGCAAACCTACAATTTGATTTCGTTTTGTGGTCATGTAAAAAGTCAAAACCACCCAGTCAATGGATGGAGAGGGAGATTGCACAAATACAGCACAGATTCCCACCAACAACATTCCAAAATTAATGCATGTGTCATGGTTACAGCTGGGGTAAGCTGCATCTTCCTTTCCCCAGAGTGCACCTCCTCAGATATCAGGCTTCTGCCTACTCCTGTCCCAGAGTCCCATGATTCTCCGATTCAGACAGGTCCCTGGGCTGCAGCACCCATCTTTACCAACTGTGATTACTCAGCAGGTCTGACTGGGTTTGGCACCTGCAAGAGATGTCTCTTCAGGAGCTGTGACTAGTAGGTAAATGCAGTGACTCAGAACAGCTTCTTCAAAACAAAGGTTTTGCTCTATTACTATAGCTAATCAGGCAAAAGGGAACCTGTCTGTTCCCTTCTTGCAAATGAAACACATTCTGTAGCATACCACCACATTCAGGATGGATCTGATCAGTGCAGTAAGACTGCTGTGTTCACTGTAGATGTTATGATGTCTATTATTTTCACAACCAATAGAATACTCAGCAGCTTTCAGGATTTGGCCCATAATTAAGGTCTGGTTCCCATTGAAGGGAATGACATTTTATTCCAAGATTTTAACAAAACTACACTGGAAGATTATGCTGAATTATGGGGCAGTTTTAGTCTTTGTTTCAAGTGAAGAAAAATTGCAATGCAGAAAAGTTTGCATCTGTTGTGCCCTTGCCTGTATTTTGGCTTGCAGATGTTTCTATTTCATTATTTCCCTGATCTTCATATCATGGAAAGACAGAAGTGTCAATTTTTTTAAAAGATGCCACCCTTTAAAGAGACAAGATCAGGAGAGTAAATGCATCAGAGCTGGGGAGGCTTAGAATCATAGAATATCAGGGTTGGAAGGGACCTCAGGAGTTCATTTAGTCCAACCCCCTGCTCAAAGTAGGACCAATCCCCAGACATTTACCTCAGTTCTCTAAATGGCCCCCTCAAGGATTGAGCTCACAACCCTGGGTTTAGTAGGCCAATGCTCAAACCCCTGAGCTGTCCCTCCCCCTCTGCATTGAGGGCTAGAACTTATTTGCAGGGAGCCTTTGTCTTTGTATTGAACACTATTGGGGTACCAGAAATGTTCTTGGATGCGAGAGGGCCCAAAATCTGAAACTCAAACACTAAAAAAAAAAAAAACCAGCTTCCAAGGCAGCAGAAAAAAAGACTGATCTAACCAGAAATGGAATGTGTCTAGCTGACTAGTCTTACATTTCTGTTTTCCTCCCCTCTTTTGTGAAGCCAGACAGTACCTTTTATGATACACAAAAATACAGACTGGGGCAGAGCCATTGGCACGATTATATAGGAGAAAAGGAGCAGCAACTTTTCCTTCCCACAACTAACGTCAGCAAAATCAATTTCCCCCCCTCCCATCTCCTTTTAATTTGTGTATTCGTTTAGCTATAGGACCTTCACAAATCCCTTCTGAAAGCTCTCTGAACAATTTCACTTCATACAGTAGTGCTGCCTCTGCAGAGGGATAGGACTCTTTCGGCAAGGGGGGAGGAATTCAATCTGCAAAGAGAACGGTGGGTACAAATTCTCCTCAATTCCACCAGAACAGCCCCATAAAGAGGCAGGATGGTATGATCCAGTTGTCTGGGACTTGAGACCTAGGTTAAATTTCCTACTGTACCACAGCCTACCTCGGACAAGTCACTTAGCCTCTTTGTGCCTTAGTTTCCCATCTTTAAAATAGAGTAATAGTACAGCCCTAAAATTCTGCCTCATAGGGGTGTTGTGAAGATAAATATACTAAAGACTGAGAGATCCTCCGATACTATAGTAATAGGGGCCACAGAAGTACCTAAGACAGAAGTCAGTAGAATTGCACTGATATAACTGAAAGGAGAATTTGGCCCATGGTATTTTGCAGTGGGTTCTGGGATAGTTCTGGAAGCAATTAGTGTATTGTATTGGCTAAGAGTCTGATTCTCCCACCCTTAGTCCTGTTAAATTGTATGTTCTATCAGTTGCCTCATTGAAATTTAGAGGTAGAATCAAGTCCAAAATGGGCACAATTAAATTGTTACTCGTTAGCATTTGAATTGATAGTTGTGAGGATATTGGGTAGCAGAGGCACTAATGTGGATGTCTTAAACCCATACCAGCTCCCTGGTATAAGTATGCAATGAGCTGCGATGTTACATAAAAGCACTGTATTTCAACAGTAAGGTCATGTCTCAAGAATTTTATTTATCCTTGTTTCTAGTATAATGTCCTTCTACAGGGAGAAATAATATGGCATTTTTAGCCATGCTGAATAATTCCTGAACTTTAACTTTCTTTAACTGTGGTTTATGAATCACTGGAAATAGTGGATTTTCATATAAACAGACTAAAGATCAACTTACATTTTTATATTATTTGGCTCCATCACTTAAACACAATGGGCCAAATTCTTTCCTGGCAAAATTCCACTCCCAATATTCTTATTTTACAAACACTGTGCCAGAATTCTGGTCTCAATCCTGTCAGTGTAAATCCAGGGTAACTCCACTAATCAGTGGAGACACTGGTATAAATGCTGTGTGAAATAATGAGTAGAACCTAGCCCTCTATTTAAATACCATTTTGAGCAAATTAGGAAAAAATAGTACTGAATGTAGATAAAAGTATTACTTGTGCTGATGAAAGATTAGATAGTTCACACTTGGCTTAATTTTTTTTTTATTTCAATGTGTTGTCAGAAAAAAATCTGGCTGAAATAAGGAAGAGAAATTAAACTTATTTCTTCTAAAAGGTGCTGCAACTCACTGTCTGTATATAAATGTTGAATTTCATGGAGAGTTCATGGTAAACAAGGTTGGAGTCACTTTGCTCTATGTAATCTGTGTTTACACAAAGGCAATTCATGTGCATGTTCTTGTTGGGCAAAGAACTTGTTTTTCTTAATCCGTTTATGAAAACTGAATTGCTCCAGTGTAGGATATTATTACCTTCAAATAAAAGCAGGCAGTTGTGATACCATACAAACAATATATCAGCCAAAAACACTGGAGACACAGGGCCACTAAGTCTGCCATGGGACAATGGCATCATTTTGTAAGAGCAATGGAGGTTCTGCTGCTTTGAGCTAGTGACACTTCTCAGTTAGCTAATGGGCAAAGCATTTTTTCTAGAAACTGAGGATCTTTCTAACCTCTTCAGTGACTTCCCCTCATGATAAAATATGGTATGTATACACTTACTTAATCAGAGAAATGGGACATAGGCATTGAGTCCAATCCTTGTTGAGATATAAACCCTATATTTACAAGCTATGTCTGCAACATAATTAAACAACTTCTGTTTCAAAGCCAGGGGAGGGAGAAAAACTGTTTGTCATTCTCACTAATGACTGGTGAAAGTGCCACCTAATTTCATCTGTTTTGAGCTTGCATGTGCACTGCTACAGCATAATCACTTACATTAAACGCTCAGAGTTACAGGGAGCACAAGTGAACCAGCCACATGTTTGGAGAAAGTACAACTTTAATCTTCACTGATTTGGTATAGCATACACTTGAATTGAAAACAACTCGATCAAATAACAGGCTTCTAATGAAAAAACAGAAATGTTGATTCTAAACCATGTTTATGCTTTGCCCACTAAGACAATGAAGGCAGAAATTAAACACCTGTATTGCTGGAGGGGATGCTGGCGCATAGTTACCAAGGAATCCATTATTGGTGGATATAATACCAGCAACTAAACTCATCCGTTCTAAACATTTAATCTTTTTCCAAAGTCCACTGAAGCCAATTAGTCTTTCCATTGACTCTAGTAGGCTTTGGATCAGACCTAGAGCAGGGGACTGCGTGGGACATCTGAGTTCTGGGTTCTGCCACAAACTTCTTGGGTGACCTTGTGCAAGTTGCTTAACATCTACAGGACTGATTCTCTACTGCTCGCATGTTGTTTAGTCATTAAAACCATGCAAAGAAAGTGTAAGATACTAACAAATCAGAATTCTCCATTCACACAAATGGTAACATTTTGCTCTTTTTGCACTTTGCATGCATGTAAAGGATTACACAAAGCACATGACACTGGAGAATCAGACTCTATCTGCCTCCCATTATCCTCCTGCAGGATTTGAGACTTTTTTTGCAAAGTGCTTTTGAAATTGTCTGCCGAAAGGTGTTGACAGTGTGAAAATAAGCTACAAAAGAGCAGCTTACTCCTCGAGGCACCTAATGGGCAACATTCTAGATCTGAAAAGTTATGGGGAAAGTAAACAAGATCTTCATATTGAACATGAAGCAGACATGACTACTGAGCTCTCAACCATAGCATTGATAAAAAGTTATTGGTATCATGCTTTTTTGAGTAGTTTTAAATATTCTATGCAAGTGCTACCGAGATGACTGGTGGAAGTGAGTATTTATTCCTCTGTGTCTGAGGGAGTGTGACAAATAGAGAATGATCTCACTTCTTGCGCTAGAAGAGTTCCCCTGCAGGTCATCCTAGAATGATTAACGATGATGGTAGCTGTACTGCTGTCAGAACCGAAGAATATATGCTGCATTGGGTAACACAATGTCAGATCTCTAATCGAAGACCGTGATAAAAGGAGATGCAAGCAAGAACGTCCAGCAATGTAGATGATTTTTAAACCAATTACCCAAGGTTCTGGACCACTCTTCTAGAAACTGATTTATCCTGCATGTGTGGTCCAACTGCTGCAAAATTCCTATGGTAACCAGAACATAACAGCTCAGGCCAATTTCTAATGTGAAGTTTCTCAAGTTCAAAGGGACTTGAATTATCTGCCTATAGTTGGGTCTCTTTACTGAGCCGCAGAGTTCAGATCTGGATCCAAAGCCTGGCATAAGAGGTAGACTGATTTGAGGTTTCAGTCCTGGCTTATATCCATCATAACTGAAAACTAACCGTTAATATCAAAGATGTATCAGCTTGGTCTGACAACATACAAGGAAGATGGTAGAGATGAACTCTCTCTTCAGCCTTCATATGGAAATGATGATACTTCGCTCCTTATATTTATATTTAAAGGGGATGACAGTAGGTGCTGTAATCTGCGTTACACAAATGGAGGCACCAGCAAATGTGAGGAATATGTTGAGGAGCTATTAAAAGCTGATGGCTAAAGTTAGTTACATTTGTAATGAAAAACAAAGGGGTTCCATATCAAGTGGAATACCCCAACCAGCATCACTATAACAACACCTACTGCACAGACGCGCAAATATGTCCCTGTGCCAACACTCCACCAAATGGCTTATGAACTGTTTTAACCCTTTCCAGCTACCTATGTGTTCTGATTCTCTGTACCCAAAGAACAGCCATGGACTCAGTCTAAATTACTTTTGTATTTTAGATTAAAAGAATCCAATGGATGGAGAGCATAGTGTCTCTGCTGGAGCAAGCGGCATCTGAATGGGATCACAAAATGCAGCCTCCAGAAACTTTAAGATGCACTACACAAATTGAAATTATAGCAGCTACTTGCAGCACAATTGCAAAAATGAAGAACAAGTTTAGTTCTGCTACCTGGGCCCCATATGGCATATGAAGAAGGCCCCTATAGTATTAGGCCATACTCCACCTTCTAAAAACTATTTGAAGTGAGCTGAGCCAATGATCATGAAGGTCAGTCTGGTGCAATAGTTTTGACTTTTTTTCTTTAATAAAGCATCAAGACAGACAATGAGGAACAGTGATATTGAAACTGCCTTTGAGAATGTCACAGGCTGAGAAGATAAACTAAGCAGTTATGGCAGCAATGCAGAATGGAGCAATTAGTTGGAGAAGCCAGGATACTTCAGGCATCCATCAACCAGGGGTCATTTCAAAAAGAGGATGCCATGGAAAAGATGCCAGGGCAGAAATTGCAGGGAAGGCAAGGAATAAGGTGGCTGGCTATCAGTGGCCAGGAACTGCAATATGCATCTTTGTACCTTCATTAGTAAGGCAAACCCTAAAGTAAATAGGTAAACTCATAAAATATTGGGCCAAATTCTGCTCTGATATGAGTTGGTGTAACACTCTTGAAGTGAATGGAATTGCACCTGCTGACACAAGATTGAATGTAGCCAATTATTTCTGATGTAACAATACTTCGCCTTTGTAGGAGTGAAAAGCATTATACCAGGGGAAGTCAATAGGTGGACTGAAGACCAAATCCAGACTGCCAGATGCTTTTGAACAGACCCCAAAATCTTTATTTACTTATCATTGTTTTCTCTGGAGTCTGGACCTTGACTATACCTTGACCAAGAAATTAGGACCTTAACAAAAAATAGACTACCCTGCACTATATAGAGCACCTTGGGGAGTTTTACCAGGGTGGCCTTGTGGTTATGGCACTAGTCTGAGATTCAGGAAGTCCGGGCTCAGTTCCTGACTTTGTCTCAGGCTTCCAGTGTGACTGTAGGCAAGTCATTTGGTCTCTCCATACTCAGCTCCCAACCTGTAGAACCTTGTTGTGTCTTTAGACTGTGAGCTCTTCAGGGCAAGGACTGTTTTGTACTATGTTTGTACAGCACCTGCACAATGGGACCCTGATTTAGGTTAAGGCCCCCAGTTGTTACCGTAATATAACTAATAATTGGTATGCATCGTTCTCATTTTACAGACAGGGTAGATTATGCATAAAGTGACTTGTCAAAGATCACAAAGCAATTCAATGGCAGAATCAACAATAGATTCCAGGTCTCCTGATTCCCAGTCCTTTTCTCAACTCACTGGAGCACAGCTGCTCCATATGTAACATCTCTGAGTTCAAAGCGAAATGGCTGATTTACAAAGGTATCATTTGAATGTATTTGATTGTATTTTTGTGGAGGGGGAGTTACCAATCTAAAAGCAACAATTGAATCATTTAAGTTTTAGAAGTCACAATTTGCCAACAAATTTCAAAAGTTGTATGTGTGAAGTAATCTGGTTCCACTGGAAAACATAGAGCAAGTCATCTTCCCAACTTGCTGAAAACAGTATCAACTGCTGTGCTTCAGAAGTTTTCCACCCAGCAACAAGATGATGTCAGTGGTAAAGGAAAGTGACCAATCAGAGGTGAGAATGAATCTGTCTGAGCAAAATCATAGCACTGTTTCCTAGCAAAGCGAGCTCTCCTGTGGAGTGCAAGGGCTCTTTGCACTTCCCTTGCACTTGCAGCGTAGACAGGATGTCTCCAGACACTGAAAATGTACAAAAGAATGACCATACATTTGACATCATTTGCATCAAGACAAATAGGCATGGGGGTGATAAGTGCTGATTCAGGCTTCTTAGCAAGCTGAGGTTTGCAGAGCACCGGGGCAATGTGATAAACAGGGCTAAAAATATTTCTTTTGAATAGTGGTGTCTGTAAACAAAATATGCTGTGATATTATGCAACTCCTGGCAAGTTAACTGTATTTCCATGCTCTTAAAACATGGTAATTAGATGTTTGCTCTCTTAGTGCCTCTGCAACATGAGTACTCTTACTGTCCACTGGTATTTATTTGTATATCAGTTGTATTTATTCTGTCTGAGCATTGCCAACCCTAAGGATTTAGAAATGAGTCTGCTCTTTTTTAAAAAAAATATATATATATATATATATATATATATATATATATATACACATTTGGGGCTCTTATTTGCTGTCTGGCTTTTGAGCCTCTTGTGCTCACCTTTTCAAGTTTTCTCCACAACTGTGAGGGCTAAAAATTATTATTTTAAAACGAAAGTTGAGATTCTTACAACCACAGGATTCCAGGAAGTGCGGCTTTAAGAAAAGCAACAAATATCATAAGACTCACAGGAGCTGGCAACACAACCAAAACAGCAGCCCCGTTGCAGACAGCCACTGATCTCAGCAGCTTCAATAGACAAGGCAAAAGGCAGGAGAGGAAATAGATACAGAAAGGTGAAGTGACTTGGCCAAGGTCACAAAGCAGTTCAGTGGTGTTTACCTGTCTGGTGTAGGTGGAGCAACTTACGGGTCAGAGCAGACCCAGAGGGCAGAACTGGAGGCGTGGCTAAGAGGCAAGCCAAAGGTGGGAATCAGGAGTTCAGAGGCAGGCAGGGTCTAGGGCTGCAGCAGAGCCAGCAAGCGTGGAGCAAGGGCTGGGCAGGAAGCAAGTCTGGTATGGCTGTAGGTATGGGCTTAAATGGTGAGCTCTTGGTCCTTCTATCCAATAAATAGGGCCCTACCAAATTCACAGCTGTGAAAAACACATCACAGACCATGAAATCAGACCTTCCCTGTGAAATCTAGCTATTGAAAGGGGGAGAGAAGGGCAGGGGTGGGGGCTCCTACTGTTCACCAGGCTCCAGCTGCTAGTCCACCACACTGGGGAGAGACAGGACATCCCCTGCATGGCTGCTCTCCAGGGGGAATCAGGCCTATCTCAGGGTACCTCCCCTGGCCACAGGAAGGTCTGCAGTTGCGCTGCCTTCAGAGACTAGCTCTGAAGACAACGCAGAAGTGAGGATGGCAATCCCGCAACCCCCCTACAACAACTCTGTGATCCTCCTTATGACCTCTTTTTGGTTCGAGACCCCCATGGTTATAACACCATGAAATTTCAGTTGTAAACATCTGAAAATGTGAAATTGACGAATTTTAAAACCCTCTGGCTATGAAATTGACCAAAATGGACTGTGAATTTGGTAGGGCCCTACCTACCAATCAGGGAGTGCAGTCACTTAGCGTGGGTTTATTGGGCCCAACAGAGCTTATTGGGTTGCCAGGCCACCTAGCCCAGAAGTTGCTGAGTTCCTGACAGGTGGCACAACTGGGAAAAGAATCAAGGTGTTCTGATTCCAGTCCAGTGCCCTCCACTAACTATTAGATTTAACTGATTTTAATGAATGTGGGCTCCATGCTCTTTCTTTGGTTATATTGTGAGATCTATCATATGTGAATGCCTGCGGGGGCCAGTGGAAAAATCAGTTGCCTACCAGAGATGGACGTTAGCGATATTGTACTAGAAATCCTGGTGATACTGTGAAGTAGTTGTTTAAAGATTGCATCAGGTAGTTGGGGCCAAAATGTAGGTTTTGTGCAAGAACTTTTCAAAACCCAATACTGTAAAGTGTTTTCATTATGTGGTTTTGTTTCAGTGAAAACAGTCAGGATTTAAACACTTCAGTTGTATCTCTTGCAACATGCATACTTTGAAGAAAACACAAGCACAGTTGGGTCCAAAGAGCCATGTTTACTGAACACGTAGGGCCCAACTACATCTATATGCTACTGCTCTGGCAAGATTTCTGGTAGCTTCTGAAAAATAGGCAGCGCGGACCACAAAAGGGTTCAAAAACTATTTGAAGGTATACTACTCAATTCCTGAACTCTACACTTCCTCTGTAGCACTTACAATGCAAACACTGCTTTCCTAGGCATGAGAACCAGAAAATTAAACTCATTAGGCTACTTCTAAGCTGAATAAAATGCTAAATGATAAAGATTAAACTTCCTAATGAAGGCAAATTTATTTTTTACACGTGACCTCATTTTACTATAAACTTCACAATGCACTGCATCAAGATTTGCAGTTTAGGACAGAAAGGTAACCTTCTTTAGTCCACTCAGTGAAATTTTTAGCCATATTCTTTTTCCTATATGTAAATTGTCATGTGCCAGAAGTGATCAGAGAACAAATATTTTTCCTCAGACTGGGCATATTTGCCTTTCCTTGTGCACATGCAGTCCCCGTGAACAAACATTAGGGTGTGTCTTCACTCCAGAGTTCACCTAGGTCTGGGCATTTGGGTATGTGAATCCAGGTTCGAGCAGCTACTGTAAGTGACATTCAAGTCATATCCATGTAGCTGCATCTACACTGGCACTGCACTAAACCAGATTAAGCACTAGGTTTTCTGGAAGCATATCCCAAGCATATTAGCAAGCTGTGCCACTCTATGAATTGTTTTTCAGTGTATTATGGATAAAACTTGTTGGTCCTTCCTGGACTCCTGTGTGGAAGTGTTCTTAGTAAACCAACCTAGTAACCTAAAGCAAGTCTGTAGCCTCCATTCCAGCTGGTAGCAAAGCATGGCTCCAGCTCAGGATGGTTTTTTTCCACAGTAAAAGGGCTGTGACGTTATTAATATGAACTGTGACCGTATAGATCATTGTTGCAACCAAGGTCATATAGTGGCACCAAATCTTATACAAAGGAGGTCAAGTAAGGTGTCTATCAAAAGGTTGTAATTTGCAGGTTATAATTATGCTGTCTGTCTATGTGTATCATTTTTGTATTTGAAGTTATGAATATTGGCTATGTACTTGTATCTCAATGTGTTTGATTCTAAGTAGCACCAGTGAAGCATTTGGCCAGTTTATTGAGAAGGGACTCTTCAGATTAAGTGCCCAATCAAGAAACACTTAACTGACAATGGACCTTGGAAGACTCCAATCCACATCTAAGAGCCTTCCTGGGAACGTTCAAGGTACCATGTGAGCAATGGCTGCTCCTCTACCTGTAAAGAAGTGAGTCATGCATGGACATGTGACTTGCCCATGTGACTCCAAACTCCACCTTGCTGCTGTGATTTTCCACAGTAAGAACAAAGGGGTGTCCTTCCACATGGCAGAGAATATAAAAGGCCCTGGAAACCCCTCCATTTTGTCTTCTTATCTCTGGAGAAACTTCGCTACAAACTGAAGCTCTGAACAAAGGACTGAATGACCCATCCAAGCTGTGGATGTACTCCAGAGACTTGATTTGAACCTGCAGTTTATTCCATCACTGCTACAAGCCTGAACCAAGAACTTTGCCATTACTGTATGTAATTGATTCCATTTAACCAATTTTAACTCTCATCGATATTTCTTTCTTTTTATGAATAAACTTTTAGATTTTAGATTCTAAAGGACTGGCAACAGTGTGATTTGTGGATAAGATCTGACTTGTATATTGACCTGGGTCTGGGGCTTGGCCCTTTGGGATTGGGAGAACCTTTTTTCTTTTACTGGGGTATTGGTTTTCATAACCATTCATCCCCATAAGGAGTGGTGCTGGTGGTGATACATGGGAACTGGAGTATCTGAGGCAATTGCTTGTATGACTTCTGGTTAGCCAGTGGAGTAAAACCGAAGTCCTCTCTGTTTGGCTGGTTTGGTGTGCCTTAGTAATAAAGGACACCCAGCCTTGGGCTGTGACTGCCCTGCTCTAAGCAATTTGTCCTGAATTGATACTCTCAGTTGTGTCCCACCAGAGGCCATGTCGTTACAAGGGCTTTAATGCAACTCTCATTTCAAGTAAATCCAATAAGACAGGGCATGAGATGTGATGGAGGGCATTTCAGCAGAGGCTTGTTGCCCTAAGAAGGGGGTGGCTTGTCTCGGTGGAGAGATCATGCAGACAGGGCAGAGCCAGCTGAGGTGGATTATAATAGCTGTGGAGTTCCCCTATGCTGACCTGTAGTTATGGTGTAGGACTAGGGTTGTCAACTTGGTAATATTTAAAAATCAGACACTCCAGCAGGAGTGCTGGAACCTCCCCTGCCGCACTTCTCCCCCCCCCCCAAGGCTCTGCCCCACCCTGCCTCTTCCCTTGAGGCTCCGCCCCATCCACACCTCTTCCCCCTCCCTTCCCCCATTGCTTGCTGCTTTTCTCCTCTCACACCCCTCTCTCCCCAGGTCAGGAGGGACTCGCCTACGGAGCTGCGGCTGGGAGCTGCAACCACCCGGCACAGGTAGGAGGTGACACCAGCTGAGTAGAGGCTGGCATGGGTGATGACCCAGTGCCTCCCTGCCTGCAGTAACCAGACTTTCCAGTCAAAAACTGGGCACCTGGCCACCCTATGTAGGAGGCAAGCATAGAGCAGTGGGATTACATCATGCAGACCTTGGATGACCAGCAATGGCTCCAGAACCTCTACTATATTTAGAGGAGATAATTCCCCAGAGTCCTCACGCAGCATATGGTAAGAAATAGAAGGTGAACAGACTTCCCTTTGGGCCTAGTTTTATGGGGTTCTAACTGTCCTCGACTGCCAAGGAAGCCAGTAGAAACTGGGGACACTCAGCACTTTGCAGGTGTTAAGCAAAGCAGTTAGCAGGATCAAGTCCTTAGAAAATCAGACCCTTACATTATGACATCTGTGACAGCAAATGGGCTTAACACAGGCACTAGGTCAAATTCTGCTCTTATTTACAGCTTTGCGAATGTGGGAAATAAATCCAGATTCTCCCTGAGTAAGTGAGAAGAAAATCTGACCATTACTTTTATTCTGTTTTATGTGCAAAGCTCTGAGTGATCTCACTGGGCTGTGTCCCAGCAGAGCTGGTCCTTGGGGGGGTCAGGCATTCACAGGCTCTGCTAAAGAGAATGCACTAGCCCAGATCCATCTGGGGATGAGTGATTGCCTAAGTAGCTGGGAAGTACTTAATTAGTTACATTACGGAGTTATGTGGGCTCAGACCAGAAAGGGCACAGGGAAGAAGCACCTGGGGAAAATTCCTTTGGGGAGCTGGCTATGAAATTACTACTAGTGGGATCTCCCTCAAGAACAGAGCTCCCAGGGAGAGGGAAGTTTCTAGAGGAAGGCTTCTTGGAGTAACTGTTGAGGGAGCACCCTAGGAAAGGAAACTAAGGAAAAAGAGTGCTCCTAGGGGGGAGAGGGAAGAGCTATGAATGCCAAGTCTCAGCAAAACCTGGTCCCAATGGAAAGACTTCACCAGGTAGCAGCAGGAGCGCCAGATCAGAGAAATTAAAGTTGTTCTGAGGAAGGGTTGTCAGGGTTGGTCCTCTGGAGACCTCGACCCAAAAAGAGAGACCCTTCTCCAAGTGATGACAAAAGCCCCTGACTCCAGAAGAGGGTTCCATGTCAAGAGGACCTCACTTGTAAGGGAGCTGGCTGTAAGTGGAGTTGATGGACTAAGGTTACTCGGCTCCTTCCCCCCTCCAGCTAGAGATGCTGGGGTGGAGGCCTGTTTGTCTGATCTGCCTTTGGGCTAAACAGACTAGATCCCTGAAGGAGCACTGTTCAATATACATAAATCTCAATTAACTTATTGAAAGCCCCCTGGGGAAACTGAGGCAGAGATGTTATTGTGGCACTGCACTGGCTGCCAAGGGGTGCTTCCGGGATGAGGGCCACCATTACATGCACTCTCAGTTGACTGGTTCGGGGTCTCAATGTGCTGCTTCCCTTAAATATATACATACACAAAAGCACCCTCAATGAACCACCACAGGCTCCTAGGCTGATAGAAGTGAGGAAGGTTAAAAGAGAATCCCATCCCCACTCAGACTCTTCAAGTGCTTAAATTAACCATTTTAAAATCTAAGTTGTACTTTAATTTCCTAATATTTTCTCCTCAAAAATAGAGTATAGTTTGTGTGTTGCTGGGACTGATAATGACTGAAAGCAGGCACATCTGCTGATGCAGCCTAATTGCTGTTTTGATCACCCAGCCATGACTGGGCATAAAAATATTGTCTGCCTATGCAAAAAAAAAAAAAAAAAAAAAAAAAAAAAACCCTTTACACCCTGCAACCCAGAGATGGGCAATCTGAATTTAAAAATTCTCCAGTGGACCAGCTCCCAGCAGTGCCAGACTGGGCCCGAATCACTGGATAAAATCTCCCTATGCCCATTAAGTCATATGTAGAGCACTGTACATTTACATTGTGACTTAATCTCTGTTTGTAAAGTCCCATGGTCTGTTCTGAAGAGTTTCCTCTAAATTAGAGGAAGGATGGTCCAGTGCTTTAGGGTGGGAGTCTGGAGACCCAGGTTAGCCTGCTTTGACCTGTGTGACCTTGGGCAAGTATATCCAAATAAATATCCCTTGTTCCAGAAATTGATACTAAATCTTATGCTTCAGGATTTAAGCCAATCGGTCACTATTAGAGACCAAGATGAGGTCTGATATGGGGGGCAGAATATCCTACATCCTACTGTGGGGTTCTTATACCTTTCTCTGAAGAATTCAGCACTGTCCACTGTTGGAGACAGGATACTGGACTAGATGGACTTTGGGTCTGATCCAATGTGGCAATTCTCACTCAGGCCAGGTCTCAAACAGGTATTGTACTGGTATAGCTCTCAGGGGTATGATTTTTATCGAAAGTTATTCCTGTACAACCCCTAGTTGGGATGGAATTATACCAGTATAGTTGAAGTACAACTTTTGTGAGTAGACAAGAACTTAGTCTCTCTCTGCCTCGGTCCCCCATATTTAAAATGGGAATAATAGCACTGCTCTACCTCACAGGACTGTTGTGCGGATAAATACATGACAGATTGTGAGTTTCTCAGATATGACGGGGGAGGGGATAGAATATAAGTACTTTAGATTGATCCCTGTGTGTTAACTTAGACTCTGGATGCAGTGGTGTTGTAGCTGTGTTGGTCCCAGGATAATAGAGAAACAAGGTGGGTGAGGTAAAATCTTTTATTGGACCAACTTCTATTGGTGAAAGACAAGCTTTCAAGCCACACAGAACTCTTCTTCAGGTGCTCATGGGATGAGGGGAAAGCTGGGGGGAGAGGGTTAGTGGATTATACAACAACCCCCCCACACCCAGCTTCCCCCCCCCATGACTGAAGAGGTGTTAATGGACCACTTCACCTTGATCGCCCCTTGAAATGTGTTAATTATGCTAAACAATCTGTTCCACCTTGTATTTAGCTGTGACACTCTGAAGAAGAACTTAAAGCTTGTCTTTCACCAACAGAAGTTGGTCCAATAAAAGATATTACCTCTCCCACCTTGTCTAATATAGGCCTGGCCTTCGCTAGAAAATTAGGTCTGTGTAACTAGTAAAAAATTCACCCCCCTGAGCAGCATAGTTAAACTGATCTAAGTCTTCCGTCGACCTAGCTATTGCCTCTTGGGGAGGTGGATTACTTACACCAATGGAAGACGCTATCTACACTTCCAGGAGAGAATCTACAATGAAGTGCTGCAGCAGTGCATAACACACGAACTAGGGGTCACCCAATGAAATTTATAGGAAGCAGGCTTAAAACAAAAGGAAGTATTTTTTTACACAATGCACAGTCAACTTGTGGAACTCCTTGCCAGAGGATGTTGTGAAGGCTGAGACTATAACAGGGTTCAAAAAAGAACTAGATAAGTTCATGGAGGATAGGTCCATCAGTGACTATTAGCCAGGATGGGCAGAGACAGGGCCGCTCAGAGCGGGGGGGCAAGTGGGGCAATTTGCCCCAGGCCCTGCAGGGGCCCCCACGAGAGTTTTTCAGGGCCCCTGGAGCGGGGTCCTTCACTCACTCCGGGGGCCCTGGAAAACTCTCGCGGGGCCCGGGCCCCTGGAGCGTCTTCCGCTCCGGGTCTTCGGCAGCAATTCGGCGGCGGGGGGTTGTTCCGCTCCGGGACCCGCCGCTGAAGTGCCCTGAAGACCCGCGGCAGGGGGTCCTTCCGCCCCGGGACCCGCCGCTGAAGAGCCGGGTCTTCGGTGGCAATTCGGCGGCGGGGGCCCCCCGGCACCGAAGACCCCAGGCTCCCTGAATCCTCTGGCCAGGGATGTTGGCCCTAGCCTCTGTTTGCCAGAAGCTGGGAATGGGCGACAGAGGATGGATCACTTGATGATTACCTGTTCCATTCATTCCCTCTGTAACACCTGGCATTGGCCACTGTCGGAAGATGGGATACTGGGTTAGATGGACCTTTGGTCTGACCCAGTATAGCCGCTCCTGTGTTATGCTGCTGTAGTGTTTTTAAGTGTAGACCAGCCCTTAGAGGGCCAATTTGCCGATAATATAAGGGCAGAGGTGTAAATTACACAAAAAGTGGGTGTGAGCCTCTCAGTCTGAGAATCTAGTGGAAGTCCTAGGCCTCAATCTCAATCAAATTTTATTTGCCTTCTGGTTTCTGAACAGTTAGGCTGTACTTGGCTCATATTTTTAAAGCTTTTTTGTGTAACTATGAGGACTAGAAACATGCTTTGGGCCGGGGGGAGGGAGGGTAGATGATGAAAGCTAGTTGATGGTCTCATATAATCATGACTCCAGGAACTGGGACCTTAACAAAAACATAAAATATTGCAAGACTTGCAATAAAATCTCTCAGGTTGGCAATACTGAATTATGTGTATGCCATCTGTAAAAGATTCTAGCTATTTCTATTTAAAATAATAGATCCCTACTGTGATGGGTTGGGTCACAGACCCCCCCCCCCCCCCTTGGGAACTGCCAACTGATGTGCCAAGACTACTTCTGCCCCTGCTTTCTCTGCCAGCTTGGGACTCCATCACCCTGTCTTGTTGAGCCAGACACGCCAGTCTGCTCCAACACAGACCCAGGGTCTGAACCACGTGCCCCAAAGCTGCAGACTTAGCTGAAAACAGTTTAAGAAGTGTTCCTGTCTTTAACACTCAGAAGCCTAACTCCCAATGGGGTCCAAACCCCAAATAAATCCGTTTTACCCTGTATAAAGCTTATACAGGGTAAACTCATAAATTGTTTTTCCTCTATAACACTGATAGAGAGATATGCACAGCTGTTTGCCCCCCTCAGGTATTAATACATACTCTGGGTTAATTAATAAGTAAAAAGTGATTTTATTAAATACAGAATGTAGGATTTAAGTGGTTCCAAGTAGTGACAGACAGAACAAAGTGAATTACCAAGCAAAATAAAATAAAAGATGCAAGTCTAAGCTTAGTACAGTAATAAAACTGAATACAGATAAAATCTTACCCTCAGAGATGTTTGAATAAGTTTCTTTCACAGATTGGATGCCTTCCTAGTCTGGACACAATCCTTTCCCCTGGTACAGCCCTTGTTCCAGCTCAGGTGGTAGCTAGGGGATTTCTCATGATGGCCGCCTCTTTGTTCTGTTCCACCCACTTATATATCTTTTGCATAAGGCGGGAATCCTTTGTCCCCCTCTGGGTTCCCACCCCTCCTTTTCAATGGAAAAGCACCAGATTAAAAATGGATTCCAGTTCAGGTGACATGATCACATGTCATTGTAAGATTTCATTACCCACTTGCCAGCACACACATACATATACAGGAAGACTTACAAGTAAAACAGAGCAATCTACAGTCAATTGTCCTGGTTTATGGGAGCCATCAAGATTCCAAACCACCATTAATGGCCCACACTTTGCATAATTACAATAGGTCCTCAGAGTTATATTTCATATTTCTAGTTTCAGATACAAGAGTGACACATTTATACAATTAGGATGACCACACTCAGTAGATTATAAGCTTTGTAATGATACCTTACAAGAGACCTTTTGCATGAAGCATATTTTAGTTACATTATATTCACACTCATCAGCATACTTTCATAAAATCATATAGAGTGCAACGTCACAACTACCCTGTTGTAGAATAAATATACTTAAATTAAACCTTAGCAAGAGCGAAATCTGTATAACAGGATCTTAGCCAGTCACCTATCCCCTTCATCTTCTAGGAAGCACACTCTCAGCCTTTTCCAGAAACTCTGTTGAAAAGGTGTCTTTTGCAACATTCCAGGAAGGACTTGAACCAAGTACCGGGTAGAGACAGTCCCATCTAGCAGACTATCTACCACATGACACAAAGCTGCTGTCTGAGATTTTGTGGATGCTGTAGTGGAGGAAAGGAACTTTCAGCACAGCGTGCATTTAAATACACCTCTACCTTGATATAATGCTGTCCTCGGGAGCCAAAAAATCTTACCGTGTTATAGGTGAAACCACGTTATATCGAACTTGCTTTGATCCACCTGAGTGTGTAGCCCCGCCCCCCCAGAGCGCTGCTTTACTGCGTTATATTCGTATTATATCAGGTCGCCTTATATTGGGGTAGAGGTGTATTTGTTATGAGGTAACCACTCAGTCTCCAGACAAGTCTTCTGTGCCTGGTGTTTTAGCTGTCTTCCAGTGGTCCACTTGCCTGAACCAGTGGTTTTCAACCTTTTTTCATTTGTGGACCCTTAAAAAATTTCAAATGGAGGTGTGGACCCCTTTGGAAATCTTAGACATAGTCTGCAGACCACAGGGTGAAAGCCACTGGCCTAAACCAATCACAGTCTAAAAAACTGACCCAAAGTGTGACCAGCTACCAGGTGAGCCAGTAATAACCAGGGATAAGCCTATGGTCACCATGGTGGCCAGCAAATCCTGGACTGCCATCTACTTGCAGACTGAAGTCAGCAAGAACAGTCAATCTATGCTAATGGCAATTCATTGATAGTGAAGGGAGGGAATTTAATCAGCTTGTGACATGAACTGGCAGTGCAGCTGCTACCCAGGCACTAAAAGTAGCCCTGTCTTAATCCCATCCTAGGACTTGTGTTTGAAATGGATACTCTGTCAGATCCAGGTTTGGAGAGGGATGCATTTCAGGCTGGATGCAATACAACAACACCTCTTCCCTACTATACGCCCCTCCTTTAGTTTATGTTGGACTCTGAATACCTGCTGGTGACAACTGTGCCAAAACTGGCCCAGCAACAGCATCTAATCAGGTTTTGGTAATATATGCAAAGTAGAGGGTCTCCTCTTTTATTAACTCATAGCATGTTTTTGTTTTTACACCAATTGGGCATTAATCTTCCTGAACCAAAAGTTAGGATCCTTGACTCCTGACAGCTCAACCTCCTAAGGGGGTGAGACCACAGGTGCAGAAATTAAGCATCTTGTTCCTGGCTTATCCCATTTCCTTACAAATTTACTTCCTTGTCTCTCCCTGCCACCTACCACAGTAACCGAGGACTCCAGGCTCCTGCAATCATAGCCCCATGGACCTCCATTTTGCAAGCATATGGCACCATTGTCCCACCCTCTGGACCACTTGACAGTGGCCAGTAAAGGGACACAGCTGGGTGCCCACATAGTGATTTCCCCCCCCCCCCCCCCCCAGGGCTGACTGCAAAAGACTTCTTGAATCAAAACACACACACACACACACTCCCCTGCTTCCTAACCCACCACTGTCTCACAGCAAAGGACCTCTCAGAGCCGACAGTGCCATCCCTCTCAAAATGGGGAAAAAACAATTCCCCCTTATTTCGACAGACATCATTTCTTTCTCCTGCCCTTAACTACACTGTCCCCTTGGCCCAATGGAAAGGAACACCATCATAATCACTCACGCTCTTTGTCTCTGCTGCCCTCACCCGCCAGTCCCACTGCCATGGAATTACCAGAGGGAAGAATTCAGGACTCCCTTCCTCCTAACTGGATGGGCCTCTCCCACCCCTGGCTACAGACACTCATCCACCCTCTCTTTCAGTTTTCAAGACCAACTCTCTACAAGAAAGAAGACAGCACTTACTTTTTTTACAAAATCTCCTGGCCTCTCATGCTGCAGGCTGCCCTCATTTCTAATCCCACCATCACCTGTGGTCAGTCTCCCTGCCACAGAGGCTGCGCCCATAGGTACCGCTCCAAGGGATTCTCATTTTAATGACTTCTTAATCTGCTGGCCTCTCACCTCAGTAGGGGAACCCCCTTAACCATAACAACTTGCTTACCCACCTCTGCTCTCACTATTAGAAAGGGAGAAAATAATTCCACAGCTAACCCACCAACCAGAAGGTGTGAGGCAGGGATCGGCAACCTTTGGCACACGGCTCGCCAGGGTAAGCACCCTGGTGGGCCGGGCCGGTTTGTTTACCTGCCGCGTCCGCAGGTTCGGCCGATCGCGGCTCCCACTGGCCGCGGTTCGCCGCTCCAGGCCAATGGGGGCTGCGGGAAGCGGCGCAGGCCGAGGGATGTGCTGGCTGCCGCTTCCCGCCGCCCCCATTGGCCTGGAGCGGCGAACCACAGCCAGAGGGAGCCGCGATCGGCCGAACCTGCGGACGCGGCAGGTAAACAAACCGGCCCGGCCCGCCAGGGGGCTTACCCTAGGGTTACCATACGTCCGGATTTTCCCGGACATGTCCGGCTTTTTGGGCTCCAAATCCCCGTCCGGAGGGAAATCCCCAAAAGCCGGACATGTCTGGGAAAATCGGGACATGCGGGGCCGGGGGGGGCCGGGGGCCGCCGGTGCCGGGGGCTGGGGGCCGAGAGCCGGGGGCCGGCGGGGCCGGGGGGGGCTGAGCCGGGGGCCGGGGACCGGCAGTGCTGGGCGGGCCGGGGGTGTTCGGCCGGGCCCGGGGCCGGCACCCCAGGGCCCAAGCTGACCCAGGCTGGAGATGCCGGGGGGGGCAGACTGGGCCGCGCCTCCTCCCCCCACATCCCCCTTACCTGCTTCAGGCTTCCCGCGAATCAAATGTTCGCAGGAAGCAGGGGAGGGGGCGGAGTTGGGGCGGGGACTTTGGGGAAGGGGCGGAGTTGGGGCGGGGGCAGGGGCGGGGCTGAGGGCGGGGCCGGGGCCCTGTGGAGTGTCCTCCTTTTGGAGGCTCAAAATATGGTAACCCTAGCTTACCCTGGCGAGCTGCGTGCCAAAGGTTGCCGATCCCTGGTGTGAGGTATGTGCCTAGCCAGGCTGTTGAGTCCCTGCTGGCTTTGAAGAGGCCCCTGTTATAGGACAAGCCCCATAATTGCAGTCTCTGCTGGTGATGACGGGGCAGGGCAAGGCTGCGAAGTTAAATTAAGATAAAAATCCAAGTTGGTATTACTGCAAATCAAAAGGGGAGTTTTTCCCCCCACCACAATCACCTCCTTGCTAATTCCTGTAAACCTCTTACTGTGTATCACAATTGAGTCACTAACATGGTGTTCTGCCAAACTAGCTGTGTGTGTGTGTGTGTATATGGGGGGAGAGGGTCATACTTCACAATTTTTCATCTTCCAAAATAATCTGTTTTCTAAATGCATTGCTAAATCCTTGTTCTAACAGTCTCCCATCTGCTCATTCTTTCAACACACCCATTATGTAGTCTGCTGTTTTGTTATAGTGCCAGAACTTTGCATGCTGCAACTACAGCAGTCAGTACTTTCAAATGTAAGATGTTTTTCTAATGTCACTGAAAAAGCTCTGCAATTAGCACCAAATCGAAGTGACTCCTTTGCCACTGAGCTTAATCTCATCCTAGAGTCTGTGATGTAATCTCAGCACCAGACATGCGAATTATAGGGCTATGATTCCATCCAGAGGTTCTGGTGACACCCTAAAATACTAGTTTGGAGGGTAAGTGTTTTGTGTAGATACCAGAATGCCTCAGTGGAATTATAAATCCATAAATCACAATGTTCATCATATTTAATATGTAGATCTGAGTCCCAGATCCATGGTCCTTTATTTTTCTGTATTCAGCCTCATCATAATTAGTTACTACACATTCAATGTGAAACAATGAAAACTAATTTAGTGCAAAAAATAGCATCACTGGAGCACTAAAGATCTGATCTACAAAGCATTTAAGCACATGCTTAACTTTAAGCACGTGAGTGGTAGCAAAGGGAGTACTCACGTGCTTAAAGTTAAGCATGTGGTCAAGTACAATGCTGAATTAGGACCTAATTTTGAGCTTTTAAGCTCCCAAAATTCAGTGTATTCCAAAAGCTAAGGTCATTTTTGCTCTCTTGTGCATATGCCTTAGTATGTAATAGTAGCCTTTCATATTTAAAGTGTTGTGAAAATATTGGGCTACATCTTGCTTGCCTCATTCTCAAGAGCAGTCCTGTTTTCTTTGGTGGGACTATTCAGGTTAGGAGGACAAGGACTATTATCTAATTAAGTTTCATAACAGGCCTGGGAGATATTGTAAGTAGGTAGGTAAGTACCATTGCTTGCCTTTTCCATAAGGGAATCTGATGCACAGTGGTCAAATGACCTGCTTACATAATCAGCAAGAGATTGGTAGACTCCTTAAAGGACATTAAGATGGATCTTAACGAGAAAGGCCAGTATTATTGAGGAATTGAACCACATCTTTGAGCATGATCCATCATACAAAGAGTGAATGGCTTGCTGGAAATGGGTTCCCTGAAGGAGGGAGAGAGATGTGACTGGATTTTCTTTAAAAAAAGAGCAGGATAATTTTGCCCTTGATTCAGCAAGCCACTTAAGCATGTGCTTAACTTTTGGCAAGTTCTTAAAATCCTGCTGACTTCAAAGGCTGCAGAATTGTGGCTTTTATGACCAGTGGTTATATTTGAGCTACCACCAAGAAGGTAAATTAAACCAGTGGCTTCAATGTATAAGCTGATTCCAGGGGTCAGGAAAGATTCCCCTTCCACTTTTCCCAGCACACCTCCCACAAAGGGGCCATAGCGTGGGACCAAATCTGTCTCTGTCTTTTAAATGATGCTTTGCAGACTTGCTATTAATGAACTGGATTAAGAGCTGCAATGCTCTATCATAGAAGAAGCCCCACCTCACCATACCACTATTCACCATCCTGTATGCCCCTTTCCTGGTAACCATTACAGATGTGATTAAACTATGATAAAAATAACTCCTTTAATGCTGAATGCTGTTGTTTGGGTCATCTACTGTAATTGGAGAAAACGTTGTTTGTGTCCAATTCCTTTTCCCCCCACAAATGCTTTTTAGTTCAGTCCTAAGTGAGTCACAGATCAAAGCATTTCTTCTTCATTCAGCTTTATAGGCCAAATTGCAATTTACAATGTCTGTGGTTTTAGCTAATCTGTCTCTGTGTCATCTCACTTTAAATCAACAGAATCCAGCAGAAAATAACTCATTTAAGCATGCCCTGCTGAACTAAGAGTTTTAACTTGGGCATCCTGTTACTGATCCTTCCCAAAGGTAGAACTTTTGTGGGGCTTTGCTATTATTATAAAAAATAACCTTTTAAACAACTTGTTTTAACAGAGCTGAAACAACCGCGGTTCCTGTTAGAGCTCCATTTTGCTTCTTTCTGCAAGTTTAACTATCAAACGGCAGCTTAACACTATGAAAAGCCTTTTAGTTTTCATGAAGTGAAGGAGAGCAAACATACTTTTGCCGAATTTCAAACCCTCTTGAGTATCCTGGGTTCAAAAGTTCAATTCAAACTTTAATCTGATTGGTTCTGTGTTGGAGAGACGGTGGGGTAAAATAGGGAGCAGACAGGAGAGGGGAAAATACTAATGGAAAAACAGATGCAGTGGCCCTGAATCACCATTGCGCATCTCCAGTTTTACACTGGTATAACACCACTGAAAGCATTGCATTTACATTGGGGTTAAATTGGAGTACCACTGTGATGAACCAGACCCCGTGTAAGTAAAATACATACATAGGGACAAGGTTCTCTGCTTGAGTAAATCAGCATATCTCCATTCATTTTGAATACACACATGTTCTGGGCCTGATTCTCTTCTCATACCAGTTTTACATCCATATAACTCCTGATTTACCTCAGTGTAAGTGAGAGGAGAGTCAAACCCACTGTATCTATTTTCCCATCAAATTTCTTTCTCCTTTCTCAGTTCTTCGCTCTTTTCTCTGTATCTGTACTGTTGAGCCTGCCCACTGCTCTATTTGTCACCTTGTGAACCCGTGCTATTATACACACCCATGTAGGTAGGTACTTGGATACACCATCTATTGAATACTCACTGGAGCAGCTTCAGTGAATAGGAGTTGCTGTGGTACCCCCAGAAAATCCATCTATTGGGATGGAGAATTCATCTCCCTACGCTGCAGCTCTGAGTTAGCATTGTTTAAGCAGCTCTTCTCAACTATCTTAGGGCTTGTCTACACTTACAGTGCTGCAGCGGTGCCACTGTCGTGCTTAATGAAGACACTACTTATGCTGACAGGAAAGCATCTCCTGTCTGCGTAGATACTCCACCTATGTCTACAGGAGAAGCCCTCCCATCAACATAGCACTGTCTACACCAGGGGTTAGGTCAGTATAACTACACCGCTATGGGGTGTGGATTTTCCAAGCCTTAAAAATCAACTGTACATAAGACTCCCACTTGTGCCAGCCTGGCTTTTGCGCAGGGTTCTCCTAACTCTAATAAATAACACAATGTTCACTTTAGCTGGAAATTTTTTTTTTTTTTAAAAATGCTGACTCGCCCTTTAAAAGAACACGAGTTATTCAGCAACTCCCATTGTTCTCAAAATACAGCCCAGCATCTGTTCACTTGTGAACTGAGTGACTTTCAAACCAAATTGGCTGAGTCAAATATTACCATTTTATATTTTCATTAAAGTAGTGCCTAGAAGCCCTAATCTTGATTGGCACCTTCTTATGCCAGGTGATATAAAAGCACATGGGATCCATGCCTCAATCTAGAAGACAAGTAGCATATGAAGGATATTGGAAGAAGGTTTCAATCAATTATATGCAAATTGTATATACATATAAACACTGTCAATTAAAAATAATAACAACTAGATAGAAGAGCCAGCTTACTTCCAAGGCAGTTCTGTTTTCCCACCTCGCTATCCATAGTAGATACACATCTGACACTACTCCTGGTTTGGCTGGTCCCTAGGGCTGTAGGCGGCAGGTATGGGTGCCTCCCCTCCCTGAGCTGTAAATTGTTTTCCTGGCAGGGAGAGAGCTTCTCTTACAGATTGGCTCTTCTCTGATCTCTACCAGGCCCCTACCTGGACAGGAAACAGGGACTAGTGGGACTAGTGGACATGGACTGGGACTAGTGGACCCCCCAAATCTAGTGAATCCAACCCACTCCCCAAACACTACCATGTCCTCCAACCCTATAATCCAAAGACACCCTCCCTCCCACACTTGCTTTTTCAACCCCAAAACAACTTTTTATATTCCCACCCAATGGTCCGCCAACATTTCCTCCTGACTCACTAACTCCCTTAATGCAAAAGAACCCTCCTGCTCCTCAACCCAGAGACCCCTCTGTGATGGGTTTGGTCACAGAGATCCCCTTGGGACTGTCACCTGACGTGCTGAAGTTACCTCTGAGTCCGTTTTCCCTGCGCTTGGGACTTCCAGGACCCTGCCTTGTTGAGCCAGACACCTGCTGCAACATAGACCCAGGGTCCGGGCCACGCCCCCAAAGCTGCAGGCTTTAAGTGAAAACAGCTCTGCAGGTTACCTCTCCAGCACCCAGACACCCAGCTCCCAATGGGATTCAAACCCCAAATAAATTGGTTTTGCTCTGTATAAAGCTTATACAGGGTAAACTCATAAATTGTCCACCCTATATAACGCCGATAGAGAGATATGCACAGCAGTTTGCTCCCCTAGGTATTAATCACTTATTCTGGGTTAATTAATAAACAAAAGTGATTTTATTAAGTATAAAAAGAAGGATTTAAGTGGTTTCAAGTAATAACAGACAGAACAAAGTAAGTCAACAAGCAAAATAAAGCAAAGACACGCAAGTCTAAGCCTAATACATTAAGAAACTGATTACAGATAATATCTCAGTCCCAGAGATGTTCCAATAAGCTTCTTTCACAGACTAGACTCCTTCCTAGTCTGGGCCCAATCCTTTCCCCTGGTACAGTCCTTGTTAGTTCCAGCAGACATCTTAGATAGAAAACAGGGTCTTTCTCATGACTGGCCACCGCCCTCTGTTCTGTTCCACCCCCTTTTATAGCTTTGGCACAAGGCAGGAATCTTTTGTCTCTCTGGGTCCCAACCCCTCCTTGTAAATGGAAAAGTACCAGATTTAAGATGGATTCCAGTATCCTGTGACATGGTCACATGTCCTGTGAGACCCCAGCCTCCATTCTTCCTGGGCTGGCGCACACGTACACAGGAAGGTTTGCAAGTAAACAGAGCCATTTACAGTTCATTGATTCTGAAGCACTCTTAATGGATTCCACTTAAATGTTAACATCAGTAATACAAGTTTATATCTTATTCTTCTAACTTCAGACACAGAAATAATACATACAATCAAATAGGATGAAAACACTCAGTAGATTATAAGCTTTGTAATGATACCTTACATGAGTTCTTTTGCATAAAGCATATTTCAGTTACATCATATTCATATTTATAAGCATATTTTCATAAAGCATATGGAGTGCGTCACACCCTCCTCGTGCCATCTTTTGCCTCAGTAGATCCCAGAGCCCTGGCTTCTTCACGGAATTCTCCTGGGAATTTTTCCCATAATGCTGGCAACTGTCTCCATGAAGATATAAAAGGGAACAAATTGTTCTCTAAGTATGCTGGTGCTAGCCCATTGTACAGGAGTGGTACAGAAGAGGTATGTTGGTCTGTTATTTCATGCAATCTGCAATGGGCACTGCTGCTAACTTTCCCATAATAGAAATCTCTGCCTAGTGCCTTCAGGTACTGTCTGTTTCACATATTATCCCTTTCACATTAGGGTGTAATTTAAAAAAGAAGCTTGCAATAGTCCCACTCATAGGAGTCAATGGCAGCAGAATCAAGCCCTGAATTATCTGATGTCAACAATTCTGCTCCGTAAAAATTGGGGTGTATCTTGAGAAGGTATCCAGTTCGTCTGGTTTGGCAGGGGCTAGGGGAGTGCGAGGTAGGAGGGCAAACCTTCATTGAGGTAGGGCCAGCATACAAAGGAGTGTATTTGACTAAAAAGGGGCAAGAAACATTCTCCCTGTCAATGGGGGGAAAATAATCATGTAAGATTGAAGGATCCCTAGCATCTCTCTAATCCTTGTTGCCCTCCATTTTTGGAGACGCTGTTAACAGAGTAGCTTGAAGCTCAGCTGATTTGGTTTGCATAGACTCATATCTCTTTGATTGCTGTGGTTCTTAAGTCCTGGTTTTAGGTTTGATTGAAAGCAAAATCCAAAGAAAACGTAGTTAAAACTGATAAACTTTCAGTTTATCATGGCCCCACTGAAGCCAATAGCAAAACTCCCCTTGACATCAATGGTGCCAGGATTTCACCCCAAATGTCTCGTTTTGGTTGGTTGGTTTTTGGTTTTGTTTTTTGCATGTTTTTTGATACCAAAATTGCTTTTTTCTACTGTAGTACCATATTTGGTACCATAGAATGGATAGGTCCCAAGATCCTCAAAGGTATGTAAGCACCTAACTCCCACTGAAGTCAATTACTTTTTGAGGATCTGTGTTTGCGTTACACAGAAACATAGACATTGCTATAATGAGTCAGACCAACTAGTCTGGTATCCTGCCCCTGGGAATGACCAACACTAGTTCCCTTAAAGGATGATGTAAAATCTGCATAATGTACAATTCTGCTATAATATGTTCCTGGGGAAGTTCCTTCTTAACCGGAGACCAGGAACAGCTGGTTTATGTCCTGAATCTGAGAGTTTGTATAGCCTCTATAAATGTTTTTGCTAGCTAGTGTAACTGCAGATGACATTCTTATGAATATACTTATATAATCACTTTTTGAATTCTGCTAAGCTTGTTGCCTCAATATTATCTTGTAGCAATAAGTTCCACAGGTTGATCATGCAAAAAAGTATCTCTGTTTTATGAGTTTTAAATTTGTCACTTTTAAATTTAATTGAGTTTCCCTTTGTTCTTGTACTAGGAGAATGGCTTTCTCCAATTCCATTCATTATCTATCATGCCACCTGATATTCACCTTCTTTCTGTGGTAGCCTTACTCTTACTCTCCCCTTATGAAAAGTCTTTCTATACCTCCAATCCCTTTTGTTGCCTTCTCTTTTTGCTATATCAAAGACATGACAACAAAAACTGAATACAGTATTCAAGGTAAGGCCATTAAGTTGTATAATAGGCACAACAGCAGCTAGATTATTTCCTGAGTGGTTACAGTTAATTTAAAACCCCCTCATTAGTTCAAATTGCTCTTTCCAACAAAGATTACCTTGTACTGATGTAGGCCCAGTGATGGGCTATATAAACCCCATACAGGCCAACAAAGAGTTAATAGGAGCCTGAAAGACCAGTTAACCCACCTGGTTGCTCAATTCAGGCTCAATTCAGTATTTGACCTAGCTGGGGAAGAGCTGGGTAGTTTCCAGTGCTTACTTTGTGCCAGGACTTGCCAGCGCTGAGCCCCAGCGCCTCTAGGCTTGGCGGTTCGTAGCCCTGGCACCTCTGGCTTGCTGCATGAGTTATGAAAGTAAAAAAATTGCTTGAGCTCCAGCACCTAACTGCTTGAGCCCTGGCACCTCTTTCATTACAAATTAAGTACTGGTAGTTTCCATAAAGGAAGGAGTTCAGCGCAATAGTGAGAGGAGACCCAAGGGTGAGAAGGTGATTTTCAGTCCTCTTCTAAGGAGAAGGCCCAGGGGAGAGGCAGTGGGGAAATCCTCTTGCGGGTGGAAAGGCTGAAGGAAACCCAGCCATAGGGTTGGGGGAAGTGTCTGCACTGGGCTCCTAACAGGGGGAGCAGGACCCAGTAGAAATGGCCCTGCTGTTTAGTGTCCTGACAATAGGACAGAAGTGTTATGTTTTGTTGTCTCTCTGTGAAGAGACTGAAACTCAAGTAAGACCTCAGGTGGGGCAGAAGATGTTTTAGTTTGCTACCTGTGGTTTAAAATCGGCGAAGGACGTTATTTAGAACGCTAAGAACATTATTCTCTGGAAGACGTGGAACTTCAGTGGGATGTAGCTGGAGGGCCAGGTTCTGAATACAGGAGACAGTTGGAAAATACCACAACAGGCATTCCAGGACAGTGAGGCCCATTACAACCCCAGGTCTTGCTGATGCCATGGGCACCAGGCTCAAGGGTTATACTTGTCTACATTTAATTTCATCTGCCATCCCGTTGGCCTGTTGCCTAACTTTGCTAGATTCTTCAGAGGTTATTGTTTATGATTTATATTTCAGTAGTGCAGAGAGCTTTCAACTGCGTCAGGATCCCATTATCCTAGGTACTGCACAAATACTAAATTACAACCTCTCTTCAAAAGACAGTCTGAAAACAATATTATCTCGTTTTGAGTAACCTAAATCACTTTGAATCATCTCAGACTTTGCCAACTCACTCTTGAGCCCTTCTTCCAGATACTCCTCTGTCCAGCCACCCAAAACCTACATATCAAGGTAATATAAATTGGAACATCAGGTATACGGTACATGCTCCACTGCCAATCCAGCTGCTTGCCAGCTGATTTTACCACCCTCCTAAGAGAGGAGCTGAAGAGGATAATTCACTAGACAGAAAATATTTATCTGTGCTAGGAAACCATTTTAACGTCTCACTGCTGTTCTCTGGTTTATTTTTTCTCTTCTTGTTCCTGTATGGCTGAATACTAATGAGATAGTATTTGGCCATATATCAACTGCTCATTTTCATGTAATTAACTAGGCACAGATAGCAGCAATTAATAGTCCAGGTTTTCTCAGATGGAAGGTGATTGATTAAAAGGCCTCGCAGTCTAATATATGTAACTTTTTCTTTTATTTTAGCCCAGCATACTTGCTGATTTTAGTGTTCTCCCCATCAGTGTCTTGACCCCAATCATTGGCAAAACTACCAGTGGTTCTAATGGGAGCAGGATTGGGCTCTAGCTAAACTAAATTTCTGAACAAGGAATAAGAGGAGGGGTCAGGAGAGGGTTGACCTTTGTGGTACTTTAACCAGCAATATCTAGCCATTAGTGCTGGAAAGCTGTAGTCAATGGGAGCCGCAGTGGCTCAGCACCTTTGAAAATCAGGCCCAAGGCAGCTCAAATTGGGCATGCAGAACTGGAGGAACCTCAAATTAGAGGGTGCTTTTTAAAATGTGGCCTTAATGTGTTGGAGAACTGTATGTACGGCACCCAGGACATGAGAGATAATTGGGAGTGTGGGGAGGCTAGAAGGCAGGAGGCTGTTCCAGGGGCTGGAAGACTCTCTGAAGGAGTTTGTTCTTAGTGGTAGGGGTGTGTGTGTGGGTATCATGTGATTGTATCTGTTTTCAAAGTTGTGTAGGAACCTAGTGGTCTTGACAGGCATAGCATCAAAGGTGGGTTGGATGGGTCAAGTCTCTTCCCCAGGACAAGAATACACCCCCCTTCAGAGCAGGTCCAGGGGTGTGATCCTGGGTGCTGCTGTTGGAGAAAGCAGACACAAACAGTTTGCAGTTGAAATGTGTGGGAATCAGAAGGATGAGATTTAAGGTCTGATACTTCTCACTCATCACAGGTAGCCAGAACAAGTTGCTATAGTCACAAAGCTAGAAAAACAGTTTTGGTTGCATCCTTAACACATTTGGGCATTCCCTAGTATATGAAATGGGCATTCCCTAGTGCATAAGAGTCTGATTCAGAGTCTACTGAAGTCACTAAAAAGACTCCCCTTAATTTCAGCGGGCTTTGGATCAGACCCAAAATGAACATTTCATAGCTCATAGACTGTCTCTTTACAACAATAATGTTCTTTTGAAATTATATTGACCAACCAAATTCTGGAGGATCTGAAGTAGCTCCTAATCCAGCTTTCTAAAGTCCCCCTCTTAAGTTCATTTTAAATTTTTCCATCCTCCTTATTGCTTTGCTTCCGTCGGTGACTCTTAATTCCCACTGCCCATTTTTTTTAATCTCATATAAATAAACTCTTTCATACACACCCCAAACAGAGATGCACATGATCTGCCCATTCCATTACAAAATTATCTCGAGCAGTGAGATGAGGAAGTAAGTAAAATAGAAAAACAATATGAAGGTATTGTGGGTTTTTACCCAGCTTACAGATCCTTTTTCAGTTCCTTCTTGCATGAGTTGCTGCTCTTAAACTGGGTGACAGCTGATTATTCCTTGTGTATTTTAAATAATGCTGAATGTACAAGAAGTAGATAATCAGCATTCTGATGACTGCAAATGGATATACAGTAACTTTTTCTACATGATGAAAGAAGTTTCACCAAATACTGCAGTGTCTAGTCTAGTTTTTGTTCATCCTATTTCGATACAGGCCTGTGTAAGGTCAATGACTCTTTTAAAAGTAAGGAAAACATGGATACATGCCCAGCTTATATCCTGCTGACAGTGCAGTTCTCTGTAGCATGTACAGTACGTTGCTGAAACATTGATAGTGGGTTTTTACAGAGGTCTGCACTCTATTACTCTGCATTTTAATGTATAAATTGATCCAAGGATAAGCAGATCATAAAAATTATGAACTATTTGGCTATATGGCAATGATCCTTTTAACCAACAATGTACAGTACACAGATACATAAAACACACACACAAGTGCAATATATGGTGGTGATCCTGATAAACTGATCAGGCACCTTTGACTACTACTGACACACTCAGCGCGTTAATCCAGCTCCTCAATCTACTTCTAACGTTGCAAAACCTCTTGGCCACTGCCAGGAGCCGCCATTTCTTGAAGTGAAATCAACCTGCCACAAAACTGCTTCCTTTCATTCCCCCAAAGGAAAATTCCTTCCCCACCCACACTGCTGTCAGTTAAACAGAGCTGGACCAGGATGAATCCAGTTATCTTGGAATCGTGCAAGGCTAGAAAGGGGAACTTTTTCCGATTGGGAAAGAGATTCCCAGCTTCTTAAATTGGGCCATCAGCACCAACTTTTAGTTCTGCAAAGTCCTGAGATATCAAGCTTTAAAGTCATGATATATTTACAGAAAATTTTATTTGATGTGATTTTTAGAGGTGTTTAAAGTGTATTATTTATGTTTTTTTCCTACTTCTGAGCCCTTTCGTGGTAACTAAGGAACCTGGCTTTCAAAGAGGAAGGATACAAGAAATAATTGATACATTATTTTTTAAACTCTAAATTATTAGGAAAATAATTGTGGCTGTGGCATGCACAAAGGTGGCGTGATGTGGTATAAAAGTTTTATTGGCATTAACTGAGGATGACTTGCGTAACTCCCCCAAGGCCTGATCCAAAACCCATTGAAGTCAATGGGAGTCTTTCCATTGACTTCAGATCCACTGGGAATGCATACAGCCATCAAAAACTTATGCTAATAAAACCTTTGTACCACATCATTCATTTCCTGTATATGATATATTCCAAATGGAGTCTGGGCGTGTGGTTACTCATGAAAATAACTTTATAATAACTAGAAGAGCTAAAGTAGTGCAATAGCTTAATTTTAATATTTGCAATTCAAAACCCAGTTTGTCCAAATAGTGAGGGGTAGCCTGAACAAAGAGCCAGGTAGCCCTTTCTAACTTGTTTTCCCTAATCACAGATCTGCTAGAACTGAATTGGTGTCACACTTGTACTGCTGTTTGCTCTTATAGCTATTCCCATTGCTGCCGAAGCTCGAATGGGATTGCAAAATTGATATTAACATTATGTTATGCTTCATTTGTTCACCTATTGGCAGTTGCCTTGCTGAGATTATTGTGGGTTTTTTCCTCTCTATTTTTAGCTCTGTGTGCTGCCTTCAGCAGGCTGGTTATCAGAGCCCTGATCGCTACATTTTGTAGTTTAACAAGTCCCTGTTTTGCTAATCATGAAAAACTAGTTCCAACCAACTATGCAAGAAGGGAACTTCGTCTCTACACTGCAAGCACAGATATGTAATATGTATTGATTTGACAGTTTGAATTCTGACAGGCACATAATGGTTTGGAAAATATTTAGGACATATTTTGCTGCTTTTAAAACCAGAGTGGTTAACATGCACATTTAATCTTTTCGGGATATAAAGGCGCCCACCAGATTCTGTATTTGATTTTGTGGATCTTTGTACAATCCAATCTGCAGTCTTGATGTGGGCCTCTTGGTAGTTTCAAAACTTTGGGCCTGATTTCTCTATAGCCTAGCAGCCACATCCTGGCAGTAGATACCATGTTGTCAAATCTCAGTTTCATTGCGAGGCTCTTAGTGTTTGTTGTCTGTCTTAAAACCCCAACTCCTGGAGTCAAGTGCTTTTGTGCAAATCAGTTTTCATTTTTTTTTTAAAGAAGGAAATTTCTAGCCCTTGTGGTTGCGGAGAAAAGCTGGAAAGCATGAAGCGGGGGGACCCTAAACGCTCAGTCACCAGAAGACAAACAAAAAGACCCCCAAAGTTCTTATTAAAAAAAACAAACCCTCCTGATTTTTTTTTGTCTTGACTCCTGAGTTTTGAACACATGGGGCATGCAAACCTGTATTCTGCTGGGGGCAGTCTGTGATCCTCAAGAAGAGCCTCCACTGCCTGAGACCTGTGTCAAGTGGGTGCCAAACACTGTCATAACAGAGCTCCGTGAGAATCACAACTGTAAGTCGAGTGACACACACTGCCCTAGATCTGTGGCACAACTTCCCTTGATGACAGCAAGCATCAAGCTCATGGACTTGGAGGAGAGGAAGGTGATCAGGAACAGTCAGCATGTATTCACCAGGGGCAAGTCATGCCTGACCAACCCGATTGCCCCTTATGATGAGATAACTGGCTCTGTGGCTATAGGGAAAGCGGTGGACGTGATGTGATATATACCTTGACTTTAGCAAGCTTTTGATACGGTCTCCCAGTATTGTTGCCAGCAAGTTAAAAAAGTATGGATTGGATGAATGGACTGTAAGGTGGATAGAAAGCTGGCTAGATTGTCAGGCTCAGTGGGTAGTGATCAACGGCTCGATGTCTAGTTGGCAGCCGGTATCAAGCGGAGTGCCCCAGGGGTCTGTCCTGGGACCGGTTTTGTTCAACATCTTAATTAATGATCTTGGTATGGATTGCACCCTCAGCAAGTTCGCAGATGACACTAAGCTGGGGAGAGAGGCAGATATGCTGGAGGGTAGGGATAGGGTCCAGAGTGACCTAGACAAATTGGAGGATTGGGCTAAAAGAAATCTGATGAGGTTCAACAAGGACAAGTGCAGAGTCCTGCACTCAGGACAGAAGAATCCCATGCACTGCTGGGGACCGACTGGCTAAGTGGCAGTTCTGCAGAAAAGGACCTGGGGATTACAGTAGATAAGAAGCTGGATATGAGTCAGTAGTGTGTCCTTTTTGCCAAAAAGACTAACGGCATATTGGGCTGCATTAGTAGGAGCATTGCCAGCAGATCGAGGGAAGTGATTATTCCCCTCTGTTCGGCACTGGTGAGGCCACATCTGGAGTATTTCATCCAGTTTTGGGCCCCCCACTACAGAAAGGATGTGGACAAATTGGAGAGAGTCCAGCGGAGGGCAACAAAAATGATTAGGGGGCTGGGGCACATGACTTATGAGGAGAGGGTGAGGGAACTGGGGTTATTTAGTCTGCAGAAGAGAAGAGTGAGGGGGGATTTGATAGCTACCTGAAGGGGGGTTCCAAAGAGGATGGAGCTCGGCTGTTCTCAGTGGTGGCAGATGACAGAACAAGGAGCAATGGTCTCAAGTTGCAGTGGGGGAGGTCTAGGTTGGATATTAGGAAACACTATTTCACTAGGAGGGTGGTGAAGCACTGGAATGGGTTACCTAGGGAGGTGGTGGAATCTCTAGTCTTAGAGATGTTTAAGGCCCAGCTTGACAAAGCCCTGGCTGAGATGATTTAGTTGGGGTTGGTCCTGCTTTGAGCAGGGGGTTGGACTAGATGACCTCCTGAGGTCTCTTCCAACCCTAATCTTCTATGATTCTATGACTGAAGGTAGTATAACAGCATACACTGTCATGTCCTCTAAGCACAGAGGCTTCTGTCAGACCTTCACAGTGTATGTACAGGAGAGATTTTATTCAATAGATTTTTTCCCCCCCATTCATTTTGCTAGAGGATTATTTCTTCCATTTCTTCTCGTTTCAGCACAGGCTGTGATTTAACCACAGAAATTGATCCTTTCGGAAATACTTGACCTCTCCTTAACAGTTTCTCTTTTTCAAACCAATCTTACAGAATGTCCACAACCATTTGCCAGCAGTCAGCTATTTACTCCCAACCTGTTGTGGGTGGGGAAATAAAAAAAATGACAAATGTCAGCTCCTCTCATCTTTAATTATACTGGCAGCTGGTTGGACTACAGGAAATTTATTCTCTATGCATAATTCAGGTTTCTCAAGCAAGGAATATTTGATTACAAAGCTAACAAAATACTGCCTCTCAGATGATTATCCAGGATGTTCAAGGGCAGATGAAGCCAATAAGACATTGAGACAGTGTGAATCTAGTGGACACATGGTGGAACCACTGTGCTCTGATTGCAAGGAGCTGGAGCTGGCCTCTGTTTGTACATCTCAGGCTTGTCTACGCTTACAGCACTGCACCGGTGCAGCTGCACGACTGTAGCGCTTAGTGAAGATGCTGATGGGAGAACTCCCATGGGTGAAGGTACTCCATCTCCCCAAGAGGCAGTAGCTATGTCGATGGAAGAAGCCCTCCCGTCGACATAGTGCTGTCTACACTCAGGTTAGGTCGGTATAATTGTGTCACTCAGGGGGTGTGGATTTTCCACGCCCCCTTAACGACATAGTTATGCTGACATAAATTGGTAGTAGAGACCAGCGCTGAGATTGGCACGTGGAGTGTGGAGAGGTGTTGTGCCACAGAGGAATCATGATCTAATGGTCAAGAGAATGGAATGGAGACTCAAGAACCTTGGGTTCTGTTCCCAGCTTTACCAGTGACTGGTTGCAAGATGAGGGGCAAGTCGCTTACTCACTCTTTGCCTTAGTTTTCATGGGCTCAGTCCTCCCCTGACTCTCATGTGGGAGCCACCAAGGAGCCAGTTCCCTGTGGCTGATCCGGGCTGCCCTGCGTCTCAGAGCAAACCAGGAGCTGCTCTATCTTACACTCCAGCATGAGGTCCCTTAAGCCATAAGGTTCTTTAGAGTGGAGGATCCACATCCCTGCTCTACCTTTGTCTCACCTGTGTCATGTCTCCTTTCTTTCCCAGCCTGCCCCCTTCTGCCAGGGCAGAGGGTGGAGCAGCTGGCACTGGTGCCCCCTCTGAGTTTATGTCAATGAGGAGTTCACCTCTGTAAGTGGAATTTTCCAGTGGCCAGTTATGGCCAGAATCCATTCTCTTTGTGCCACCGTAATGGTGCAAAGTGGCAGGATTCTGTTGGAGAATCTGGACCCCATCTGGTAAACTAATAATATCAACCTTGCAGGGGGTTGGGAGACTTAGGGCCAGATCCCCAGCTGGTGTAAATCAGCATAGTTTCATTGGGTTTGCTGGGGATCTACCCCTGAATGTTTGCAAACTGCTTTGAGATCCTTGGATGGATATTGCTACAGATAGGCTAAGCATTGTTATTGTGACTCAGCTGCACCCCAGGGCACACCCACGCATCACAGAATGTGTTACTGCCTATTATAAAATAGCCTTCTGCTGGGCTGTTGGAGTGGTTGCTGTTACTCATTTTTCTGCATCTCTCCAGTAATTTAAGTTTATGACTTGAAGTGGTGAGTACTATTCAGTGAGGAGGTGAAGAAGGTCTAGCTCACATGGGTTTGCTAGATGTAGGGCCTCATTCTAGACTCATGCTGTGCACAGAAATTCCCACTGGAATCAATGGGAGTTCCAGGCACAGAGCATCTGTAGAATCTGACCCATAATCTGGAATACTTACTGACCAATCAGGTGTCTCAGTTTTTCCTTGCTGTGTTACATATTCAAATACATCTCTCACTTGGGCAATGGGAGACATGAGTCTGCATACACTGATTCTCTGTGCTGCCAAGACCAAGTCACTTAACTTCCCACCCGCACTTTCCCCTTCAGTCAAATGGTTTTAAAAATTCTGACCTACCCACTTTATAGGAATGCTGTGAGAATTAATTATTGTTTGAGCAGAGCTCTGACAATGTGAAGCATAGTATGAACCCTAAGTATTATTATTAGATCATTGTTAAACCAGTCCTCTTCTGAAGTATTTGTGAACTAAGGCGTCACAAACCAGAGTGGATTTTACTTGGGTTCCCAGTCTTGAGGGACAGCCAAGCTTATATAATGCACTTGCACAATGTGTCTTGTACTGTATCTGGAACATTGGGGAAGGGAAGAGAAAGAATACTAATATCTGCATTATATTATTGCCTCCTTATATCATTTCAGCTCCTCATAGACTCATAGACTTTAAGGGCAGAAGGGACCATTATGATCATCTAGTCTGACCTCCCGCATGATGCAGGCCACAAAAGCTGACCCACCCACTCCTGGAATAATTCTCTCCCTTGACTCAGCTGTTGAAGTCCCCAAATCATGATTTAAAGACTTCAAGTCGCAGAGAATCCTCCAGCAAGCGACCCCTGCCCCATGCTGCGCAGGAAGGCGAAAAACCTCCAGGGCCTCTGCCAATCTACCCTGGAGGAAAATTCCTTCCCGACCCCAAATATGGCGATCAGCTGAACCCCGAGCATGCGGGCAAGATTCTCCAGCCAGACCCTCCGGAAAATGTTCTCTGTAGTAACTTTTAATATCCCATCATTGACCATTGTTACTAATTACCAGCGATGGCATGTTATTGACCTATTGACTAAAATCACGTTATCCCATCAAACCATCCCCTTCATAAACTTATCAAGCTTAATCTTAAAGCCAGAGAGGTCCCTAGTCAAGGGAAAGATCTCCTCTTTTTTCACTGACTTCAGTGGGAGCCGGATCAAGCCCAGAATGACCAAGGGCATTGGTAGAGAAAAGAGTATTACTGTGTGTATAGTAAATTGCAGATAAAAGAGCAGGGTAAAATAAATCAGGTGCGTGACTAAGAGGTGCAATCAGGTGTAAACGGAAAACGAAGAAGGGTAAGAGTGAGTAGAGAGCCTCTGATTAGTTCTGAGATTCTGAAGCTGTATGTGTGGGGAATTTTGCTTGATTGAAATACTGGTATTTTAGAGCCCAGTGAGTCTTTGTTCTTTATCAGGCTGTTTAAACGGGAGAATATAGGATGGTGAAGCATTGCAGTAACAATCATCTGTTTTTGTTCACACTTTACATGGTTGGATCATCAAGTTGCATGCTGTATTATGAATCTATGGGTGGAACCACAAGCATTGAACATTGTCATTCTCATTCACATCTGTTTACTGCAGTTTTTGAATGTGGCAGATTCTACAGTCCCATGGTAACTCCTCCAGAGGCTGTTATGGTCTGGTCTTGGTTTAAAAACGGCAGGCAGATCTCCATCTGGTGTAAATTAGCACAGTGCTACACTAATTTACAGCATCTGAGGATGTGGTCCAAGAAATGGGAATGCTGGTGAGCAGTACATACAAGTTTTGTGCTGCTGCTGCTGTCTGAATAGATAGACAGACAAATGACACCCATGTCCTCTAGTACTGTTTATCCAGCACCTTTAATGAGCCTGAATCAAAGTGGATAATTTGATTCTAAGCTTCACTCATAGCTTGAGAAAATAGTGGCAAGGAAAGAAAACACTATTTGTGAACCAGTTGTTTGTAGAAATAGGTTCAAGTCACAAAATTCAGATCCAGATTTTGGACCAGAGTTTGGAGGAAGTAGGACCTAGTGTTTTTGTTCATCGCATTAGAAAGACAGGAAGCATTTTCAAAATATGTGTTGAAATCCCAGACCTGTTGGGATTTTATATTACAAAAAACCTTCAAACAAATCCAGACCCAGATCTCCCTCCTCCTTCCTGGTTTCTTTAAATGCTCCAGTGCAGGGGCGGCTCTATGTCTTTTGCTGCCCCAAGCACGGCAGTCAGGCAGCCTTCGGTGGCATGCCTGCGGGAGGTCCGCCGGTCCCGCGCCTTCGGCGTACCCAACACCGAATTGCCGCCGAAGCCGCGGGACAGGCGGACCTCCCGCAGGCACGCCGCCAAAGGCAGCCTGACTGCCGCCCTCACAGGGACCGTCAGGCTGCCCCCCGCAGCTTGCCGCCCCAGGCACGCGCTTGGTGCGCTGGTGCCTGGAGCCGCCCCTGCTCCAGTGTACACATTTCCTAATGCAACAGACCCTGAATTGTGGTCATGCAATAAGGGTGCTTAGATCATTGGTTTTCCAAACTTCCCTAGTGTGAACAACATCTTAATGAGAGCTGCTGAGTTAATGGGTCACCGACAGGCACATGCTCTTTATGGATACAGTTCCATTGAAAGCTAATTGAGTTGGATCATGTGGTATAGGATAAAGAAAGTGGCAAAACTACTGACTCAAATGATAGGGAAATAACTCTAGACGGATGAGCATCTGTCACAAATTCACCTGAATGGAGACACTGGAAATGAGAAGTGCCTCTGAGATTTTTATGAACTACAGATGGAACAAAGGATGGATACAACTGACTGATACATGATGGAGAAATTGTGGGAAAACAGGCATGCATTTTACGTGTCTCTTGGATTGTGACGCATGGTTGCAAAGGGTTAAGCATCCTGCAAAATAAATAACCCTCAAAAGACATGTGGGGAGATAATGTTTGTGTTTTTGTATATTTACCTATGTATGGGTAGGGTCAACAATGTAATCAACAGTCCCTGTCTATGCTGTATTCTGATAATTCAGAGGTCAAAAGAACATCCTATCATTGAAATGAATTCTAAACACTGGATGTCTCTGTATTCATCTCTTTGAAATGTATAGCAAAGAATCTGTGAATGGTGGAGGAACAAGCAACTTGCCTTATGTTAATTCTATAGCTAAGTACCGGTGATGGACCTCCTTCAAAGTCATCCTAATTACCTTTTGAACTCTAACTTGTCAAAAGACATGAAATTGTATAAAAGATCCTTGGGTCCTGATTCTGTCATCTCAGATCTGCTTAGGCTTCATCAGGGGAAGTTTGAGTCGCAAGACTGAGATCCCAGTTATGCTGGTACCCCCTGAATATGGTATTTGGCCATTGGACTAAACCTATGAACTATTTCTAAAGGAACTCTTTGCAACTACAAAGTTCACCATCTCTGCTATGAATCTGAACCTCAGTGGATTGAACTCCTGTCTGTATGTATATTGATCTTTTAACCATACTCTCTCTCTCTTTTGTTTTTTAATAAAGTTTAGTTAATAAGAATTGGCTGTACTGTGTATTGGGGTAAGATCTGGAATATTCAATAACCTGGGAGGTAATATGTCCGATCCTTTGGGATTGGTAGAACCTTTTCTTTTATATGATGAAATAAGATTTGACATGGGTACCTGGATGGAGGCCAGAGGCTGGATCACTTCAAGAGAACTGTGTTGTTTGGACTTCTGAGTAACCAGTAAGGCAATAAAAAGCTGTTTTATGCTGGCTTGGTAAATCTAAATATTGGAATATCCACCAGCTTTTTGGGGATTGTCTGCCCCATTCTTTGCAGTTCACCCTAATTGAGTGACCATAGCTGGCTCCCATGAGGACCCCGGTCACATGGATGCTGTCCAAATCATCTCATTTGGGGCAAGAGTACATCACTATTCCAAACATTCTAGAATTCTAGGCTAGAATTGAATCTCATTCACATCAGAGTAGCTGCAGTGAGGTCAAGAGAGTTACTTTGTTTTTACAGTAACTGAGTCTAGGCCAAAATTTGCACCTGAGCCAAACTATGATAGGCCAGTTCCTATTCTGCTGCACAAGGGATGGTCACAGTTGCAGTTTCTGCACAAAGGCAAGCACAAGGGCTGTGCAAGACTAGTGCTATTAGTCAACACCAAAGGTTCTAGCTGGGCTCTTCCCATACTGAGTGTGGAGATCAGGATGTGGCCCACTGTATTTGAAGTGCGTACAACCCACAGAGCTGTTGTGTTTGAAACAATAGCAATATGTGATTTGTTGTAGTCAATAGAGGCTTGCATGGAATTTAGGACTAGGCCCTAAGTGGCTTAAATTAGAAAAATTGCGATGAAGGACTGATTCACCCCTCCATTATTCCAATTTTTCAGTGGTGTTACTCCATTGACTATGCTTGCCCAAAACTGGAGTAACACGGTGTATCCAGCCTTAAAAGTGTAGTTTGCAGACAAAGTTCAGAACTAATCAGGACAGTCCATTCTGAAACAGTGTTTGAAGCACTGCACTATCAGAACAAACTCTCTTTAGCTGAGCGTCATAACCTGAGACTTGATGCTGTTTTCAGAAGCCGCTAAAAGCTGCCGTTTCTGAATTAACCTTTTAGTAGAGTCACATGCACCGCATATAACACAGAGCCTTTTTTATTACTGAAAAAATACTAATAGGCATTTCTAAAATTAACGTTTTTATATATAATCACAGACACGTTAACAAGTGCACACATCTGGCCTAAATTAGACCACCTATTGAGATGGCCTCCAAAACCTAGACGTTACCAGAGGAAACATTGGAAAAAATAGTTTACTACCAATGGGAGGAACATTTTAAAGCCAGCCCACCAGCAAAGAGCCTTGGCAGCCCATAAAAAATTCTTCAATGGAGAGTGGAAAGTGCCACAAGAAGGGATAGCTTCTGATCTCAGTTACACCAAGATAATTTCATTGACTTCAGTGGACCTACTCTAGCGGTACACCAGTGCAACAGAATAGAACCTGACTGGAAGGTGACACATAGTCCTGAAACAGTCCAAGACATGAGCCTATCACAGAAATCCACCTCCCCCATATCTCAGGTTGAAAGAAAGCATCAGAAAATAAAAAAAATTTGAGACTGTTGGAGAATGTAGAATACCCATTTTAGAAATAAAGTGGGTGAGGTCATATCTTTTATTGGACCGACTTCTGTGGTGAAAGAGACTAGCTTACACAGGGCGTGATACATATATTTCAAGGATATGTATATTTCAAGTATTTTTTCCCCTATCTTTAAAGATGAGATCTCTTGACACTTACCTAAAAGACCAGACTAGGAGGACCACAAGCTGTACTGTACAAATACCGCCTGTCCAAGACTGATTTTAAAGAGTGTAAGTTGGCTCAAGACATTCAGAATGGCTGTACTCCTGTGCTTTCCCACTCCACTCTATCAACAACATGTTGGGTTAATAGGAAGATCAACTCCTATAAACATGACAACGCTCCACCCCACTGAAAAAGGAGTGCATTATGCTGAATCAACCCAAAGACTTGAATTTAAGATATCATACACAAAATGTAATTGCTTTTGACAAGAGTGGAGTTGCAGAACAAGTCCCATTCCCAGTGTACCTTCAGTGACATCGCTGGAGTCATGCCAGCAATGGATTTGGCCCTTAGTGTTTAAATTGTTCTAAGTTTTACTTGTGCTTTAAATGATATTCTCCTTTCCCACTTAACTTGCAGCATATTGGAATATCATTTGAAGTTGGTGCATTCTGCCAGCTTGTGGGAGCGATTCACAGTGGCACGGAAGTGTCTGGATTAAAGGTGGTGCATAGAGCCAGGGGATCTCTAGGGAACCCCAGTCTTGACTTTGGGATATCCTTGATTGCTTATCTGTGAGCCCCTCCCCTTTAAAAGCACTGCTGACTTAGTGATGGTGCTGCCGTTAGCTTCCCCCATCACATCTGTGCTCTACCTACCACTCCAAGGACAACAGAAGCCATACACTGGTAGTCAGTGCTTCAAGGAGCAGCATTAATTGTCACAGCAATTTGCCATCTATATATCATCCATGGTTGCTATGGTGTAGGTGACAAAGAGCTTCTGCTCCTTAGCAGCCTCCCATTTCTGGCCAGTCAGTCTCCCTACAGTGTGAATATTTGGATACTCGCCTTGTTTCTGTGGCTGCCTAGCAGGCAAGGATGAGGCGATGACGGAGAATGACACCACACAGTGGCATAAAATATGCCACACTGGTTTATACCATCTAGCCCAGCATCCTGTCTCCAGCAGTGACCTGACCAGCACTCCCCGCTTCAAGAGAAAGTGTAAGAAAAACTGCTGCAGGCAACTGTAAAATACTCTGCCCCAAGGGAAAGTTTCTTCCTACCCCCCTATTAGTTAGGGGTTGGCTAATGGCCAAAGCATGATGGCTTATCTTTATTATTATTTACTAGGGTGACCAGATGTCCCGTTTTTAAAGGGACAGTCTCGTTTTTGGGGACTTTTTCTTATATAGGCACCTATTACTCCCCACCCCCTGTCCCGTTTTTTTCACAGTTGCTATCTGGTCACCCTATTATTTACTATCTGTTTTGATGTAGTGCTAGTGTAACCCATGTGCCTAATAGGGAGATATCTCTTTAAGAGACTCAGGGGAGGTAGCAGTGAGTTGTGTCTGGGTCATTGTTGCTAGGCAGATTAAGCACTCCACATCTTCTGGAATTGGGTGGGTAGGATAGGATATCCTCCAATAGGTTCCCTGTTGCTGGGGTCAGACTCCATGAGGGCAGGCAGGCAGGGCAGCTGCTTTGCAGAAGGCCATGTGTCCTGTGTGAGTTGGGAGAAGATGTGCCCAGGAGCAGAGCAGGCTGTTGTCCCTAGCTCTGAAGCATTTTGCAGCAGGTTAGTGATACTGTTAACCCTCAAACAGGGAAGCCTGGGCCAATGCTAGTTATAGCAAGGGGAAATTGAAAGGGAAAAATAACATCTATTTTAATTGTATGATTTGAATGTTGTTTTGATTTTAGCCAAACTGTTCTAGCTAAATTGTCTCAACTGGTCTGATTCACCAACTTTTCTTTAAATGTAGTAATGGGCAAAGAGTCATTTATATTTTGCTATTTTCAGTTTTGTATTTTCTTGTAAGAGAGTTTTCTTTAAATCTAAACACATAACTGAGTGTTGGTTAATCAGTCAGCTGACTGGCTAGCAGTGATTTCAGCAGAGGAAGAGTCTGCATGGATTCCAACTGAAGATTCCTACAAGCAAGTGGAGGGAAGATGTTGTTTTAGATTCAGCAGACTGCATGGATTTGGTGATCAAAGACTCTAACTGAGACTTAGGTGAACAAAACCTAAGCTTTCGGGAACTCTCAGTTTCTTCTCATGTATTTTTGTGGGAACTGTACTGTTCAGATTTTAATTTGTTTTCTTTATTTATGTTTATGTATAACTGTGAAGGTAATGTGTATGGATTATAAAATAGCCATGTCATGCTGTAAAAATTAGATTATTGTTTCCTTATCATAAGATTTTATAAAGTCATTTATTTAAATTCATTTCTTTAGTTCCTTTTGGGACTTGAATCCGGGGAGGTTGATCCTGTGCAATCGTTGCTGAAAATCCTTAGAGACAGAACTCTGGGTCTCTAGCTACTTTCTATGGGAATTGGGTTTTTTTAAGGCACCGGAGAAGGGAAATGAAGTGAACTCTAGCCCAACCAAAGGTTACAGTAGGATCCTGTTGTATCCACCAGGCAAGGTATTAACAAACTTCAACAGAACTTTATTTACAGTGGAAATCTCTTTACCAAGCTGTAGCTGCACACTCTGTAACTCTCACTCAGCCTCCTCAACTCCTCCCCCCTCCTTCCTGTTTCCTGTCCTTTCAGACTCCCAACAGCCAGTGCTCCCAGTTCTAATAATCACATGCAGCATCTAAACACCACATTCCCTCCTCTCTTAAGAAACTTTCCAAATTAAAATAAACGTTGTTCTAACCACAGGAACAAATATGAAACAAGACACTATACTGTTGGCAGGAATATTACACTGAAAACACTGTAGATACTACATAACATAGTCTCTAGTCCAGGCAGGTGGTCGTCTGGATCTGACAGGCCGTCTCTCAAGCCCGGGTTCCAGTGCAATGTCTTGTTGTGTTGGTTCTACGGTGAAGTCATCCAATGCAGACTGGGTGTTGGCATAATCTCCTCTTGGTGCATAGGCAGGTGCAAGATAAGAAGCATTCCATACCCGCCCATCAGAAAGTCGATAGGTGTAAGGTCCCTTCTTCTCTATGATTTTAAGAGGAGCTGTGAATTTATGGTCCCCTTTGCGTAAGATTCCAGGTTTTCGTATTCTAACAAAGGAACCACACTCAAACTTTGGTTCCTTAGCACCCCGCCGTTTGTCTGTGAAAGCCTTAGACTTTGCTTGGTTCTGTTCAACTGTCTTTCTCATATCATCCTTGTTTGGGGCATCAGGTCGTGCCTTTAACAATCCAGCAATGTTCAGTTTAGTATTCAGCTGTTTCCCATGCAGTAACTCTGCGGGTGATCTTTGCGTTGTGGCATGTCGTGTAGCCCGGTATGCTTGCAAGAAATCAGTAGTGAAGGGTATCCACAATCGCCCTTCCAGTTTAGCTGTTTGCAAACTCTCTTTCAAACTTCTGTTAAACCGTTCGATTTCCCCGTTGGCTTGAGGGTAATATAGGGATGACCTCCTGTGTAAAATGTTCTTCTCTGCTAGAAAAGTTTCAAACTCCAGGGAAGTAAATTGACTACCATTATCTGAAACCAGTTCTTTGGGGTTACCTTCCCGGCTAAAAACTGAAGAGAGGAACTTAATTACTGTAGCAGAAGAAATTTGCGATGTAAACGCTACCTCAGGCCATTTGCTGAAATAGTCTATTAAAGTGATGGCATAATGACAGTCAATTGGAGCAGTATCAAAGGGTCCTACAATGTCAATCGCCACTTTTTCCCATGCAGATTCAGGAAGAGGAACAGGCTGTAATGGAGGGGTACATGTCACTGCTGTCTTATCATGCATTTGGCAAGTGACACAGGATTTTATGAGTGCTTCAGTTTGAGAGTCCATCCCTGGCCACCAATACATATCCTGTAGTCGTTGTTTGGTTCTGACAGTTCCTTGATGAGTATCGTCTGCCAGGTGTATGAGTTTTGACTGTAATCCTTCTGGCACAAGTAGCCGGTGTGTACCTCGTAGCACACAGCCATCGAGCAAAGAAAGTTCATCCCGAACTCTAAAATAAGGCAGCAAAACTGGGTCAAGGTTTTTAGGGTTACTGGGCCATCTCTTTGTCAGAAATTCCCATAATTTTTGTTGAATTGGACACGCTGAACAAGCAGCTTGAAATTGTTCTCTTGTAACTGCAGTAAGAGTGCTTGTAATAAGTGCAACTACTACATCTTCATCCTCTGGTGGACCATCTGGTGAAGGCAAAGGCAGGCGAGAAAGGCAATCAGTTACCACATTTTCGTTTCCAGGCTTATATTCCAGTTCATAATTGAAAGAGAGTAGTCTTGCAGACCATCTAGCAATACGATATCCTGCTCTTCCCAGTCCTTTCGTGGTGAGCAACGTCGTCAAAGGGCTGTGGTCTGTGTGCAACTTGAACGTGCGGCCCCACAGGTAAGTTCTCAATTTTTCTGTAGCCCAGACACAAGCAAGTGCTTCTTTTTCAACTGTAGAATATTTTCTCTCAGCATTACTTAGTGTCCTTGAAGCAAATGCAACAGTCCTCTCTGTGTTGTCCTCATGAAGTTGTGTGAGGACAGCCCCAAGTCCATAATCAGAAGCATCAGAAGTTACAATTGTGGGCAATGCGGGACTGAATAGTGCAAGTACTGTACTATGTACAATCAAGTCTTTCACCCTTTCGAAACTAGCTTGTGCATCCGTTGTCCACACTAAGGTTGAACTTCTCCGTAGTAATTCTCGTAACGGTTCAATGACAGAAGCATAATTGGGAATGAATTTTGCATACCAGGAGGTAAGACCCAAGAAGGTAAGGTTTGCAAATCTGTTGGAGGAGGAGCATTTGAAATTGCCAGGATATGATCTGGAGCAGGTTTTAGTCCAGCCTGTGAAATTGTATGCCCCAGAAAGGAGAGTTCAGTTTGTCTAAATTTGCATTTGGACCCATTGAGCTTGAGGCCTGCTTTGCTGATGCAGTTTAGTACAGACTGCAGGTTATTGTCATGCTCCTCAGTAGTATTTCCAAACACGATAATATCATCCAAATAGCACTGAACTCCATGTTGATTTTTCAGAATCAATTACATCATTTTTTGGAAGGCACTTGGGGCTGATGCGAGACCATATGGAACACGTTTAAAACGAAATAGTCCCTCATGTGTAATAAATGCTGTGAGGAGGTCTCTGCTATCTTCATGCAACATAACCTGGTGGTATGTGCTCTGCAAATCAAGACTAGAAAACATCTTTGCTCCATGGAGTTCTGCAAATACTTCCTCTATGTGAGGAAGAGGATGGCTGTCAATCACAATAGCTTTATTTGGCTCCCTTAAGTCCACACAAAGGTGAATGTCTCCACCCTTCTGCCTCACTACTATAGGTGAAACCCATTCCAAGGAGTTAATCTCTTCAATAATGTCCTTTTGAACAAGTTTTCTAAGTTCCTCTGAAACAGCTTCCCTGACTGAAAATGGTAAGCGCCGTAATTTCTGTCGTACAGGCATCACATTATTCCGCATTTTAACTTTATGCAGAAACCCATAAGCACAGCTGAGTTTCTCCTCAACCTGGAGTTGGGTCCCAGCTGAAACTGGTGTGTGTACCGCAAGAGTGTTTTGCTGGGGAAGATCAATTCGTCCATTAACTACCCTGAGATTTAAAGCAGCTAATAAATCTCTGCCAAGGATAGGAGTGCCTTTGTGGACAATGTAGAACTCCGCAGTTACACAGCAATCACCAAAAGTAACTATTGCTGGCAGGCAGCCATGTACTGGAATATGGTTTTTCAAATAGCACACCAAGTGAAGTTTGGGTTCAGTAAGAGGCACATCTTTAAAGTAACGCAAATAGATGGAATCAGGTAGTATAGATACTGCTGAGTCAGTGTCCAACATTAACTGAATAGAGTGTGATTTATCTGAGGGTATGGCAGAAACATTTACAGTGCACTTTATCTGTTCTGGAATATGTGCAGTAGTGATTTTGTCTACACTCAGCACAGTAACATCTGGTATTGTAACTGCATGCACCTGTTGATTGAACTGGCTACTGCGACATACTTTAGCAAAATGCCCAATCTTTTTGCAATGATTGCACTGAGCTACTTTTGCTGGACATCCTGTGTAGCTTGCAAGATGTTGTGGGGATCCACAGCGAAAGCATGCTTTCACTGTATTTTGCATTCGCTGATTCAGTGGCTTTTCATTAGTTTTCATAGATTCATAGATTCTAGGACTGGAAGGGACCTCGAGAGGTCATCGAGTCCAGTCCCCTGCCCGCATGGCAGGACCAAATACTGTCTAGACCATCCCTGATAGACATTTATCTAACCTACTCTTAAATATCTCCAGAGATGGAGATTCCACAACCTCCCTAGGCAATTTATTCCAGTGTTTAACCACCCTGACAGTTAGGAACTTTTTCCTAATGTCCAACCTAGACCTCCCTTGCTGCAGTTTAAGCCCATTGCTTCTTGTTCTATCCTCAGAGGCTAAGGTGAACAAGTTTTCTCCCTCCTCCTTATGACACCCTTTTAGATACCTGAAAACTGCTATCATGTCCCCTCTCAGTCTTCTCTTTTCCAAACTAAACAAACCCAATTCTTTCAGCCTTCCTTCATAGGTCATGTTCTCAAGACCTTTAATCATTCTTGTTGCTCTTCTCTGGACCCTTTCCAATTTCTCCACATCTTTCTTGAAATGCGGTGCCCAGAACTGGACACAATACTCCATCTGAGGCCTAACCAGAGCAGAGTAGAGCGGAAGAATGACTTCTCGTGTCTTGCTCACAACACACCTGTTAATACATCCCAGAATCACGTTTGCTTTTTTTGCAACAGCATCACACTGTTGACTCATATTTAGCTTGTGGTCCACTATAACCCCTAGATCCCTTTCTGCCGTACTCCTTCCTAGACAGTCTCTTCCCATTCTGTAAGTGTGAAACTGATTTTTTCTTCCTAAGTGGAGCACTTTGCATTTGTCTTTGTTAAACTTCATCCTGTTTAACTCAGACCATTTCTCCAATTTGTCCAGATCATTTTGAATTATGACCCTGTCCTCCAAAGCAGTTGCTATCCCTCCCAGTTTGGTATCATCCGCAAACTTAATAAGCGTACTTTCTATGCCAATATCTAAGTCGTTAATGAAGATATTGAACAGAGCCGGTCCCAAAACAGACCCCTGCGGAACCCCACTCGTTATGCCTTTCCAGCCGGATTGGGAACCATTAATAACAACTCTCTGGGTACGGTTATCCAGCCAGTTATGCACCCACCTTATAGCAGCCCCATCTAAATTGTATTTGCCTAGTTTGTCGATAAGAATATCATGCGAGACCGTATCAAATGCCTTACTAAAGTCTAGGTATACCACATCCACAGCTTCTCCCTTATCCACAAGACTCGTTATCCTATCGAAGAAAGCTATCAGATTGGTTTGACATGATTTGTTCTTTACAAATCCATGCTGGCTGTTCCCTATCACCTTACCACCTTCCAAGTGTTTGCAGATGATTTCCTTAATTACTTGCTCCATTATCTTCCCTGGCACAGAAGTTAAACTAACTGGTCTGTAGTTTCCTGGGTTGTTTTTATTTCCCTTTTTATAGATGGGCACTATATTTGCCCTTTTCCAGTCTTCTGGAATCTCTCCCGTCTCCCATGATTTTCCAAAGATAATAGCTAGAGGCTCAGATACCTCCTCTATTAGCTCCTTGAGTATTCTAGGATGCATTTCATCAGGCCCTGGTGACTTGCAGGCATCTAACTTTTCTAAGTGATTTTTAACTTGTTCTTTTTTTATTTTATCTGCTAAACCTACCCCCTTCCCATTAGCATTCACTATGTTAGGCATTCCTTCAGACTTCTCGGTGAAGACCGAAACAAAGAAGTCATTAAGCATCTCTGCCATTTCCAAGTTTCCTGTTACTGTTTCTCCCTCTTCACTAAGCAGTGGGCCTACCCTGTCTTTGGTCTTCCTCTTGCTTCTAATGTATTGATAAAAAGTCTTCTTGTTTCCCTTTATTCCCGTAGCTAGTCTGAGCTCATTTTGTGCCTTTGCCTTTCTAATCTTGCCCCTGCATTCCTGTGTTGTTTGCCTATATTCATCCTTTGTAATCTGTCCTAGTTTCCATTTTTTATATGACTCCTTTTTATTTTTTAGATCATGCAAGATCTAAAAAATAAAGCCAAGGTGGTCTTTTGCCACATTTTCTATCTTTCCTAACCAGTGGAATAGCTTGCTTTTGGGCCCTTAATAGTGTCCCTTTGAAAAACTGCCAACTCTCCTCAGTTGTTTTTCCCCTCAGTCTTGATTCCCATGGGACCTTACCTATCAGCTCTCTGAGCTTACCAAAATCCGCCTTCCTGAAATCCATTGTCTCTATTGTGCTGTTCTCCTTTCTACCCTTCCTTAGAATTGCAAACTCTATGATTTCATGATCACTTTCACCCAAGCTGCCTTCTACTTTCAAATTCTCAACGAGTTCCTCCCTATTTGTTAAAATCAAGTCTAGAACAGCTTCCCCCCAGTAGCTTTTTCAACCTTCTGAAATAAAAAGTTGTCTGCAATGCAGTCCAAGAATTTGTTGGATTTGTTGGATAGTCTGTGCCCCGCTGTGTTATTTTCCCAACATATATCCGGATAGTTGAAGTCCCCCATCACCACCAAATCTTGGGCTTTGGATGATTTTGTTAGTTGTTTAAAAAAAGCCTCATCCACCTCTTCCACCTGGTTAGGTGGCCTATAGTAGACTCCTAGCATGACATCACCCTTGTTTTTTACCCCTTTTAGCCTAACCCAGAGACTCTCAACACTTCCATCTCCTATGTCCATCTCTACCTCAGTCCAAGTGTGTACATTTTTAATATATAAGGCAACACCTCCTCCCTTTTTCCCCTGTCTATCCTTCCTGAGCAAGCTGTATCCATCCACACCAACATTCCAATCATGTGTATTATCCCACCAAGTTTCAGTGATGCCAACAATGTCATAGTTGTATTTATTTATTAGCACTTCCAGTTCTTCCTGCTTATTACCCATACTTCTCGCATTTGTATATAGGCATCTAAGATACTGGTTTGATCTTTCCTCCCAGTTTTGTCCTGACCCTCCTTTCTCTCTGCCAATATAGCCCACACTCCCTCTCGTTTCCGACCCATCTCCCAGGTCTCCATGTTCCCCACTTACCTGCGGGCTTTGCTCACCTGTCCCTGTCGAACCTAGTTTAAAGCCCTCCTCACTAGGTTAGCCAGTCTGTGTCCAAATAGGGTCTTTCCCCTCCTCGAAAGGTGAACGCCATCTCTGCCTAGCAGTCCTTCCTCAAATAGCATCCCGTGGTCTAGGAAGCCAAAGCCCTCCTGGCGACACCATCTTCGCAGCCAGGCATTCACCTCCATGATGCATCTGTCTCTGCCCGGGCCCCTACCCTTGACAGGAAGAATCGAAGAGAATACCACCTGCGCTCCAAACTCCTTCACCCGTACTCCCAGAGCCCTGTAGTCACTCTTGATCCGCTCAGTGTCACACCGCGCAGTAACATTTGTGCCCACATGGATGAGTAGCATGGGGTAGTAGTCAGAGGGCTGGATAATCCTCGACAATGCCTCCGTAATGTCACGGATACGGGCTCCCGGCAGGCAGCATACCTCCCGAGATGAAATGTCAGGGCGACAGATGGGCGCCTCCGTCCCCCTCAGCAGAGAGTCTCCGACCACCACTACCCTACGTTTCCTATTCGCAGTGGTGGCAGCAGACTTCCCAGCCTTAGGGGTACGAGGCTTCTCCTCCTTTACTGTAGGGGGTGATGCCTTCTTTCCTGTATCAAGAAGAGCATAACGGTTACCTATTACCACAGCGGGAGGGTTCGGAGCAGGGGTGGAGCACTGCCTGCTGCCAGAAGTAACCAGCTGCCAGTGTCCACCCTGAGCCATCTCCTCCTCCACCAGTGGTGTATCAGCAGTCCTGTGTACTGGGACAGCTACCTCAGCTGTCTCCACATGGACACTGTCCAGGAATTGCTTGTGGATTCGGATGCTTCTCAACCTAGCCACCTCCTCCTGTAGCTCTCCCACCTGCTGCCTGAGAGATTCCACCAGCAGGCACCTTTCACATTGGATGGTCCCCCCAGCCTGGATATCAGTAAGTGGAAATTGCAAGTTACAGTCTCTGCAAAACCACACCAGGATCTGGGTAGAAGCATCCATGCTCAGGCGCTCTGTCTGGCTACAGGCGCAAGTGGAGGAGACAGAAGCAGTGCTGGCACAGGTGTTGCGGGTCTTCCTAACCATCGTAAGCCTCCCTCTGTCAAACTCCCGTCTGCAGCCCCCTGTCCGCTGAAAGGGTTGTTTAAGCAAGAAGTTTAAAGTTTTAAGGGGAATAAAGGGAAAACAGATAGAACCGGCAAGGGACCCTCGCCCCTTCCCACTCCCCTTCCCAACTCCCTTGCGAAACTCCCTGTTAGCAGCCCCTGTTCGCAAAAGCT
>NW_020664448.1:16928716-16976388 GCF_002925995.2 Terrapene triunguis
ACTCCCTTGCGAAACTCCCTGTTAGCAGCCCCTGTTCGCAAAAGCTCACAATTTCCTTTTGCAATTGTTTGTCTGCAGTGATAGTGAACTTTTCTGCAAAGGAGTCACAGCCTGGACTGGGCCTCCTGTACCCTGGCTCATTATTTTGGCTTCAGCTGTAGCTGACTCAATCTGAGTAGCAATGGTTATTGCTTTTTCTAGTGTAAGTTGTGGTTCTAGAAGTAAACGTTCTCTTACACGAAGCACAGTTGTTTTCTCAATGAGCTGGTCTCTAATCATCTCATCTGCCATATTCCCAAAGTCACAAGTTACAATCAGACTCCTCAGGGAAATAATATACTGCATTATAGTCTCCCCTGGTTTCTGCTCATGCTGGTGAAATCTGTAGCGATTAGCTACTACATTCACTTTTGGCACAAAAAAGTTCTTTAATGCAGTGAGTGCAGTCTCATATTTATCATCTGCAAGGGGGGAAAAGTGTAAAATATACGCTGCCCTTCTGCTCCAAGGCAATGGATTAGCAGAGCACGCTTTCTTACTTCAGAAATCTCTGTAGCACTGATTGCAAGCAGATAAGTCTCAAACGTATGGATCCAGACAGTAAAAGCAATTGGAGGCTCACCTGGGCTTTGCAGAAAGGGTGCAGGTGGGTTCAGAGGCAGAAGATCCATCCTCGTCGCCAAAATGTTGTATCAACCAGGCAAGGTATTAACAAACTTCAACAGAACTTTATTTACAGTGGAAATCTCTTTACCAAGCTGTAGCTGCACACTCTGTAACTCTCCCAGCCTCCTCAACTCCTCCCCCCTCCTTCCTGTTTCCTGTCCTTTCAGATTCCCAACAGCCAGTGCTCCCAGTTCTAATAATCACATGCAGCATCTAAACACCACAGATCCCCAGTAATGGACCAGGACCCCATTGTCCTAGGTCAGTGCTGGGCAACCTGCAGCCCACGGGCTGCATGAGGCCCGTCAGGGTAATCCCCGATTGCCGGGAACGGTGAACCGCGGCCACTGGGAGCTGCGGGGGGCTGTGCCTGCGGATGGTCGCGGCCTGCAATCAGATTACTCTGATGGGCCACATGCGGGCCTCAGGTTGCCCACCACTGTCCTAGGTGCTGTACAAACACAGAACAAAAAGACAGTCCCCCAAAGAGCTTACACTCTGAGTAACCTCCATTTCTCCCCTTTTATGTTCCTAGGCCCCATTCCAACAAGGATGGCACATGTCTACTCCCTGTGCATGGTGCATAATGCAGAGGCGTCTGACTCAAAGAGAATGGCATGAAAGGAGATAGTAATTGCTTCTCCCTTCTGCTTCATAAGAGACTGATACTCATTGAAGGGCGCTGAGTGGGAAAGGTCAGCACAGATAATTGTGTGGTTAAAGCATTGCTGGGGCCCAAAGTTACTTGCATCAGTCCTTCACTTGTGGGATTGTGTGTATTTGAAGAGTGATTTTATGAAACAGCACACTCCAGCCAGAATTGCTTTTCTTTAAACAGTTACTCACAGTGCTTTTCCCCACAGAGTTTCAGAAGGATTTTCAGTTGGATTGACTGACACAGTGAAATGGAAGATACAGTTCAAGGATGAAAAGGCCCAGTGCTTTGTTTAGTTTTCAGTGAAAACATCAATAAACCACATTAGCTGGTGTTTTGAGCTGTCAGAGGCATCGACACTTTGTTTTGTTCATTTATCTGAATTATAGCCCTAACTGGAAAAAAGCAGAACTGAACAACCCCAAACTTGGGGGAAGTTGCGATCCAGATCCCAACTTCACAGGCAGCTGCTTGTCTCTGTGATGGTCCAAACCAAAACCCCAGATAAGAGACCTGACAGGTTGAGGGAGAAGTTAAAACCCAGATTCAATACTAAAACCAACGTTTGCAACTCACAAACTGGATTGCTCTTGTAGAGATGGCCCTGTGTGCTGGGTAACTGACACTGGATGAGGTTGAAGGCATTTTTGTTTTGCTTTTTATAAAAAGCATTGCCGCAATGATCTTGAAGAAAAAAAAGACTTGGGACCTGATTCTATTTTCATTTATGTTAGAGTAAATCGGGCGTAGTATCGCCACCAAAATAAAACTGGAGTGAGAACTGAATCGGATCCGTACTTTGTAAGATGAAATTCAACCAGATGTGGAGGGCTAGTACAATCTCTTCCAAACCACTTACACCCAACAAGTAAGGCTGTGAGAGGAAAGAGAGGGCCACGAGTGGAAGAACTGTTAAGAGGCCTCATGTACTACCCTATTTGGAACCACAGGTACAAACAATGTAGATCCCATGGCTAGGAACTCCTGTGAAGCACGAGTGGAGGGGCTGCTGCTTCTATTCCAACCCATAGGCTGGAGAAGCAGTGGCCATAGAGGGAATGCATTACAACACTGAGGCCTGGTCTACACTAACACCCCAATTCGATCTAAGGTACGCAACTTCAGCTACGTGAATAATGTAGCTGAAGTCGACATACCTTAGTTCGAACTTACCGCGGTTCAGACGCGGTCCGCACGCGGCAGGCAGGCTCCCCGTCGACTCCGCGGTACTCCTCTCGCCGAGCTGGAGTACCGCAGTCGATGGCGAGCACTTCCGGGATCGATTTATCGCGTCCAGACCAGACCAGACCAGACGCGATAAATCGAACCCGGAAGTTCGATTTCCAGCCGTCGAACTAACGGGTAAGTATAGACCAGCCCTCAGGCACTCATTTGCAAGCTCTCTCTCCCGCTCTCTGGTTGAGTGTGTCTGTAATATGAGGCCTACCAATTTGGACACTGTTCCTTTAACTGATGTCCTTATGATCTTCAGTACCAAAATGCAAAGCTCATGTAACTACAGTTTTAGAAAAGCAGAGGCTACCTTGCTAGATTGGATGGATACACAGAATCAGCCTCAATTTAGTTGCTTCAAACATTTTACTGGCCTGTGCTGGATTTTTCATCAGAGTGGACTACTTCTAATTTGATGGCTTGGATATCGCCCAGGTTTATTGTATAAAGCTATATGCAAGAGTTCACAGCAAAATCTTTGCTTAATTGGCACAAAATTTCTCCATGCCATTGTTGGGTGGTGTTTTGCTCTTGGGTCAGAAGCAGGGTGCCACTAGAAATAATTGTATACAGTGTGTGTGGGAGGCAGGAGAGGAGGAGGAGGAGGAGGAAGAGGCATGGTACATCCCTTTTTACATGCCTGCAGCAAACTGCTAGGGTCACACTGATGAGCTGACCTACACGTTCATACTGATTTCAGCCCATAATCGCTTCAAATATATTCATTAATGTAAGGCAGGATTGGAACTCACCCAGCGAAATAACACAGGGCTTAAAGAGGAACTGAAAGACATGACATCTGCCAAGCCTTAAAGTCACGATTCTGTTTCCCCTGGCTACGCTGTATGTGATAAAGCCTTCTGTGCTGCTGAAGGAGTTAATGATGCCATCCTCTGTAGTAAGTGAAACACAGAACCCTGAACACAGGTCGGGGCAGGTAACTAGAAGGGGAACTGATTTTCAACCTCTTTGATTCACCATCTATTCAATGATTATTTTACAATCTGCACATATTTGGGACCCTAAGAGGTTTGTTCCTTCTTTTCAAAGCATTTCTGTTCCCTTTTAAAGAATCTGAAAGACTGAAAGGGGTAAGATGCACTGGGGAGAGAAACAAGTTCAAAACAGTTTCAAAGAACTGGATATAATCTTTTTCTTCCATTCCTCTCCTAGAACCTGATCCAAATCCCATTTGTCTTTCCATTGACTTCAGTGGGAGCTGGATCAGGCCCCTAAAGACGTTGTGTTGGCATGGGCTGTTAACCATCAACAGCAGATGAAGTGATTTCTGTGTTAGTGAAGGGTCTAAATCACTTTGGAGTACTGCAGGAAAGTCACTACTGTGTGTAAAGTCTGGCTTTCAGTATGAAAACCACATGCTGAATAGAATTATTGCTTATGACGGCAGTGACTACCTGCCCCAAGAGGGAATGGGGCTCCATTGTGCAGGGTGTTGTACCAACACATGCAAAGAAAGTATTATTATTATTCCCACTCTATATATGGGGAACTGAGGCACAGAGTCAGCGTCATCTTTGGCTTTAACCTTTCTCTGGGTCCTCACATCTAGGCAATGTCTAAATTCTTTCTGCAGCACATGTCTAAGATATGGCCTTTCCTATTGAGCCACACAGCTAAAACTGCTGTCCTGGCTGTTGTCATCTCGTATCTCAATTACTGCAACATTCTTCTCTCTAGCCTTCACAAATACTGTCTTGCTCTACTCGTGTTCGTTCAGAATGCTGCTGCCAAGATCATTTTCCTAGCCTGTTGCTCTGACCATGTCACCCCTCTCTCTTTGCATCCTTCCACTGCCCCCCTCTTCTCTATCACATTAAACATAAGCTACTTGTCTTCACTTTCAAAGCCACTTTACAGTCTATCCCCATCGTACAGTATGGAAAGTTTGACTCCCGTCTAATAGGGAGCCAGTCTCCATTGCCCATGTGTGAAATTTTCAAACATGCACCTTCGTGCTTTCTCCCATGCTGCACCTCATGCTTGGGAGGAGCTCCCCTGGAACGTCCGCAAACCTGCTTCATTGTCCTCCTTCAAATCCCTCCTTTGCTGTGATGCCCACACAAAACTTAACAGCTGGTGAGATGTTACCATTGCCTATCATACTGACCATTATTGTCTTTGTTTCCATGAACTGAGCTGTATGCCTGTATCTATCTGTTGCCTCTTGTCTTATATTTAGACTGAAAGCTTTTTGAGGCAGGGACTGTTTTTGTTCGCTGTTTGTACTGCGCCTAGCACAAAGGGCTGTGACTGGAACTCCTAAGCACTATGGTAATACAAATACTCCTAGACTTTAAGAACAGAAGGGACCATTGTGATCATCTAGTCTGACCTCCTGCACATTGCAGGTCACAGAACCTCACTCACCCACTCCTGAAATAGACCCCAGCCTCTGGCTGAGTTACTGAAGTCCTCAAATAATGGTTTAAAGACTTCAAGTTACAGAGAATCCACCATTTACACTAGTTTAAACCTGCAAGTGACCCGTGCCCCATGCTGCAGAGGAAGGCGAAAAACCCCCATGGTCTCTGCCAATCTGACTCGGGGGAAATTTTCTTCCTGGCCCCAAATATGGCTATCAGCTAGACCCTGAGCATGTGGGCAAGATCTACCAGGCAGATACTTGGGAAAGAATTTTCTGTAGTAACTTAGTTAACAGAGTGCCAGCAACACTGAGGCACCTCCTTCCCACCTCAATCTGCAATGTAGCAATCCCACCACACCACATCTAACTAGCCGGCAAGTCCAACACTGCATGTCTGTGCCAAATGTGCCGTACCATGGGAGCAGTGGGAGTGTATCCTGGGTCACGACTGATCCATCTGGTGATCATGTCACTGGCTAGTTGCTTCATTTCTACTGTTGCCATCATCAGTGGATATGTACCCACTTTCTGTGAAGTAAGGAACAATTCTGTATCAAGCTATAGAAGCCATCAGAATATTACAACAACTGATAAACTCATTCTATGTGATGTCAGTGCCTGAGCAGGAACTGGCAGTGCCACCTGGTTCAACACCATGGTACACAGAAAGAATGCTGTCTTCAGTGTAAATTTGCCAATAACACACACCACTTTACTGCCCCAAATTTAACATTAAGGTGCCAGCACTGGCATCTCAAGGGTTACTCATAGATTTATAATTTTTGTAGGCATCTCAGCAGGGAAGAATTCTAAGGAAGGATGTGAAAGAGGCAGCCTGAGTTAAGCTACTATTATTTTTTAAGCTAAAAGAACAGGTTCTGGGACTCCTATCACTAGAAAGGAGATCCATGTATCCCTCCTTCTGTCTTGGTTATTACTACTTGTTACTGTGTGCCTGAGTGGGCAAGGGAGAGTGGGTGGCCAGTTTTCAGCAGCTGAGTGCATTTTTAATCACATTCTCTGCGGGCTTCAAGGTAAACTGAAGATTGTCAAATATCACGAAATGGACCATGGAAGGTTGCATCCTGGTCTTCTTACAAAGATAAGCAAGAGCTAGTGTGGGATTTTATACGCATTGCATGTCATGCTCTGAATCAGGATGGATGGGATTGTACCCCAGAACTAATCATGTTTTTAGATTATTATTTATTATTATTTGTAACGTTGTAGTGCCTAGCAAACCCAGGTATGGACCAGGACTCCATTGTGCTAGGCGCTGTACAGAACAAAAATAGATCCATGACATTATTTGATTTATGTCAAATGACAAAAATTCAAATCCCCCCTGTTTTGAAATATATATACCAAATGGATATAATCTTGATCCTGTCATACTTTTAATGAGCCTATCCAAAGCCTTATGGAGCTGACGGAAAGAATCCCATTCATGCAAGAAGCTTTAGATCAGGCCCCATTATGAGACAACTGGAGAGACCTGTAACCTTATTGTAATTGGAAAAAAGGATTTGCTTGCCTTCCCCACAAAAATTATTTGATTGTATGCCCCACCCTGCCCTCCCTCCTCCAAACGGATGGCAGGCTGCAACTCAGGGCCAGCTCTAGGCACCAGCAAAACAGCTGATTCGCACGCCGCTGCTCGCCCTCCCTCCCAGGCTCTCAAACCTGGGAGGGAGGGGGAGATCCCGAGTGGCCGCGGCGTGCGAAACAGCTGATTCGCGCGCCGCTGCTCACCCTCCCTCCCAGGTTTGAGAGCCTGGGAGGGAGGGGGAGACTCCGAGTGGCCGTGGTGCGTGCACCGCTTCTCCCCGTCCCTCCCTCGCTCCTAGGCTTGAGAGCCTGGGGGGAGGAGGCAGGGCTGGGGATTTGGGGTGGAGCTGAGGCGGGGCCGGGGTTGGGGTAAGAAAAAAACAGGGGGGGGGGCGGCCAAAATTGTTTCTGCTTGGGGCGGCAAAAATCCTAGAGCCGGCCCTGCTCCAACTTTAATCAACTATATCTTCCTTCTTTTAACTAGTGATGGATAGGAAACTTGGGCCACTTAAGTCAATGGTGTTACACTAGAGATGAATTTAGTTAATTGGTGACATTCTCTAGGTACCATACCAAGCTGCAGAAATCCCCATGAGCTATTTCATATATTAGAGTGTGAAACTTTTCTTCTAGTGACATAAGTCTTTATTTTCTAGACATTTAGACCCCAATGGCATTCGGACACCAAGACTAAAGTAAATTAGAAACATCATTTATAACAGGGTTGTAACATGCAGGATCCCTAAGCATGGCCCAAAGGGGGAAGAAGAGAAAACAAAACATTGAAATAAAATCTAAAATAGCTGGTACGAAGAGAGAGGTCGTGTGCTCTAGTGGAGGAGGACTGGCCTGGGACTCAAGGAAACTCATGTTCTATTCCTGGCTCTGATACTGACCTGCTGTGTGACCTTAGGCAAGTCTCTGTGCCTCTCCTACATGTGGTCTGTTTTGTCTACTTAAAGTGAAGGCTGTTTGGGATGGAGCTATCTCTTACTATGTGCGTACAGTATCTAATACAATGGGGCACCAGTCTTGGAGGGGGCCTCTATGCACTACCATAATAAACATAATAATAATAACCAAGCTTCTCAGTGATTGCTATTCCTGTTTATTATTTGTATTGTGATAGGTACTCCAAGCGCTAATCAATGTCTAATCTATCTGTTCAGGTTCTTATACCATCCCCATCACAGGGTTATCCAAGCACCTTTTAGTAAGAGTAGATCTAGGGTGACTTCTCCTCTGGTCAGAGTCTCTACTTTCTTGATCACAGAATTGTCCTCTACATATGAACATTGAATTGCTTTGGTGCCTGGTTGGCTGTATTTGTTACCAGATAGCTGATGATTCAGAACAGTGCTGTAAAATGTAAGTGGCATCTGTGTCTTGGGGGAAGAACACCTGCCACCTTACTCCAGCGTGTTCTTTTTGCTTCAATTAGTCCAAGTATTATAGTGCATCAGTGGAGTTTTGCCTGATGCCATTAAGACAAAAGAAAAGCACTTTCTGTGATCTAGAATACTAATCTTTTGGTGATACAGGCTGAGGTGCAGAGCTGTATGCCTGATTAGAGACACTGGAGGGGCTTGACGCTTTTCTGTGATGAAACAAGCATTGTCCAGTACTCCATCAGACGAAGTGGGCCATCAGTCCATTCTGCTATGGCAAATTGTGCAGAGCACACTGCACATCAGTGGACAGAGGAAATTGTTGACCTAGACTACCACGGCAAATCTCAGCTCTTATGAGAACTGCCATGGGCTATTTAATGACCACCTACCACTTTTTTTTTAAAAAAAAACATGTCACTTAATAGATTACAGGCCAGATTCAAAAATGGGTGTGTAAAGACAGGCTCCTAAATCCCTATTATGGCACCTAAGTGATCTGATTTTTCAGAAGTGCTTGAGCACCGAGTAATTTCCATTGACTTCAGTAGCCGCTGCTGGATGCTCAGCACTTTTGAAAAATCTCATCACGTATTTAGGGACCTACCTATGGATTTTGAAGTCTGTGCTGTAGGCACCATTTAAAAAAAATGTAGGCCTGTGTGTACATAGCCACTTGCGTGGCACTCAGCTATCTGCCTTGCAAAGATGAAGGGCTGAGTTGGCCTGGCTGGGATTTGATGCTGTAGTTCAATGGAGACTAGGGTCCAAACCCTCAAGTAGTAGAGTTACACCAGCTAAGGATCTGGCCTCAGGTGCTCATCCATACCTGATGCTTAGTCCACTATGCATTATTACTATTTTTAAATAAACCTTCCCACTCCTACTGCTTCAGTACTTTCAAACCTGGACATCAAACCCTGATTCTCGCAGTTATAAATGGTCCAGAACATATTTTGGGGGATTCTGCTGCTGACATTGGTTATGTCCTGTGTGTTCATATAACAGAGTCCTTCCTACATGCATAGAGATAATTTATTCATCCCAAGATGCATGTGTACATTTGTAGGGCAAAGGTAATGAGGAATGTTCACCGTCATCATAGTGGTGTTCAGTGTCCAAGGAACCCAGATACACCACTGGATACTTAAACCATATTCTTCTCATCCTAGGCTTGATTCTCCTCTTGCTTTCTGGCAGATTTATGCCATTAAAACTTCATTGAATGCAGCAGGGTTACTCCGGATTTACACCAGAGTAAGCGGAACCAAAGTCTGGCCGTTTGTGTCTTGTTTGTGTGTTAATGGCTGTGAAATTTTGTTTGAGCCTCCTTGTGAACTTTAATCTCTGAAGATGTACTCATCCCTCCTTTATGCTGCATTTTGTTTAGAAACAAATCCAATGTGCTGATATTCTTTTTAAATGCTGAAAAATGACCTTGCTTGTTTTGATGTGCACAGAACAATGGCATTCACTGTCTGCACTCGTTCTCAACCCAAGGGCCATGAGTCATCAGGATTATGAAAGACACAGCGTTTAGTCACTGGCTGTCAATCACATGTGTGGTGAAAGATGGAGCCTTTCAGGAACGTCTGTCCCGGTAATCGTCGTTGTTTGTTGGGTGCATCTCACTAGAACCCAAGCCTCCAATCAGAAGTGAGGCCTTTTTGTGTTAAGCACTGTGCAAACACACGTTGACACAAGCCTGGCCCTGAAGACTTATGATCTGTTTGATAATATCGACTTCTTTTGCAGTTTTCATCCAAGGGTCTTCACAGACATCAGCTAGTTAAGCCTCGCAGCAGTCCTGACAGTGAGAGAAGTGTTAGTGCATTGTATTGAGAAGAAACATGACTGAAGGGGTAGGGCACTAGCCTAGAACTTGGGAAATCTGGGTTCAAGACCTTGCTCCACTCCAGACTTCTTGTATGACCTTGGGCAAGTCACTTAGCCACTCAGTGCCTCAGTTCCCCATTTGTATGTAGCAAACTCCCAGCCCCCATAGCAAGGGGGCTGTGCCCCAAAAGAGGACACACACCTCTTAGGGCCCTGTGGGGTCCACCCCAAAGTCCTGCAGTGTTGACTTCCCCAACAACAGGAGGGAAGGGATGGGGGATGCGACCCTCCCACCCCAGCCATCATGGCAACCTTCTCCAATGGGAGGAGGGGAGACAACAGCAGTCCCCAGCAGCCAATCAGAGGGCGGAAGACAGCCAGGCAGACTGCAAGCACTCGCTTCCCTGGGCAGCGCCGTGGATGCCCGGGAACTCAACAGGGAGGCTGTGGATAGCTCAGCTTTCCCGGCACGGGGCAGAGACCAGCTAGGAGTGGAGGGGAGAGAGGTCTCCCTGCAGCCGGTCCGCACAGCACATCCAGGCCCAGCAACTGGCCAGTCTGTGACCTCAGCCTGCAGAAAAGCCTTAGGAGGGGACAATCCGCTCCTCCTGCCCCTAGTCTGCCAGCAATTGGAGGAGACAGTCCAGCTGTCTTGACACCGCCTGCACCTGCACCCTGCTGGCCCTGAAACAGGAGGCAGGAGTTTGTATCCAGAGACCTGACCTGCTTACAACTGAACCCGCAGGGTCCAAGCTTTAAAAACTGTCAGCATCGTCCCAGAAGGGGCGGGTGGCTAGTCCCTCTCCAGCGATCCCCAGGGAGGACTTGCCTGCCCTGCCCAGTCTCCTGACTACTCAGTGAGAAAAGGAGCCTGTGGGAACACTGTATTACCACTAGACCGGTAGTTAGGGTTTAATCTTACACCATTAAGGCACATTGCATCTGCGAAAGGGCTTTCCCCTGCCTGGATCATTGAGACCTGCACTGCCAATTCCCAGTGTAATGAAGTGTGTTTCTAACAGCATCTCCTTACAGGCCTGCAACATGTCTCCACATGCACCTCCTGGGTACCTGAGATGTGGGGAATGGACAGAACTAGGAGGGGAGACACTTTTGTTTAGGAACACTGGGGGAAATGTGTGGTCACATGACCTAGTATGCTTGCAGGCATAGTCTTTAGTAATTAAAATATTAATATCTCTAATCATACTCCTACCTGGAGGATAAAGGGGTAATCAGTAGCACCTAGCATGGATTTATTAAGAACAAATCATGCCAAGCCAGCTTGATTTCCTTCTTTGACAGAGTAATTGGTTTGGTGGATAAGAGGAATGTGGTGGACATAATATATATGGACTTTAGCTTTAACGCAGTCCCACATGACATTCTGATAAGTAATCTGGAGAAATGCAGGCTTGGTAGAACTACCATTAAGTGGCTACTTAATTGGTTAAACAACCACAAACAAAGAATAGCTATTAATGGAATGTTATGAGTTTGGAAGGAGGTCTCAAGTGGGGTTCCACAGGGCTTTGTTATGGGTCTGGTGTTACTTAATGTTTTTATTGATGACCTGCATGTACGAATAGAGCATACTGATCAAATTCGTAGATGACACAAAGCTGGGGGTGTTGCCAACACTTCTGGAGGATAGAGCTAAAATTCAAAGGGATCTTGATAAATTGGAGAACTGGGCTATAGACAACAAAATGAAATTCAACAGAGACAAATGTAAGGTACTACACCGAGGGAAGAAAAACCAAATGCACAAATACAGAATGGGGGATAATTGGCTTGGCAGCAGCACTGGTGAGAAACATCTGGGAGTTATGGTGGATCATAGCCTCAACATGAGTCAACAATGCAATGCTGTTGCAAAAAAAGCAAATGCAATTTGGGGTTATAGTGACAGAGGCATAGCATGGAAGTCACGGGAGGTGATAGTACTGCTCTACGTGGCACTGGTTAGGCCTCAGCTGGAGTATGGTATCCAGTTTTGGCCATCAATGTATAGAAAGGAAAACTGGAAAGGATCCAGAGTCGAGCAACAAAAGATGATCAAAGGGATGGAATATAAGCCAAATGAGCAAAGGCTGAAGGAACTGGGTATGTTTAGTTTGGAAAAGAGGAGATGGGGGGGGGGGGGGGGGACATGATAGCGGTCTTCAAATACTTGAAAGACTGACATAAAAAAGATGGAGAAAAGTTGCCACAGAGAGCAGGCCAAGAGACAATGAGTTCAAACTATAGCATAGCATATTTAGATTAAATCTCAGGAAAAACTTCCTAACTGTAAGAACAGTAGGACAATGGAACAGATGGCCTAGGGAAATCATGGAATCTCCTTAACTGGAGGTTTTCAAAAGGAGGCAGGATAGCCATCTGTCTTGGGTGGTTAAACCAGTGGCTCTCAACCTTTCCAGACTACTGTATCCCTTTCAGGAGTCTGGGGGTATGCAGAGGTCTTCCAGGGGGTACATCAACTCATCTAGATATTTGCTTAGTTTTACAACATGCTACATAAAAAGCACTAGAAAAGTCAGTACAAACTAAAATTTCATACAATGACCTGTTTATACTGCTCTGTATACTATACACTGAAATGTAAGTATAATATTTATATTCCAATTGATTTATTTTATAATTGTATGGTAAAAAATGAGAAAGGAAGCAATTTTTTCAGTAACAGTGTGCTGTGACACTTTTGTATTTTTAGGTCTGATTTTGTAAGCAAGTAGTTTAAGTGAGGTGAAACTTGAGGATACGCAAGACAAATCAGCCTCCTAAAAGGGTACAGTAGTCTGGAAAGGTTGAGAGCCACTGGACTAGAGCTCAGGTATCACTTTCAGTCAGGCTGGTAACCCACCTCCTTTGCAGTAAGGACACAGGCTAAACCACTCGAGCGTGATAGTCTTTCAGTGCTTTCCCACAATTCCCCCTATGTGCCTAGAAGGACAGATATTCTCTCATAATTCACTGCTAAAGAATTTATAGAGCGCTGCAGCACTAAACACCATGGAGCCCCAGAAGTCTTAGCACCAAACACGAGCGAGTGCAGCACTAGTGTGGACACAGTAAAGTGGAGTATTGCCATTTACACCCAGACTAAGCCAACCCGGGCGCTTATACCTGAGCTAGACCATCCCTGGCGCTTATACCGGAGCTAGGCCATCCCAGATGTCAGTCACCCAAGTTAACTCTGCAATGAAGACATACCCCTAGGTGAAGTGATTTACCCACTTCATTGACAGCACCAGGATTAGGACACAGATACCCAGATTTAGGACACAGATGCCCAGACTCCCAGTCCCCTGCTCTAGCCACTAGACTCACGCTCCCTCTCTAGTGCCAAAATCAGACAGATTTAAATAAAATGACTCAGTGCCAGTGAAGTCTACCCAGTTAACCTACTCTACAGTATGGCAAGAGCCATTGCCTAAATGACTCCTGCTGCTCCCAACTGTTCAACTTTGCAATCACAGTCTTTGGAGGTGAACTATTTTAAAGCAAAAGCATGACTCAGGAAGAGCAAGGAAGTCCCAGTCAGGTAGCTTTTCTCTCCATGAATGACACTGATTGCTGTGACGGTGCACGACTCATTGTTGCAGCGCCTCCTGATGGTCATCTCAGGGAATTAGCATTTCCAGCCTCCGGAGCGCCCTCTGCAGGCCAGTGTCCCACTGCCGCTGGCCCCCATGTCCCTCCCAGGACCTGGTGCCCCTTGTCTTTGGGGTGCTGCCCCCTGGCAATACCCCCACAGTCTCAGGGTCTCCCCACCCAGGGGAACCCCCAACCCTCTCTACCCACCTCACCTCAGTCATGGGCTACTGCCAGTCACCATCTAGCCCCCACTCACTAGGGCAGACTGCAGTGTAAAAGCCACTCATCATAGGCAAGGGGGGTTTGGACCTGCTGCCTCTGGCTACCCATGGGCTGCCCCCTGCAACCCCAGTACCTAATTGGCCTTCCATTAGGCTGCCGCCTGGGGGGTTTCTAGGCCAGAGCTTCCCCAGCTCCCTTGGTGTTCCCCCAGCCCTCTTATAAGGGCCAGCTGGGCCCTCATTAAACCAGCCTTGGCCTGATTGGGGCGTGGCCCCCAGCTGAGGCTGCTTTCCCCAATCACCCCCGCTTTTTCTTCCCTGCCACAGCCCTATCCCCAGGCTGCTTTAAGCCTTTTAAGGCAGGAGTGGGTGACCACCCTGCTACATTTGCATTTTGATACAGCATAACATCATGCATCTCATAGGACACACAGAAAAAAAGCACTTAGCCAATCTACTGTAGTGCAAAGCAGGGGCTCACTAGATGCAGCACAATATTTAGCCCTTTCTCTAATGCTTTACCTCATGCTGCTCTCAGTCTACATGGGCCAAATTCAACCTTCAGTTACACCAATTAGGAGTCAGTGAGTTACACATAGGTGTAGTTAAGGGTGCATGAGACAGATTCAGATCTGAAACACCTAACCAGGTGAGGTTCATGTTTCAGCAGGAAAGTTTTGCACAACTCTAGTTGTGGTAGCTGCTGATGCAGAGAAAAGCTGAAAGGGGGTGGGGGGAGGAGGGCTGTTCCATGTATAATGGGGATAAGAGCACTTCCCTATCTCCCCAGGGTACTGTGGGGATACATAAATTAAAGATTGTGAGGCAGATGCTATGGCAATAGAGGCCAGACTACATGGCAACAGAGGAAAAGGGCTGGAGTAAATCAGGAGTAACTTCTCTTGCATCAGTGGTGTTTTAGCATAGTGGTGCAAGTGAGCTCAGAATCAGGCCCAAAATTCCAATCTGGACCCACCCTGAAGTAGTGGGTTGCACTGTTGCTAAGCCAGCCCATGGCATTCACTTTTCACACATTGTATGTTATGGTTAATTATCATTTTTTTAAGCGCTAACAGTTTGCTTAGCACTGGACATGATACAGACAGTCCTTGACCCAGAGAGATTATAACCTAGAAACCCAACACGGAAAGGCGAGTTGCACTGGGAGATCAAGAGGAAGAGATCATCAGGTGCCTCAAAGTAATCTCATCCCTGAAATCCCGTTATGTCCTTCAGCTGAAGACATTAGCATGTCTAGACCTGTAATTCTGTCTGCAATAGAACTGCCCTCTCAAAGCCTTGCACTAATATTAACTATTGTTTTAGTAACATGCAGTGGAATTTTAATAAGCATCATGTTCTCCCCTCGGGGTCAGGTATGTTATCTCCGCTGATTCCTGCAGAGTGATGTGATAAGTGAATATAGAACTGTGAGCTAGCAGTGTCTGTTTCCATTTTAATTTCCTAAGGGTTGGTGTTTCTTTCAGCTGACAAAAACAGCTGCACCGCAACGACAAACTTTCATGGCTCAGTGGTGAATGTGTCATCCCCATTTTACTAAACTTTGCTCAGCAATAATCTCTGGCAACTGGAATGTTATTATTCAAGAATGCTTTGCACTGCAATTTTCCTTTGAAAATAAATGTGTTTTCAAGTGGAAATATGCCAAATTAGTTACAGCTAATAATCATAACACCTAGAAAGGCAGGCGCTATCCTGCCCTGGCAAATAGGACCTGCTTCCAATGGACCAAATTCTTCTCTTAGTTCCTCCAGTTTAACTGGAGGTTTAACTCCACTGGGGCTGCACTGCAAAGTCAATGGAGTTACAGTGGTGTAAAATCAGTGTGAGACCAGAGTCAGGCCTAATAACCTCAGTAGTTACTCCAGCCAAAATTTTCAAAAATGACTAGTGACTTTGGGCGCATCCATTTTTCGAGCCCCACTTTAAAACACCTTCAACGTGGAGCCGCTTACCCTCTGAAAATCAGGCTTCTTTACAGTGTCTGAAATTGGGCATCCAAAAATCGAGGCAACTCAGGACCATTAGCCACTTTTGAAAATAGTGACTTCTGCATTGACATCAGTATAGCAGAGAAAAGAATTTAGCCCAACATGTAGCATTTCACTGCTCAGAGCTCATTCTACTTCATGGCATGCCAATAAGCTGATATAGCCTAATGTTGAAGTATCCACACTGTCTCACATACTTAGAGAACTACTTTTTTTGGAAGTAGGTAATTAATACAGTAGGCAGAAGAAGCTGGAAGCAGGCATGTTATGACAAAGGTTTCTCTAGAGTCTAGCAGGGCAACTAGTTAAATTAAAGAACACTGTGTCTGGCAGTGTTGGAGCCCTAATTAAGCGGATGTGGAGATACATAGTTTAGCCATTAATATGCAGCAAACTCTAAGGAATCCATTAAAGCAACATTCAAATGTTAACACATTTCAGCTTAATTGCTCTCCCTCTGTCTCTTAGTTGGTGAAGCTAAAGCCAATTTTGGTCTTAAGAAAAGAAAAAAAGAGTAATTCTCGTAGGGGACTATATAGAGCAGCTCTTAAGGGTTCTGTTGCAAAACAATTAAATGCAGGTATTGTTATTTAGCCCTTTAAAGAGCAGCAAAAATTCTGTAATAAATTTAGAGCCCAATCTTGCAAAACCTAATTCACATGAATAATCTAAGTAGGTCCAGTGAGTCCAGTGGGGCAACTTGTGTGAGTAGAACATTGCATGACTGGAGTCAGTATGAATGATTTATATTCACTCAAGCAGATCTCGGTACTTATCTGGCCCTCATCTCCACACTGATCACCTCACTGTCATTAATAGATTTTATCGTCCTGCCCCCTCTGTGAGGTAGCAAAGTTCTGTTATCCCCATTTATAGACAAATGGGGAACTGAGGTGGATTAAGTGACCTGACCAAGGTCACACAGGAATTTTTTGACTGAGCCAGGCATAGAACCCAGGTCTCTTGAGTCCCATTTGTAAGTTGGTGGGTGGTTTGACCATCCCGGAATGGAAATCAAGTTCCAAGCCTCAGTCCTTTTGAGGTGCTTTACCCAGGACTTGTTTATAATATATGGAGATATACCTATCTCATAGAGCTGGAAGGGACCCTGAAAGGTCATTGAGTCTGGCCCCCTGCCTTCACTAGCAGGACCAAGTACTGATTTTTGCCCTAGATCCCTAAGTGGCCCCCTCAAGGCTTGAACTCGGATTGAACTCACAAGCCTGGGTTTAGCAGGCCAATGCTCAAACCACTGATCTATCCCTCCCCCCCACAGTGGCACCAATCACCAAACCACAAACCAAATCATTTGAAATACACAAGGCAATAATTCCCCAGGGGCTTTCCCTACTTTACCAAACCAGCTGAGAAGACACACCATTCCCATTAGTTGCCCTTTAACCCCAGCTTACCCTTGCTTTTAAACCTTGTCCCAAGCCACTATGATCTGCTAATTCTTTACAGGCTGCAGTGCCTTTACCTTTTCCCATAAGTCCAGTCCCCCATCAACTACACCATCCTTCCTACCCCACTGTGTATGTCGGTGTAAAGGTACACGTACAAAAAATAAGTGCACTTTTACTTTTATTTTAACGTTGGCCATTGGAAGCTGAAGAGTCTTATCAACGGGGGGTCACTCAAAGTATTTTAATGTTCTCCAACAAACGAAAACAACTTTCTTGTGCTTTAGGGAGCACCTGATATACATGTTTCTCTATTTTACTTTTTATTGCACATAATTAAGTAGTCATAAGTCTGAATCAAATTCACCGTGATCCAACTGTAAGTGTTTCACTTAGCCGGCCTAAACCTCTTTACATTCCTCAACTCTGATCTGTTAATCCTCCATAAATCATCAGAGTTGCTCAGCAAACTCAAGCGAGTGTAAAGATTTATGTGTAAAGGATTTGTCATTTCCCACCAGCCTTAACCTGAATCAAGATGTGCAGCTGGGTGGTGGGACTGAGGAGGGAGGAAATGAGATGGGGACTGTTCTGTAAGAGGAACATTGGCTTCGCTGTTTGCTGATCAGGGAATTGTGACCACACATCACAATCAATGTTTCCAAGTCACAATAAAATCCGTGAGGGGAAGAACTTCAGAGAGTAGGAATTACATTTCAGTAAACCATGTGAAGGCCTTGTACCAGATCTCTCACTCTTTGTGAGCGCGCACACACGATTTCAGTGGCAATGTATTCAGAAAGGTGATGACTTACTGGCATGTGGCTTTTCTGTGCCTGTCCTGGTTGTGCATAGTCCCAGGTCAGGGAGAGCAGAAGATGGGGTGTGGGGTGGGAGGGGTTGTTTCATAAACAGAATAAAGAAGTGGCAGCAAATTTCATCTTCTGCCCCTCAATCATTGTGTCTGTCCCTTCCAATGCAGGTGGTCATCCTTGAGGGTGTTCCCTGTTTTGTAAACATACATGATGCAGTTTTGTCCATGCATGTTACAGCCTGGTTTCCCTGCTTGTCTAGTTACCAAGTGCATTCACGTTCACCATCACTGTGTTTTTGTGTGGTTTTTGTTTTAATGCAATTTCAGAGTGTGCCCCCTAATGGCATGGTGTGGCACTGCAGGCAGCCTGGCCTCAATTCTTTTCTGGTTCTCTCAATAACTCAGGGGTGGCCAACCTGTGGCTCCAGAGCCACATGCGGCTCTTTAGAAGTTAATATGTGGCTCCTTGTATAGGCACCGACTCCAGGGCTAGAGCTACGGGAGCCAACTTTCCAATGTGCCAGGAGGTGCTCACTGCTCAACCACTGGCTCTGCCACAGGCCCTGCCCCCACTCCACCCCTTCCCATCCCCTCCCCTCCCCTGATCCTGCTGTGCCCTCACTACCTCCTCCCCCCAGAGCCTTCTGCACGCCACGAAACAGCTGATTGGGAGGTACGGGAAGGGAGAGGGAGGCGCTGATTGGCTGCCAGTGGTGCCAGAGGTGCTGGGAGCGGGGAGGGGGGAGCTGATGAGGGGCTGCTGACGTATTACTGTGGCTATTTGGCAATGTACATTGGTAAATTCTGGCTCCTTCTCAGGCTCAGGTTGGCCACCCCTGCAATAACTCAGTCCCAGCACAGAGTATTTAAAGTAACATTCCTCCTCTTGGAGTCTATTGTATTAACTTCTTATAGAACACAGTTTCCTTTGGCCTGTCAGACCCGAAACCTTCAGACCCTGTCATGGAATAGGGGTTGATTGGCCCTGGGTTCCACTGCCCCTTAAAGGGGACAGAACACACTTCTTTCAGACATGGACAGTACTTCAGTGGTTACCAGCTGTTCCCATAAGGGCCATATAATTGAAAAAATTGCCTTTGTACAAACTATTTGCATCGAATTTGACTCTGCTTCTGCCAGTACAGAACAGTTCTACTGTATGCTTGGGCCAGATTCTGATCTCCTTTATATGGAGTAAATCCAGAGGTGAAAGTAAGCCGATCTGGTCTGGCGTACCGGCAAGAGCCAGTACACTGCCAACCATACCGGCAGGGGCCAGCTTCCCCAGGCTGGTGATTTAAAGGGCCCGGGGCTCCCAGCAGCGGCTGGAGCCCTGGGCCTTTTAAATCGCTGCCAGAGCCCCCGGGTAGTGGCGGGCTCTGATGGTGCTTTAAACTAGGGCCCGGGGCTCCACGCCGCCACTACCGCAGGTGTTCTATAAGTACAATCGACCAATGAGATCACAGGATGCTGGGTCACCATTCTTACTGGTCTTGAGATTCCTCTTAGCTTTACCAGTCTGTCTCTGCCCTCTACGGAGTGGACAGCACAAGTCATGATGAGAGTTCAATAATTCCTTCCAGAAGTATCCCTAATGTAGCTTCCCCCCATCTCATTTTAGCTAGGTGTCGCACTTAAAGGGATATTGACATTGATTGAGAGTCAGAGGCAAAAACTGCAGTTGTTATAGAGAGAGAATGTTACCCAATAAGCAGGGTGTCTCTGTCTTCCATTCCAGACCCTTCAGTCACCTCTGAGGTAGATCTAACCTTCCAGCCTTTTCACAGACTACCTACAGAAAGCAAGGAGCACTGTGAAGTTCTTAGACCCAGGTGGGCCACAATGATGCAAAACTCTGATTCACACAATTCTTTCTCTCCTTTCATCCAGACTTATCTGCCCTGCAGATCAATGCCCTCAGCAGTTAGACAGCAGCTGGTAATATCTTCTTTGCTTCTAATAATAAACTCAGGAAGCTCTACATGTGCTTACATGAAAGAGGCCTATTGGTAATGCCTAGATCAGTGGTTCTCAAACTTTTGTACTGGTGACCCCTTTCACATAGAAAGCCTCTGAGTGTGACCCCCCTTATAAATTAAAAACACTTTTTATATATTTAACACCATTATAAATGCTGGAGGCAAAGTGGGTTTTGGGGTGGAGGATGACAGCTCGCGACCTCCCCATGTAAGAAACTTGTGACCCCCTGAGGGGTCTCGACCCCTAGTTTGAGAACCCCGGCCTAGACTTTTTTGGAAGCCATTGTTAAAATTGTTCCCAGTCCCTCAGTCCCATCTTATAATGTGTCTTTAAATGGTTCATTTTTCAGCTCACATGGTCTGAGTTATTAATTAAAACCTCTCTGCTATTATTCACCTTTCCCAAATTGCTGCAGGTCAGACAGATTTAACTAGGTTCAGGTTCTCAAATGAGGCCTAGATTCATAATGAAAAGTCACTGATTACAGCAACTCCTCGCTTAACGTTGTAGTTATGTTCCTGAAAAATGCGATTTTAAGCGAAATGATGTTAAGCGAATCCAATTTCCCCATAAGAATTAATGTAAATAGGTGGGGTTACGTTCCAGGGAAATTTTTTTCACCAGACAAAAGACTATATACACACACAGTATAAGTTTTAAACAAACAATTTAATACTGTACACAGCAATGATGATTGTGAAGCTTGGTTGAGGTGGTGAAGTCAGGGGGTGGGATATTTCCCAGGGAATGCCTTAGTGCTGAATGATGAACTAGCACTCGGCTGAGCCCTCAAGGGTTAACACGTTGTTAATGTAGCCTCACACTCTACAAGGCAGCACAAATGGAGGGAGGGGAGACAGCATGGCAGACAGAGACAGAGACAGAGACACACACCCTGTGTGTGTGTGAGAGAGAGAGAGACGCGCATTGCCCCTTTAAGTATGCTGACCCTACTCTAAGTACATTGCTTTTTTAAGTAGATCAGCACGTTGAGACAGCAGCTGCTGCTAGCAAGCTCCCTCTGTCCTGAGGCCTGTTGTGTCCCTCCCCTGCTCTATGGAGATGGGGTAAGCGGCGGGCAGGAGCAGTGGGGAGGGGGATACCCTGACATTAGCACTCCTCTTCCTCCCCTCCCCCCCTGCACAGCAAGCAGGAGGGTCCTGGGAGCAGCTCCAAGGCAGAGGGCAGGAGCAGCACGTGGCAGTAGGGGGAGGGACAGATGAACTGCCGGCAATTGATAGCCTGCTGGGTGGCTGCCGCACAGGGAACTTAGGGGAGTGGGGAACTGATAGGGAGGCTGCCGGTCCACCCTGGTTCCAAGTCACTACCAGCTAGCTGCAACGGGCTGCTCTTCCTGCAAGCAGTGGACAAAGCAGGCAGCTGCCAAACAACGTTATAAGGGAGCATTGCGCAACTTTAAACTAGCATGGTCTCTAATTGATCAGCAACGTAACAACGTTAACCGGGACTACTTTAAGTGAGGAGTTACTGTATTTCTTCTTCGAGTGCTTGTTCACGTCCATTCCACATTAGGTGTGCGCGCGCCGCGTGCACGAATCGTCGGAAACTTTTTCCCTCAGCGGCTCCCGTCGGGCCCACAGGGTCCCCCTTCCCGCCAGAGCGGCGCCCCGCCCTCGCGTATATATATCCCTGCCGGCCCGACCCTCCCTCAGTTCCTTCTTACCGCCCGTGGCGACGTTGGAACAACTCTATCTCTCGCCTGAGAGTGTCCCTTAGCATAGCCATTAGCAGTAGTTAGCAGTTCATAATACAGTTAAGAGTTTTAGTGTTAAGTAGTCGTTTAGTTCTTCTAAGGACCAAAATCTCTTGGTGATAGGGGTTTGGTCAACCCCGGCACCGGCCCTGGGCGGCGGGGCATGCCGCACGCCCAAGGCTTTAAGGCGTGTGCCGCGTGCCGCAGGCCTATGCCAGTGAGCGACCCGCACGAGTCGTGTCTCCGTTGCCTCGGGGAAGCTCACCAGAAGGAGCGCTGTAAAATTTGTAAGGCCTTCAAGCCCAGAACCAAGAAAGAGAGGGAATTTCGCCTTAGACAGCTCCTCATGGAGGCGGCGTTACAGCCCTCCTCTTCCGCGGCACCGTCCGCTTCGGTGCGGAGTGCCCCGGCATCGGTCCGCGACCCGACACCAGCGGCGCAGACTAAGCCCACGGCACCGCCAAGGCGGGAACACGCCCGGCACCGATCTTCTTCACCGGCCAAGTCAAAGGGCCAGCCTAAGGCCCGGGGGTGCTCCCCTCATAAGAAGGCGGCACCGGCGAAGCCCGCAAGTGCGGCCAAGGCCGTGACGGCCCCGGTACAGGTCCCGGCACCAGTGGCTCCGGCGCCGAAGGGCCCGTCGAGCCCCGGGACGAGCGCGTCGAGTGCGGAGGATGGGCTGGAGGAACTGTTGGAACAGCCCTCCACCCCGGACACATTTGAGGCGGCGAAGGACCTCATCGAATTGTCCTCCGAAAGCACACTCCGCGCTACAGACATTCCGCCGCGGTTGCCATCCAAGGGCAAACCGGCGATGATGCGCCCGTCGCGGTCGCCATCTCGGCACCGTTCACGGCGCCGGTCCCGGTCGAGCTCCGCCTCGGTGGACTCCCGGCTTCCCGCCGCACAACGGGCCGCGAAACAGTCAGGGCCCGATGCGAGCGTGGCACCGCCTCAGCAACCCGGCTCGAGCAGGCGCCGGGACGCTTCGATGGCGAGACTCCCAAGACCACCCTCCCGCAGCCGTTCCCAGTCCCGTGGTCAACGGTACCGTTCCAGGTCCAGATCGGCACGCCGATACTCACGGTCCCGGTCCAGACGGCACCGCTCCCCGACACCGGACCGGCACCGCCCCACGGCACCGCCATGGCCCTCTAGGTCACCGTCCCTAGCGTCGGAAGAGGGCTCGGGTCTTTCCAGATATGGCCGCAGAGGGCATGCCGCTAGAGAACACGAGGCCTCTTGGCAACCGCATTGGAACCATCCTGGGCAGTGGCCATTCTGGACACCGTGGGCCTATCATCAGCAAGGCCCTCCATCTAGGACTTCGAGGTCGGGTCCCTCAGGAGACCGGTCCCGCTCCCCACGGTGCCGCCCTACCTCCCGTGCGGAGGCCACGGTCTCCAGACCACCGGATGCAGAGAGGGCGGACTCGGCACCGAGCTCGGCACCGTCCCTGACTCGGGACAGGGGGCGCACCCCGGAGGGACGCCCCGCTGAGGAGGAGCTACAGGAGGACGAGGAAGCTCAGAAAGCCATGACCTCCTCCTCCTCGCCGGACGAGGCCGTGGCGGGCACGACAGTATCTGGCCCTCCCCCTATTGACCACCGGGCACACCAGGACTTGCTCCGCCGGGTGGCCCTCAATTTGGGTCTACAAGCAGAGGAGACGGTTGAGCAGGAGGATCCGATGGTGGACATTCTGAGCCCAGAGGGTCCCTCCAGGATCGCGCTCCCGCTCATAAAAACGGTCCAGGCAAACTATAAGACCGTATGGCAAACGCCAGCCTCCTCTGCGCCAACCGCAAAAGGCGTAGAACGGAAGTACTTTGCCCCGTCCAAAGGGTTTGACTTTCTCTTCTCCCACCCGACCCCATGTTCGCTGGTCGTCTCGGCGGTTAACGAACGGGAAAGGCATGGCCAACAGGCCCCGGCACCCAAGGCCAAGGAGGCAAAACGACTAGATCCATTTGGCAGGAAGGTCTATTCGTCCGGGGGCCTCCAATTGCGGATAGCAAATCAGCAAGCGATCCTAAATAGACATAACTTTAACTCATGGGCTTCTGTGTCCAAGTTCAAAGAGGCCTTGCCTCAGGGATCACAACCTGAGTTCGCGGCGCTCGTGGACGAGGGGAAGGCGGTGGCCAAAACGTCGTTACAGGCCTCACTTGACTCTGCCGACGCAGCCGCTAGAACAATTGCGTCAGGCGTAGTGATGAGACGTTCTGCATGGCTGCAATCCTCGGGCCTTCCCCTGGAGGTGCAAAATACCCTCCAAGACTTGCCGTTCGAGGGTACGGGTCTATTCTCAGAGCAGACTGACGCCAGGCTACACAGCCTCAAGGACTCTCGGGCTACCCTTAAGTCCTTGGAGATGCACACCCCTGTGACACAGAGGAAGCCGTTCAAGCCCCAACCTCCACAGAGGCAGTATCATCCTCGCCCTCGACAGGAACCATACCGTAGACGGGGCAGGGACAATAGACGTAGGCGCAACAATACGCCTAACCAAGGCCAAAACCAGGGCCAAAACAAGACGCAGCCGGGAAATAAACAAGGATTTTGAAGCTGCGATTGAGGACAGCGTACCCATCTCTTCTCCGGATCCACCCCTGGGTTTCAGGGACCGCCTATCCCGTTTTTCCCGTGCCTGGTCTCATATAACATCAGACCGCTGGGTCCTGCGCACGGTGGAATCAGGTTACACCCTCCAGTTCTCCTCGCCCCCTCCCTCCCACCCACCACCCCCGTCCCTCTTCAGGGACCCCTCTCACGAGCAACTCCTCATACAGGAGGTACAGACCCTCCTCGAGGCGGGGGCGGTGGAGGAGGTTCCTCTGGACTTCAGAGGAAGAGGGTTCTATTCCAGATACTTCCTCATTCCCAAAGCAAAAGGGGGCCTCCGTCCTATCCTGGATCTTCGCAAGCTGAACAAGTACTTGCAGAAGCCACGGTTCCGTATGGTCTCCCTTGGTACCATCATCCCTTCCCTGGATCCGGGGGATTGGTACGCTGCCCTCGATATGAAAGACGCCTATTTTCACATTGCCATTCGCCGAGCTCATCGGCGTTTCCTGCGCTTCACTGTCCAACAGCGCCATTTCCAGTTCACGGTCTTGCCCTTCGGCCTTGCAACAGCCCCACGTGTCTTCACGAAATGCATGTCGGTGGTAGCCGCCTTTCTTCGAAAAAGACGGATGCGCGTCTACCCGTACCTGGACGATTGGCTCCTAGCGGGCCGGTCGGAGGCAGAGGTCCGCGCCCATGTGACACTGGCGTTGCAAGTATTCCGGGAACTCGGGCTGTTGGTCAATGTGCCCAAGTCATCACTAATCCCCACACAGAGACTGGACTTCATAGGGGCAGTCCTGGACTCGGTAGAGGCACGGGCAAGTCTTCCCGTATCCCGATTCCTGGCTATCAAGGAGGCCGTAACCTCCGTTCAGCGATTCCCTACGACCACAGCCAGATGTTGCCTACAACTCCTGGGGCACATGGCAGCATGCACGCACGTAGTCGAGCTCGCCCGTCTCCGGCTCCGACCGCTGCAGCTGTGGTTGGCTCAGGTATATCGCCCCAACAGAGACCCCTTGGACATGGTCGTCACAGTCCCGGCTCGGGTATCGGATGCCCTCAGTTGGTGGCTCAACCAGCAGCAGGTTTGCGCAGGGGTCCCATTCACCGCCCCACAACCGACTCTGACGCTAGTAACAGACGCGTCGGATCTGGGTTGGGGTGCGCACCTAGGGGACCAGCGCACTCAGGGCTTGTGGTCCAGGGAGGAACGGCTGCTCCACATCAACCTGAAGGAGCTGAGAGCGGTTCGCCTCGCCTGCCAGACCTTTCACGCCACCATAAAAGGACACAGCGTGTCAGTTCTGACAGACAACACTACCGCGATGTTTTACATAAACAAGCAGGGCGGGTCCCGGTCCTCTCCCCTCTGCCGCGAGGCTCTCCTCCTCTGGGACTTCTGCATAGCCCATTCAGTACAACTTCGGGCGGCGTATCTCCCCGGGGTCCAGAACGGGCTGGCGGACCGTCTCAGCCGGTCCTACCTCAGGCACGAGTGGCGGCTGAGACGGGACGTCCTCCGTTCCATTTTCCTGAGGTGGGGGTTTCCCCAGGTAGATTTATTTGCCAGCAAAGACAACAGTCAGTGCCCGCAATTCTGCTCGTTTCAGGGTCACAGCCCAGGCTCAGTGGCAGACGCCTTTGCTATCCCATGGGGCGGGAGCCTGAAGTACGCCTTTCCCCCATTCCCACTCATTCACAAGGTCCTCCTGAAGGTCCGCAGGGACAGGGCGACAGTCATCCTAATCGCCCCGGCGTGGCCACGCCAACACTGGTTCACAACTCTGGTGGAACTCTCCGTGACCTCTCCGATGGCCCTTCCCCTACATCACGACCTCATCACTCAGGATTGGGGTCACCTACTCCACCCGAACCTGTCATCGCTACATCTCACGGCATGGCTACTCTCTGGCTAAGTGGGGTGGAGCACAGGTGTTCACACGAGGTTCAGCAAATCCTACTTGGTAGTAGGAAACCCTCCACGAGGGCAGCCTACCTGGCTAAGTGGAAGCGCTTCTCCTTGTGGTGTGCGCCCCACCACTCGCAGCCTTTACAGGCCTCGATACCTCTGATCCTCGACTACTTGCTGCACCTCAAGCGTCAAGGCCTCGCCCCCGCTTCTATTAAGGTGCATCTGGCCGCCATTTCGGCGTTCCACCCTGGGGAATCGGGCAGATCCGTGTTCTCCAACCCCACGGTGGTCCGTTTCCTCAAGGGTCTGGAGCGGGTGTTCCCCTACTCGCGCCCTCCTATACCCCCGTGGAACCTCAATCTGGTCCTCACTAAACTTATGGGGCCGCCCTTTGAACCCCTGGCCTCTTGCTCCCTCACGCACCTTTCATGGAAGGTCGCGTTCCTCGTGGCCATTACCTCGGCTAGGAGGGTGTCCGAGTTGAGGGCCCTCACCTCGGAGCCCCCTTATACCATCTTTTACAAAGACAAGGTGCAGCTTAGGCCTCACCCTAAATTCCTCCCGAAGGTGGTTACGAATTTTCACATGGGGCAGGACATTTGTTTACCGGTATTCTTCCCTAAGCCCCATGCGGACCCGAGCCATCGCAGCCTGCACACCCTGGATGTTCGGCGGGCATTGGTCTTTTATCTGGACCGTACCCGGCCTTTCCGTAAGTCGTCTCAGCTGTTCGTGGCCATTGCGGAGCGCATGAAGGGCCAAGCGATTTCGACGCAACGCCTGTCGGCGTGGATAGTGCACTGCATACGTACGTGCTACGAGCTCGCCAACACGCCTGCTCCTCAGATCAAGGCTCACTCCACTAGAGCCCAGGCGTCCTCGACGGCCTTCTTGGCACAGGTCCCGCTCCAGGAGATCTGCAAGGCAGCCACCTGGTCGTCGGTGCATACCTTCACAGCCCACTACGTGATCCACCATCAGACTAGAGATGATGCAGTGGTCGGCAAGGCGGTGCTGCAATCAATTATTCCTTGACTCCTACCCTCCTCCAACGGTAAGCTTGCAAGTCACCTAATGTGGAATGGACGTGAACAAGCACTCGAAGAAGAAAAGACGGTTACTTACCTTCTGTAACTGTTGTTCTTCGAGATGTGTTGTTCACGTCCATTCCACTTCCCACCCTCCTTCCCCTCTGTCGGAGTCACCGGCAAGAAGGAACTGAGGGAGGGTCGGGCCGGCAGGGATATATATACGCGAGGGCGGGGCGCCGCTCTGGCGGGAAGGGGGACCCTGTGGGCCCGACGGGAGCCGCTGAGGGAAAAAGTTTCCGACGATTCGTGCACGCGGCGCGCGCACACCTAATGTGGAATGGACGTGAACAACACATCTCGAAGAACAACAGTTACAGAAGGTAAGTAACCGTCTTTTTCGTATTTTGCTCTTAAATTGCTCCCAGTCCTATGCTGAAATGGCACCAAATTCCTGAGGTTGAGCTCCACATAAGCTTTAAGGAGACCTGTGATGCTAATCCTATATACGCTGCCACCCAGAATCTTATTCACAACATTTAGGCAGCATCAGACTCTTGTTTCACTCTTCCAGTGACTTCCTCCATACTGTACAAATAGCCACCCGAGAATGTAGATTCAGTGGTGGCTAATAGTCTGACAAGTCTTCCAAACTGTGTCTTTCATTGGGGACAGTCTTTCTTCAGTATTGTAATGTGCATATTCTGGATACAGCTATTCACTTCAACTAAGCTGGATCAAACAGACTCTATCTTTGGAGTCGTTTTTTTCATTTTAACTAGGTTTTTCACCTCCCAGCTTGTACCTATATTACTGTAAGGCTCTGGCAGACACACCTGGGTACACTGAAAGGCAGTTTTAAATAATTGATGCTTCCAGATTCTGCAGTTTCATTGGTTGCTTGTGCCTGTTCAAGTATGACATAAGCAAAAATCCTTCAAATTAGAGATTAACTGATCTTGTCTGCTCTGAGAAATGCCATTCCAGGTAAGAAACCTTGTTCATTTCCCTTTCTGCCTGGTTTACTACTTTCTGCCAAGTTTGGACATTATGGCTGGTCTACATTTTCTGAGAGAACATTTTTTCATCCAAAAATGCCAATTTGTCAAAAGCAAAAAGGTTCATGGACAGGTATGAACTTCAGCAAAATTTCATTGGGGGAGAAAAATTGAAAAAAGCATTTCAATGAGCATGTTCACCATTTGGAAAGGAACGTTGCAAGTTTCTGTTTAGAAACTCTTTATTTCAATTTTTTAAATTTTATAATAGAAAATAGTTCATTGGAATGAAACCTCAGTTTTATTGAAATGAAACGTTTCTATCAACCCAAAAGAATTTTTTTTCCCAGAATCATGGGAAATGGCAACATTTTTTGTTTTTATTCCATTTTACCATGGAATTTTTTTTTCAAAATTACAGAATTTCTCGTGAAACAGAAAATTGGGTTCCCCTCCAGCTTTATTTGGGACAATATTTGCTCTCAGCTATACTAGTGTAAATCTGAGTAACTCCGGTGAAATCAGTAGAGTTACTGTGGATTTATACTGGTATACCTGAGAGCAGAATTTGGCAGTCTGTGTGTAAAGAACAGCCAACAAAAAATCGAACTATGATTATTTCATTTCCGTCTACATCAGCCTCTTGACATATGTAACATAGGGCACCTGATTAGAAACCTAGTGCAATCTCCACATGGTAATGTTAACTGGTGTATGGTCCCTGATAGATCTTACATCCGGGGCATGAGTCAAAGCTGCCCTGCCAGAACTTTAATTTATTCGGGGGCTGGGCTACTGATAATCGGGGAGCTGTGATCGGTTCTGTGACAGCGCCCCCTCTCTGCTCCATGCCCAAACAGAGCCTCAGCACGGAGCAGAATCAAGGTGAAAGTGTTCACAAAACTCTTAAGAAAAAGGTTGGTTTTTTGCGGGGGGGGGGGGGGGGGGGGGGGGGGGCAGGGGTGACACAGAGGCCTACTTGTGGTTCACTACTCTGTCAACAATGCTTGTCAGGCCTGACATACTCATTACACCTAACACACTGTTGTCATAATCTGTATCTAAAAGCTGTCATGTAAGATATCATTAGAAAACTAATATCTCATTGATCATTAATATCCTTGCATGATGTATGTACAGGGGGGTGTACAAACAGTTATGGAGATGTGCTAGAATTATGTTCTTAAAGTGTGTCTAGCAAGCAGTGCATATGCCCAGTCTGCCCGAGACAATGGAATGTGTATTTGCTAGTTGTCAGGCAGAGACAATGAAGGCACATTTACACGAAAGGTAACCAAAGCCATCAACTAAGCGAGTGGGGGAGATGGCCTCTGGACTATAAAGACAGGAGGTCTGAACCTCAAATGATAAGTAACTGGATTAACTGATTGCATACAATATTCCTGTATTATAAAAGTGTCAAGGCTTTTATGAAAGCTAATGACAGACTGGTGGTTAACATCATTGTCAAATGTATGTATTAACACTATATGAGGGATTATGAATACTCCCTGATATTATGCTTTAAAGTCTGTGTTCAAACACGGGGAGAAACAGGTTTCCTCAGAAATGAGGGAAGGTAGCACTGTAGAATCAAAACAATGGAAGCTCAATTTACATATGAATCAACAGCGGGATGGGATGTGCACAGAAAGGGAAGAACAGCATGAGGTCATCCTGAGTCTGGGGTCAAAACAGGAAGTTTGGGAAAATATAAGGAGAGAGAAGAAGCAAGCTTGGCATCCCTCACTGGACAGACACAAGGGGCGAGAGCTCTTGCAAGATGAGAAAGATGGGTCCTTCAAGGTGGTTGAAGTCTCTGGGAACTGAATATATGTGAGAAACCTGCTTAGGCAAAAATCTTTCATGTAGGAAGACAAGGAAAACCAGTACCTTGTACTTCAGTGCCAGGTCCTGACTGAGAGAAAGTCAGTCATGGCTGGAAAGAAAAAGATTGGCAAGAAATCTACCTCAAACCAAAGTTGTGGCTTATTGAGTTAAGTCTTAGCCACTAGAAAGCATGTTTTTACTTTTGTTTTACTTTTTACTTTCTAACTTTATTCCTTCAAACAAAACAAACTTGTTTTAGTTTTACAATAAACCAGCTCAATGCTGTGTTTGCAAGGAAGGGTATATCTATCCCAGTTAAATTAATAGGCTGTGATGTGCTTTTGTCTTTTTAAAGGAGCAAACAAACCATATTATTTCTCTGAGTGGAGAGGCTTGGACACATCAGGGCAGACAGTTTTGAGGAAATTTGGGACTGGGAGTGTGTTGAGGTTGCTCTGCAAGTAGTAACCCAGGCTGGTAGAACTGAAGGTGGGGCTGTTGTATTGTAGACAGGCTGCAGGGGTCGGAGCGCTGAACCAGGGCTGCACAGGACACAGACACTCAGGATACTGCATGCTTATCTGCTGGCTATTGGTGTCCAGGTTGTAAACCACAGCAGCAGTGCATTTAAGGCACCCCAGGGTTACAGGATAGGCCCCTTAGTGGTCTGGATTGCACCCCAAAACATGATGAGGTTACTTTTAAATGTATTTTACAAAGGCCATGATTTAAATATTTAAATTGATTTAAATAGTTAGGGCTCCTTTTAAGGAGAGAGGAGAACTGCTGTCACTGATGTTGATTTTATGCTTCCTGGGACTCCTATGTGCCTTTTTAATCTTAGTTGTTGCATGAGTGTGACCCAGGGTCCTCTTGGTGGAAACTGGCAGAGGGCACAGGGGGTGCCTGGGATCTTCTGGATCGGATATATGCATAATAGTTTGCCAAAAGGTGGCATGTGAGGTCTCTACCAAGAGCCAGTGGCCCATTGGTCATCATAATCCTTGTGAAATGTATGCACAGATAATATTTGAGTTATGTATCTATACTGAAAATTATATTCTTAAGGTTTTGGAGTTAAGGCATGTCACCAGGAGGTGATATATCTGGCAATTGTTCCTTTCAGGCAGTAGGTAATAGATGCTTATCTCTCCTTCTGGTTATATTTATATTGTCTGCCTCACAATGGAAACCTATTGGCATACTACGCCAGGTGCCAGTCAAAAGGTTGCAAAATATCCAAGAGAGAATATACAGGAAGAAAGAACACAGCAGAGGATGTCTTGTTTACGAATAAAGACAAAGGGTGGGACTTGTATATCTTGGGAGGCAAAGGAACAAACTGAATCCTTCACCTGGGAGGAAAGCTTACAACCACTTGTCTCATGAAAAAATAATACCAGCCAAGCCTGGCTGTAAAGCACTACAAGGATTTTGAGTGAGCCAAACTCTCTAAAAGACATAAAAGTAATTAAGTCTAGGCTCTAAAATGCATGGTATGACTTTATTTTATACATAACCATTTGTTTCTACTTCTTGCTCTCACTTGAATCTCTATGCATTGTTAAATAAACTTACATTTGATTTCACTATAAACATATCAAAGTGCTGTGTGTTAAGCGGAACATTGATCTAAGGTGGAATTGGGAAGCTGGGGTGCACTGTTTCTTTGGAAGCAACAAATCTGTGATGCTGTGACTATCCAGTGGACCAGGGGCTGGACACTCCAGGGAGAAACTTGGAGGGCTCAACAGAGGCCTATCGCAGATGCACAACAGAGGCCTGCAAGCTGTTGCCCGTGGCTGTTGAAGTTGGGGAGATGACCCAGGCAGCCACAGACAAGACTTCCTAATGTTAGGTGCAGGTGAGGAGACAATGCTCGCAACCCTGGGCACCCCTGGGAAGTGTCACAATGGGATCTTATTTTGTTGTGGTTTTGAGTTGCTCCATTTGAGGTATTGTTGCCTACCTCTCTTTAACAAGACAGAGAGTCCCTCGAACAATAACTTTTTAGGTAGCACTAGTCTAGAAATATTTTAAGCTCTCTGCAATAAAGCATAATTAAAATCAAACCAGAATAAAGCAAACAACAGTTAAAATCTGATTTTTTATAGTGTTCTGTTGGGGGTTAGGTGAAATATTGTTGAACCTGGTGGGTGTAACGGCTGCCCTTGATTCAGGCTAAATGTAAAAAAGGAATTAAACTCCCTTATGGACTAGAGAGGTGAAGCCCTAGCAGCCACCACCAAAATCAGGCCACATGCAATGCTGGAATAAGAGTTGGTCTGAGGAGTTTTTCTTTGGGTCTGAATGTAAATGCAGGAGTCTGTATGATGTTTGATGGAGCCGTGTGTGTGTGTGTGTGTGAGTGAAATACCACAAAAGAACAATGAGAAGGCAGCAAGGAAGTCCCAGAGAAGCAGTTGTGGCATGACTCTGACAAAAAACGCTGAGTGCCAACTTTGGGGTACTCTGCTGACTGGAGAGAGGCTTGAGATTGTGAGCAAAGAAACTTCCTCCTGTTTGATTCCTACTGCATTCAGGGAAACAGGACTTGATGTGCATTCTTTGTAAATAAACACCAAACACCTTCATCTAACGGAAACAACTCACAAGATCCCAAATATTGGCTAACCACTCGGGTGAAAAGGGGTAATTATAATATGATATTGTAAAGCCTTTTGAAATATAGTGGATTTTAAAAAACGCTGTGTGAAAGGCCAGGGCTGATAAGAACAGAAACAGATGCCTGGATTTTGGCCAAGCAGCTGCAACTTTATTCATTCCACAAACAGGATAATGTCTCAAGGTAACCTGTCTAGGCTGCAGAGACAGAGGGAAGGCAGCAGCAGCCTCAGCTTTCACCCAAGTTCCCCCTTTTCAATATTCAGATCAGGAGCATCTTACAAAATCCAATGCCTTATCAGAGCCTGCATTACTCCTATATCCAAGCTAATGCTGCGTCTTTAGCTCAAAAGAGAGAGCATTCTGGTGACTGTCTTCAAAGACAAAGAAATGGGCAGCACTTCTGCAGTTTCTGCAAAGCCCTAGGTTCCAGAAACCTCATCTTCTGGGAACAGATAGTGTAAGATAACAGAGACCCAGTCCAGTGTGACGGGGCAATAAACCGCCCCAAAACAAGCATGATCGGCTCCCAAAAACCGTGAAAAAAGAATGAAATAAGCAAGGGTGGGGTTTGTGTCAAAACGTCATGACATTGGGTGGGGTTTGAGGCAAAAAACACCCTGGGGCGCTGTTCAAGGGGAAAAGAAAAAAAAAATCAGGCCTCAGATAAAAGTGGAAAAACCCATGGGCTGTGACTGCCTGAAAATAGCCACCCAAAGTCACCTATAATAAGCTGACTTGGCAACTTGCCAGCATCCCCTTAATAATCAAGATGTTGAAGTTGTATTATGCTGAAGCTCACTTAGATTTAATTTAAAGCTACCTAACCTTGCATTTAGAGAACTCCACCCTTGTCTATAATGTAATCAGTTCAGTCAAGAGCAATAGTCGGACAAGGATGTATGTTGGCCTTAGAGACAGAAATTAGATTGTGGGCAATTGCATATGTAGACGTAAGGCAGAAATCTACAGCAGGGGAATGATCTTTATCCTAAATTTGTGTGCCCAGAATGAGGGAAAGTTAACTGCTGTCACCTTTACTGTATGACATCTGCGAAGACTCATTGGCTGTGTCATTAGAAGGGATGAGTCAATAACTCAGTTAATAAAAGAGCAGAAGGAAACTATCAGTGTGTGGCAGTTTTCTCACGGTTAATGGGACACTGTCAAGATGAAAATTACACACAATAGCTAGTAAAATGGCAGAGCATTTTTTAAGACAACTTAGGTTACTGAAACAGAAATAATGTTTAAAATCTAATTTACATTGCACCATTGCACTATCACATGCAGTGATTTTAGACTGTTCATCTCCACGCTATGGGTCTTATTCTTCTTTCATTCACATCAGTTCTACACTGGGGCCTTTATTTCTAATCAGTTGTACGGTGTATAGTACTATGTAACTCTCACAATTTTGTTTTATTAATGCAACTGCCATTTTGTGTTAATCTCTCATACAGAGGAGGCCCAACTATGCTCTCAGATAAAGACTTAACTTTTGTTACTTCTTGTTTTTCCTTATTTAGTATTTTATTTGTATTAAGGTAGCAACTAGGAGCCCCAGTCGTGGACTAGGTCCCCTTGTGCTAGACTCTGTACAAACACAGGACAAAAAGACAGTCTTTGCCCCAAAGAGCTTACAATCTAAGACAAGAGACAACAGCTGGATACAAATAAACTGACAGGGGAGAAATGAGACAAAGAAATGTGACAATTTTATATTAAAATATGTCATGTAAACTAAGCAAACGTTTGCATGAAACACATATGTTTTACCCTCTGGTTCTTGTGTGCTTCCTCAGGAGTCTAGCACTGTTGTATTTGTAGCTCCAGTGTTGTAGGATAATATTGTAAATACACTTTTAAAGACACTTTTGCAAAAACCACAAGAACATTTCTAGTCACATTAACTTTGGGGAACAACAAAATAGCATATTGCCTCTAAATTAACTGGGAATGTCCCTTTTAATAGAGGTTTAATGATGTGAATTAGTTATTTAATAGAAGCTGAAAGTGTGTGATTCAAAAGAATAACAAGGATTTTTTGTTTATTAGAAAGAAAACCAGGGGAGTTCACTGATCTGGTTTAGAGGGGAAGTGAAGGCAGCTATAAAAATAAATGGAAGAAATGGGAAGTTGATAATAATAAATATAAATCAGAAAATTGTAGAAAATCGATAAGGGAAGCCAAGCGACATGAGATGAAATCTGTGGCCAGCACAGTTAAGGGCAATACGTTTTTAAAATATTTTAGGAACAAAAAGAATCCTGACAATGGTATTGGTCCTTTGCTAGATAGAAATGGTAGAATTATCAATAATAATGCAGAAAAGGCAAAAGTGCTCAATAAATATTTCTGTTCTGTATTTGGGAAAAACCAAATGAAAATCTCATCATCTGCTGATTATAACACTCTTTCCATTCCACTGGTATATCTTGAGGATGTTCAACAGAAGATACTAAAATTAGACATTTTTAAGTCAGCAGGTAACTTGCAGCCAAGAGTTTTAAAAGAGCTGGCTGAGGAGCTCTTTGGACCATTAATGTTGATTTTTTCAATAAGTTTTGGAGCACGGGGAAGTTCCAGAAGACTGGAAGAATGCTAATGTTGTGCCAATTTTTAAATAGGGTAAACAGGATGACCTGCATAATTATAGGCCTGTCAACCTGGCATCGATCCCAGGCAAGATAATGGAGCAGTTGCTGCAGAACTCAATTAATGAAGAATTAAAGGAGGGTAATGTAATTAATGCAAATCAGCATGGGTTTATGGAAAATAGATCTTGTCAGACTAACTTGATATATTTTTGATGAGATTACAAGTTTTGTGATAAATGTAATAATGCTGATGTAATTAGATTCTGTAAAGCACTTGACTTGGTACCACACAACATTTTTATTAAAAAACTAAAAGAATATAAAATTAACACATCACACATTAAATAGATTAAAAATTGACTAACTGATAGGTCTCAGAATGTAACTAACAGGGACTCATCATCAAGTATCTGTGTTGTCAGTCAGGTCCTGCAAGGGATCGGTTCTGGCCCTATGCTATTTAACATTTTTATCAGTGACCTGGAAGGAAACATAAAATCGTCACTGATAAAGTTTACAGATGACACAAAAATTGGGTAAATGATGAAGAGGGCAAGTCACTGATTCAGAGTCATCTGGATCACTTGGTAAACTGGTTGCAAGCAAACAGTATACGTTTTAATATAGCTAAATGTAAATGTGTACATCTAGGAACAAAGAATCAAGGCTCTACGTACAGGATGAGGGGACTGGCAAGCAGTGACTCTGAACAAGATTTGGGGGTCATGGTGGATAATCAGCTGAACATGAGCTCCCACTGTGACACTGGGGTCAAAAGAGCTAATGAGAAAAGCCATGAGAATGATTAAAGGATTAGAAATGCCTTATAGTGATAGATTGAAAGAGCTCAAACCTTGATTACAGTCTGTAAGTACCTACATGGGGAACAAATATTTGATAATGGGCTCTTCAATCTAGCAGAGAAAGGTAGAACCCGAGCCAATGGACGGAAATTGAAGCTAGACAAATTTAGACTGGAAATACGTCCTAAATTTTTAACCATGAGAATAATTAAACATTGGATAAATTTAGCAAGGGTCTGGATAGATTCTCCATCACTGACAATTTTTAAATCAAGGTTGGATGTTTTTCCAAAGGATATGCTTCAGGAATTATTTTGGGCAAGTTCTATGGCCTGTCCTATATAGGAGGTCAGAATAAAAGATCACAATGGTCCTTCCTGGCTTTGGAATCTATGGACATGTCATACCATTTGGGAAGTGTGGAAGAGCAGCAATGGGTGCAAATATATGAGCCGTAGCTGTTAGATGAAGCAGAACGTTGATCAGTGCCTGGAAGGCTTTAGATAATGAAGGCAGAACTAATTCTGTTTTTGTTAGTCCTGGCACATATTTGTCCATTACCTTTGAAGGAAAAATGTAGACAATTTAAACAGAGGCCAGCATGAATGATAAAAAAAAAAAGCCTGTTGTGTTAGTGGGATACCGCAATGTATTGCCTTGCTGACAGTCCTGTGAGTATTTTTTGAGCAAACCGTATGCCTTGCAAAGGAAATATGGTAAGGGAGTTATATTGTAAAATTTAGGGCCTAATGGCACAATATTCTGATTATTTGAGAAAATGTCTTATGAAGATTAGCACATAGGATATTAACTATTATATAGAGCCATGTTTTATGGCCCACTTTGTGTTATTTAACATTACTCATTTTGTGTCAAGAGCTATTAAACTTTATTTTAAAAGGCGCCTGTAGGCCTGTTCTAGCTTTGGCAGAATAAGTGCATTGCTGTAGTTTACAACCTACATGTCTCTTTGCATAATGTAACACTTACCAGTTTGAACTGTAATTCAGTTTTATAATGTTGTTTATTATTGTGAGACATTGTCCCTTCTGGTTTTCCCATAATCTAAAACTATATTTTCTAATAAAAATTGTGTCCCTTATGCTTTATAATTTAGAATAGTGCATTACCTTAGTTCGTGAGCTAAACACATTGTGTTGCATTTTTGTTCCCTCCAATTAAGAAGCTACAGTTTTCTTTGATGTTGGAAGAGATTTGGGACCCGTCTAGTCTTGAATTATAGTAATGTCGTTACAACACAGTTTGGTTAACAATGCATCTATTTCTGTTTGTGTCATACATATGGACAGTGGAATATTTTTACGGGTGACTAATCCACATGCAACCTTTTAAAAAGTGTGAGAAGAATCCCTTTAAACTGTACGCAGTTCTGCCTCTGTGGGAGAGATTTCATCTTCGTTTAAAGAACAGTCCTGCTCACATCAAATACATTTCCATGGTGCATACCATAATCCTGCCTTGGCAGATGGATAGTCTTTTACAGCTGTGACTTCTATTGACCAAATTGAACCCTGGTGTAAGCCCACATATCTGCCATTCAAGTCAATGACAGTCATCTCTGTTTATGCCAGGTCTGGATTTAGCCAAGTGATCAGAGATGATTTGAACAAATCTGGAGCCCAGTCTGCAAAGCCATTAGAATAGAGCCGCTAGCTGCTTGGCTGAATATTCAGTGTTTTACCATCACCTTCCCCAAACTCTTGTGCCACCCAAGCTGCAGCGGTGACCATGTTCAGAACTATAGGAGCAAGAAGCTGTGCGTCCGGAACTGCTGTATCTGTTTGTGGAAGGAGTTATCAGGAAAGTGAATGGAGATTTGCAGTTAAATTTGTGATGTTCCCTCAGCTGAGGGTCAGCTATAAAGGAAAGATGTCCTGATTCCCCAGGAGAAGTTATCAGCCACAAAACTTCCTATTAGCAAGTGGCAGCTCATGCTCCACCCCACACAGCGTGAGAGAATGAACAGTAAGCCTTACACAGCTTACACGACTGGTGGTTTGATAGCCCTGTTACTTGGGCTGGGAGGGAGGGGTGCAGCAGCGGCAAGCATGGCAGCACTGTGATTCTCTGTTTCTGTCCTTTCCTAGTGCTTTTAACTGTGATTTATTTAGAGATGGGTCTGAACTGGAACCCCAGATCTGGAGAAACTTGGTTCTGAATGCTGTGCCTTGGGCTCATCTCTAGAATAGTCATGAACTGGGACACCAATCCTAAATACGCTAAAGCTTTGGGGAAGTTCAGCTTTAAATCACTTTGTGATTACAGACAAGGAAGACATCGAAGGCAGGAGAGATTCCAGAGGACTGGAGAAGGGCAAATATAGTGCCAATCTATAAAAAGGGAAATAAGGACAACCCGGGGAATTACAGACCAGTCAGCTTAACTTTAATACCTGGAAAGATAATGGAGCAAATAATTAAGCAATTGCTTTGCAAATAGAAAAATAGAAAATAATAAGGTGATAAATAACAGTCAGCATGGATTTGTCAAGAACAAATCATGTCATACCAAACTAATAGCTTTCTTTGACAGAGTACCAAGCCTTGTGGATTGGGGGGAAGTGGTAGATGTTGTATATCTTGACTTTAGTAAGGCTTTTGATACTGTCTTGCATGACCTTCTCATAAACAAACTAGGGAAATACAACCTAGATGGAGCTACTATAAGGTGGGTGCATAACTGGTTGGAAAACCGTTCCCAGAGAGTATTTATCAGTGGTTCACAGTCATGCTGGAAGGGCATTTCGATTAGGGTCCTGCTCTGGGTCCAGTCCTGATCAATATCTTCATCAATGATTTAGATCAGTGATTCCCAAACTTTAACAGCCCGCAAACCGCTTTCACGAAAATATCAAATCTCGCGAACTCCCTCCTAAAAATGAATATTTCCAGGGATTTTCTCCCTTACCTGAGCATAAATTATAAAAGCAGTGATCTTGGAAATCATTTGTTTTTTTATGACACGCGTATTACACACTATTTATTATTACATTATTATTTATAATTACATTATTAATTTTATTACATTATGAAAACGGCATCACTCTTTCAAGATTTGACTTTTTTAGCTCATATCACTTCGATTAAGCCTCCTATATGTTTCATCAAGGAGTACCAGACGTGAAACAGCATGAAGGTATTTAAGAAGCCAACTCAAATAAAGAGTTCCTCCCACAAGCATTCGGGTCTTGAGCAGTCCAGGCAAACAACGCACGACTACAACAAAGCTTAAACTTGTTCTGCCAGGAAGTCACGGGCTCGGGCTGCTGGCCCCTGCGCCCCACAGGGCTCGGGCTGCTGGCTCCCACACCCCACGGGGCTCGAGCTGCCGGCCCCCGTGCCCGGGGTCCCTAGGGACGGTTCTGTCCACCATTACAGAATTTTTTTCTGAAAACCCCCTGATACATTTCACAAACCCCCAAGGGTTCATGAACCCCAGTTTGAGAACCACTGGTCGATCCTGGAGACTCTCCCAGTTGATTGTGATCTCCGGCCGCGGCAGCGCAGAGGGGCTGCCTGCCGTGGCCCCACGCTGCTCCCAGAAGTGGCCAGCATAGTCCCGCGGTGGCGTAGGGGCAGGTGTCTCCGCACACTGCTCCTGCCTGCAAGCACCGTCCCCGCAGCTCCCATTGGCTGGGAACAGGGAGCTGTGGCCAGTGGGAGCTGTGGGGGTAGTGCCTGTGGGGAGGAGCAGCATGCGGAGCCATGTGCCTCCCCCAGGGGCCGCAGAGGTGCGTTGGCCCCTTCCGGGAGTGGTGTGGCCACATGGTGCACTACTGGCTGGCAGGGTGGCCCAGCTCGTGATGGGGAGGAGATGCCGATGTGTCTGAGCGAGGCCGGGGCAGGCAGGGAGCCTGCCTTAGCCCCGCTGTCCCTTCGACGGGAGCCGCCTGAGGTAAGTGCCCCCCTCCCGGAACCAGCACCCCAACCCCCTGCCCCAGCCCTGAGCCTGCTCCCAGAGACAGCACCCCGTACCTCCTCCTGCACCCCAACACTCTGCCCCAGCCTGGAGCCCCCTCCTGCACCCAAACTCCCTCCCAGAGCTTGCACCCCTCACCCACTGCTACACCTCAACCCCCTGCCCCAGGATCAGCCCAGAGTCCCCTCCACCACTGCAAACCCCTTGGCCCCAGCCCAGAGCCCACACCCCCTCCCACACCCCAACCCCCTGCCCCAGCCTGGTGAAAGTGAATGAGGGTGGGGGAGAGCAAGCGACAGAGAGAGGGGGGGATGGAGTGAGCAGGGCGGGGCTTCGGGGAAGAGACAGGACCTCGGGGTTGCCCTTAAATTCAAAAAGTGATCTTGGGCGTAAAAAGGAGGGAGACCACTGGTCTGGATAATACTTAGTCCTGCCATGAGTGCAAGGGATGACTAGATGACTCTCAAGTTCCCTTCCAGTCTTAAGATTCTATGATTCTAAGGCATGTCTGGCACTCTGCAGCCTGCCTATAGTTCTGTATAAATGTTATTGGGTTCAAACCCATCTTCTGGTACTCAAATATGACTGTACCAGGGGCTTGCATCCATAGTATGGAGCTGTCTGATACCAGCATGTTGGGGCTCATGTTGCTTTTAAAAACTGGAGTCTATGGGTTGTGTTGACCAGGGTCCAGTCCCAGCAGTTTTACTTGGAATTTCATGTTCAGACAAAACTGAAACTCCGCTGCAAAACTCGGTGCCTTCCCAGCAAATCTAGTGATTCCATAACAACAATTCAAGCCCCCAAGTGCTAGGTGTCACAATTCAGTAATTCTCCTCAGGGGTTCAGCAAGGGCACTCCCAATCTTCGGTTTCCCCAGCTCACCAGCCAGGCCTTTCGTAGGTGGAGATCCGCCTCTCACTCCCTTCTGACTGGGGTATTTCCAGGCTGCACAGTTCCCTGCCTTCACTGTGTTATTCCCAGCAGAGAAAGGCTGCCCAACCACATCCACTTGCTTTCTCTTCAGAGACCGTGTCAAGGCTCCTTCCCCACTCTGAACTTTAGGGTACAGATGTGGGGGCCTGCATGAAAACTTCTAAGCTTAACTACCAGCTTAGATCTGGTCCGCTGCCACCACTCCCAATGTGCTAATTCCCTTCCCTGGGTAGCCTTGAGAGACTCTTCACCAATTCCCTGGTGAATACAGATCCAAACCCCTTGGATCTTAAAACAAGGAGAAATTAACCATTCCCCCCTCCTCTCTCCCACCAACTCCTGGTGGATCAAGATCCAACCCCCTTGGATCTAAAAACAAGGAAAATCAATCAGGTTCTTAAAAAGAAGGCTTTTAATTAAAGAAAAAGGTAAAAATCATCTCTGTAAAATCAGGATGGAAAATAACTTTACAGGGTAATCAAACTTAAAGAGCCCAGAGGACCCCCCTCTAGCCTTAGGTTCAAAGTTACAGCAAACAGAAGTAAACACCCTAGCAAAAGGTACATTTACAAGTTGAGAAAACAAAGATAAAACTAACACACCTTGCCTGGCTGTACTTACAAGTTTGAAATATGAGAGACTTGTTCAGAAAGATTTGGAGAGCCTGGATTGATGTCTGGTCCCTCTTAGTCCCAAGAGCGAACTCCCACCAAAACAAAGAGCACAAACAAAAGCCTTCCCCCCACCAAGATTTGAAAGTATCTTGTCCCCTTATTGGTCCTTTGGGTCAGGTGTCAGCCAGGTTACCTGAGCTTCTTAACCCTTTACAGGTAAAAGGATTTTGGAGTCTCTGGCCAGGAGGGATTTTATAGTATTGTACACAGGAGGGCTGTTGCCCTTCCCCTTATAGTTATGACAGACCGCTAACGATTTAACTCCCCACAGTTATAGTGGCCACACAGCTCTTTGTATGCAAGCCTATTTTATTCTTAAGGAAAAAGAACTACAGAGAAAACATATTAAGAACAATAGACAAGCCTACACACATGCTCATAAGCTTACCAGAGATCACCTCAACCCTAACATTGGCTCTGGCAGGAGCAGTCCTGCAAACACCCCTCCCAAAGGGTTTCCTTGTGGTTTTAGGTTCATCACAGCTTCAGCTCAGAAAACACACGCGGTCTTATGGGGTCTCAGTAGGTCAAGTCCTTCCAACCCTGTCCTTGTCATTAGCCTTATTATCCTGAATATATGTTCTGGACAAAGTGAAGGGGCACTCCTGGTTCCCACTTAGCAAAGGGTTAGCTTTGGCTCAGATTCCCCTACTCTTTGTTATATATAGAGTTGTGCAGAAGAGCCCATTGGCAGTGTACTACAAGATTTATCGAGCCTGCAAAACCCAGGAACTATGCAACATATTCTTCAGCGCCATCTACTGGTGCCTCATCTAGTAACTATTTACATAGTAGCACATTTCTGTAACACCCCCTACACTTTGCATGCGTGTTCAGAAGAAAGGCTAGAAAAGTGGCTGCTTAGGAGACAAATGGGGAAAATCCCTTAGGGATAGAGGGGGCTCCACACCCAGGGAACAGGATTGGGTAGAAACCCAGCTGACCCCCAAGCTGTTATAAAGGCCAACACATGAGTTAAGGCCTGCATTGGGAGTGGAAGGAGAAAGTTTTGTTTGTTGTTCTTCTGTATGTTTTATTCAGATTCTATTGTGACGAAGGCCATATAAGCACCTAGATAAAAAGAAAAGACCTTGCTAACAACTGTTACTTTCAGCTGAGTCATTCCACTGACTTACAATGTTATCTCCATTTTATAATCTGTAATCATGTACAGAGTGATTAAATCTTCAATAAAAGTAAAGTAATTGTAACACAAATAGAATGGTGAGATTATTCAAGCTCTAATTGATTGATATACAGGGTATCATCCATTATTTATAGATGCCCAATAGAAACTAGCGATGGGTCCAAGAACGAAATTCCAGATATCCAAACATCCTGGAGCTTTGGGGGAAGTTCAGATCTCAATTGGAATGTTTCAACTTGGGCCCCTTCTTTAATTAAATCTGCACCAGCCATTTTTACAAAATCCATACACCTGTCTTCCTTAGCGCAGGTATTTTCTAAGGACTAGTGAATGTATGGAGTGCATGGCCTGAAAAAGTTCAGCAAGCGGTCAGCTCCTCTTGCCTGATCAAGATTCCACAAGAAATGGTTGCCCCTCAATAGTCATTGTTAACTAAACACGGGGACGTGGCATGTTCTCTCCATCAGCTGGTTCTTGCCAAGGATGCCAGTTAGAGTGTTATAGAGATGGATGAACTGCCTGGGATAAAATGAGGCACCCTTCCCCCAAGACTTTACCATTTTTAGAACTGATCCAGCTGGGGCCATTCCCCTGGACCCAGAACTGGGGTGTGTGTGTGATCCACCCCCTATATTTTAGAGGCACTAGAACAGATGTGGTGCTTTCCTCTCCCTTCCCCACCCCCCCATCTTGTAGTCTTGGAGTTCTTGCACAGAAGTCAGCCAGAGACGCCAGCCAGTTGGGGCAGAAACAGCAGAAGCAGGGACCTCTGGGCATTCAGAGAACCCTCTACAGTACTGACTGGACATTCTCTGCCCTGTGCTGATTGGCCGTTTGCTCCATCCCCCTCCCTCACACTCTCTTCACCTCAGCTTCATTCCACCCCTGCCCCTGTTATTCTCTCCGCCCCTGCCCTGGCCCCCTCACTCGCCTCCTCTTTCCTTTCCACTTAGCTGAGCCCACTGCAAAAAAATCATGGAACTACCATGCAGTTTGCTGCCATTGCATTGTTCCCTCTGCTCGTGTATCAGACCCTGCATCTGTCTTGTCTGTGAAGATTGTAAACTTGTAAGGGCGGGAACTGGTTACCGCTCTGCACTTGTTCAGTGCCTAGCACCGTGGGGCTCGATTCTGGGTTGGCTCTTTGGGCACTCTCATGCTCGGTGCCACCTCTGACTAAACCGCTGACTGCCAGAAGCCAGGAGTGGATCACTACAAAATTGCTCTGTTCTGTACACTCTCCTTGAAGCTCTGGTACTGGCCACTGTCAGAGCCAGGATCCTGGGCTAGATGGACCATTGGTCTGACCCAGTGTGGCAGCTCTTAGGTTCTTTTCAACATGATTATTAATAAATGACCCTGAACTGAGTTTATCTGCAGTCCTGAAAGGTTTGGATAACTTTCTCTCCATATTCACTTGTCTCTACAAACCTGGTTTCTACATGGGACTGGAATTGGAGGGGCCAAGTACTGCAAAAGGGACTGTGTTCCCTTAATATTTGTGGTGTGTACTATAAGTGGAAGTGCTGTAAATCTTGCCAAAAAAATAAAAATAAAAGGAGGGGGGATGTTTTCTTGTATTTCCTAACCTTATGCTGCAGCTTCCAGATATTCAAATCAGTTCCAGGTAAGCATTAAGCAATAGGATAAGTCTCTGAAACAAAACTCAATTTCAAGCCTTTGGCACTTCGCCCAACTTTCATTTTAATGTTTATTATTAGCAGTTGAGATGTGCCAAAACCAAAACCCTAAATCCAACCTCTGGGGAAGTTCTCATCCGGATCCAAACTTCGTAATTTACTCCTCTTCTTATAATGGGTGAAACCAAAAAGCTGACTATAAACCACTGTTCTTAGGGAAAATTGAGATATGAATCTAGATATGAACTTCCAGGCTGGGGCACAGCTCTCATTATTAGTCATAGGCTCTTCTCGTATCACTGGTTCTGGTTAGTCTGTCATGGGTGGATAACAAATTATTTATATCCACTTCAGTTTATCATTCTGATCTATTAAATAACTCTACCCCAACAAGGACTCCAATGTCAATTACTTCCAAACATGTCTACTCCTCCTCCTCACCATTCCCCTCAAGCTGCTCTCTTCTAAATAACTGACAGCCCACCGAACAGGCCCTCTCAAATTGCCCCTTAGTAGAAGTCAGTGGGTGACTCTAGTTTTATATAGGGTTAACTGAGGCTGGATTTCGGCCAATTCTCCCTACTTAAAATTCCCTCTGCAATTTCAACTGGAGAATATTTTCTTCTCCCTTTATCTATTTGTCCCTTTCTTCCATTTCTCCCTGCCTTGTGCTTTCTTGACTGAATCCTCAGAGGACTTACCTTCCTCCATTCCTCATATCCCACGCTCCACATGCCTGCTTCTTTGCTGACACTCACCTACACTGATTTGGTTCATAAATATCTGAACAGCCTATGGAGCATAGGTGTGGCATCCTAGAGGTGAACTTATTAATATGTCTACTTATTTAATTTTTTGGCTTGTCTTCTTGTATATGACAAATATTTAGGGGGAAGGATAGGAAGAATAAGGCTTAAAGAGAGTCTCTGCAGACTGAAAGAATGAGACATTGGGTATGAAATTAAATCATATTCATTAAAGAAAAGTTTCATGTGTCCTGTTACAAACACAAAGTTCCTCCAGCAAAACTCAATCTCACTGAGTTCCTTATCAGCAGATAGAAAACACATGTTTTCTTCAGGAAGCCATGAGAGCAAGACTTTTTTGTGTGTGTTAGCTGAAACAGCAGCACTTCTGTATTTTTACACACCCCTAACACAACCCACAATTGGCTCCAGTCCCTGAGACTGTTTAATGGGAGTCAGGACGCAATCACTTACCGCATGGCCCTGGCTACATCCATTCAGAACAGACCCAAAAGAAACACACAGACATTTTAGCAAAATCTGCCTTGGGTTCATTTAAAATCTATAGAAGATTTGCATAAATTCTTCAGTTCTTCATTTTCTTCTTTGTTATGTTTTGATACCGTATTTTTGCTTAAAATAAAATAAAGCAGTATTAATACACAGATGCCACTGAGTCAAACCACTGCCAACTGCAACAACAACCACAAAAGGAGGGTGATTTCCTTTACACGAACACAGACAGCATTAGAGGGCTCAGAGTATGGTTTGTGGGCTGTAACGATCTTGGGGTTCATTAACTAACACACTAATGAATGAGAAAGGAATAAAACTTTAATAAAACCAACTGGAGAGCTTCTGTAGTGAGCTGCAACACATAGCCGTGTGGTGCTCCCAGCCCCCGCCCCCAGGGCCCATCTCCAAATTCCTATATTCATAATACTGTCCCTTAGGATGGAGCATCTCTAAATTATAATCTTCTACAAACATATCTTTACATGGACTACTGAGCTTTTCACCTTTCATAGACAGAAGGCCGGCAGGGCCAGATTTGAGTGAGTGGCATTTGTGACCTGGGGTATGGGACTGCAATGCCACTCAAATCTGGCTCCAAGTTGACCTACAACTCTGCCTTTCAAACACAGAGCCTCCTATTGATTTGCTTCCCAGTACCAAACAAGGCCAGATCTCTCACTGACTGACATAAGCAGCACTACTACAGGTGAGGGGTGTTTTATAGTACCGTTTGGCTTGCATTCTGAATAATTTGCCTGGTATCTTCTGAACAAATGCATCGGCAATGCTAGGTGGCAGTATCCCTCTTGCTATTGTAAGGGGAGGGGGGACTCCAAGAAAAAAAAAAAGCTAAGGTGGGGCATGATTCAAAAAAAGGTTGAGAACCCTGTTCTAGATCAGGCAGATAGCTGAGGCAGATAGCTGAAGCGATGCAGGGAAGCTTACCCTTCCACTGTCCATGCTGTGCCTGTTTTGTGTATATTAAATTCCAGGATTGTCATTCCTGCACTTTTCATGAGCACTAACGGTATGTCTTCACTACCCGCTGGATCAGCGGGCAGCGATCGATCCAGCGGGGATTGATTTATTGCGTCTAGTCTAGACGCGATAAATCGACCCCCGAGTGCTCTCCCGTCGACTCCTGTACTCCACCGTCACAAGAGGCACAGGCAGAGTCGACTGGGGAGCAGCAGCAGTCGACTCACCACGGTGAAGACACCACAGTAAGCCGATCTAAATACGGCGACTTCAGCTACGTTATTCACATAGCTGAAGTTGTGTAACTTAGATCAAATCTCCCCTCCCCCCCCCCCAGTGTAGACCAGGGCTAAGTTCCGATATAGTGTACTTAAAACAAAGGAGTAAGAATCCCAGGATAAGTTGCAAGTAAACAGCAGAACAATCAATAAAAAAGACAGGAGCAGAAGGCAGGGCAGTGCATAGGAATCTTGGGCCCTATCTTTTTAACAGATCCCTTTCCAAAAATACAGTGTTGCCTTCTCTAGGATCCAGATATCTATTTTTGGTCCCTCTATGACCCCCCACTGCTGTAGTGAGGTGTCAGCACCTCACTATGTGTAATGTATTTATCCTCACAATATCCCTGTGAGGGAGAAAAGAACGGAGGCCCCAAGAGACTCTGGGCTTGTCTACATTATAGACACTACAATGGCACAGCTGCAGTGCTGGCAGCTGTAGCATAGGCCCTTGCTACAGTGACGGAAGGGGTTTTTCTGACATTGTAGTTAATCCACCCCACAAGAGGCAGAAGGTAGGTCGATGGAAGAATTCTTCCATTCACCTAGCAGTGCCTTTACCAGGGCTTGAGCCAGTTTAACTACTTCTCTCAGGGGTGAGAATTTTTCATACCGCTGAGCGACATAGCTAGGTTGACCTAAGTTTTAGGTGTAGACCAGGCCTGCAAGTGACTTGCCTTTGGTCACACAGAGAGTCTGGGGTAGAGATAGGAACTGAGTCCCAGCTAGAGCCCTAACTGCTGGACCATCCTTTCATAAGCTTTTCTGCTGCACAACCCTGGCCTGTCTAGCAGAGATCACTTAGCAAAAACAAAACAGTCAAACTGGCAGACAGAAGAGCAACATTATTGTGTCAGGTTTCAGAGTAGCAGCCGTGTTAGTCTGTATCCGCAAAAAGAACAGGAGTACTTGTGGCACCTTAGAGACTAACAAATTTATTAGATCATAAGCTTTCGTGGGCTACAGCCCACTTCTTCGGATGCATATAGAA
>NW_020664448.1:16986388-17057628 GCF_002925995.2 Terrapene triunguis
TGACCTCTCGAGGTCCCTTCCAGTCCTAGAATCTATGAATCTATGAATAGGCAACACATATTAGAGCGTCTGATTGCTTTAGTGAGAGTTCTCGATGGGCAAAATTTAGCATTCCGCGGCCGTGTAGAAATGAAAAATTATACACTCCAGGTAATGGAAACTTTTAAAAATTTGTTGAATACCTAGCTTTGTTTGATCCAGTCATGAAAGAGCATCTATGTAAAATAACTGATCATGAAACACAGGTTCATTACTTAGGAAAAAATATGCAGAATGAACTGATTCAAATCCTAGCAAATGCCATTAAAAAGAAAATTGTAGAAGCTGCCCATTCTGCAAAATACTTTTCAATAATACTGGACTGTACACCAGATGTGAGTCACGTTGAACAAATGACGATGATCATTCATTTTGTGGATATGGAAAAATCTGCGGATGAAGATAATGTTGAAGTGCTCATAAAGGAACATTTTTTTGGGTTTTGTACCACTGAAGGAGATGACTGGGGCATTTATGACTGAAACTATTCTACAAGAGCTTGAAACAATGTCATTATTTGTTGAAAACTTACGTGGCCAAGGCTATGATAATCTTGCCATTGGGAGATTCTGACTCGCCATGTGAATTCTCTAACTGTGAAACCACTTAATCAGACAAGATGGGAGAGTCGCATCGATGCTTTGAAGCCTCTTCGCTATGAACTTGGAAACATTTATGATGTCCTAATTGAAATTTCTGATGATACTATGTTTACTGGCAATATGGCACATTGAGATGCAGAAGTTCTTGCAAATGGCCTTTCCAAGTTCAAATTTGTGACTTCACTCATTTTGTGGTAGAATATCCTTTTTGAGATTAATCTCACTAGTAAGCAGCTTCAGGAAAAGAACTTGAACATACATTCTGCTATTCAAAAACTGCAGCAAACTAAAAATATTCTGGAGGAATTCAGAAGTGATGAAGGGTTCAAAAGAACACTGGTAGATTCTCTCAAGCTTGCTGAAGAAATAGACTTTCCCACAGAATTTGAACCAGAGCCAGTTCGCATTCAGCAAAAGAAACAGCAGTTTTCGTATGAAGGACGAGACACACCCATTTAGAACCCAAAACAAAGGTTCAAAGTGAATTTCTATTTCCCAGTCCTTGATACTGTTATTCACTCAGTTGACGAAAGATTTCAACAGATGCAACAGCTAGAGTCAGTATTTGGCTTTCTATACGATACCCACAGCTTGCAAAAGAAAACAGCAAAACAGATAAGAGAATTTTGTATAAAACTGGAGTCAGCATTGACTCATGAAAATTCAAAAGACATTGATGCTACAGATTTGTGTAGTGAGATTCAGGTTTTTTCAAGACGACTTAAGAAACATTCCACTCCTGAAGAAGTACTGAAGTTTGTTTGTGAAAATAAACTCACAGCCAGTTTTCCAAACATTTTTATAGCTCTCCGCATTCTTTTAACTTTGCCAGTTTCCGTAGCTAGAGGGGAACGTAGCTTCTCAAAGTTAAAATTGATAAAAACATATCTGCGTTCAACAATGGTGCAAGAGAGACTTGTTGGACTTGACACAATGTCAATAGAGCATGAAATAGCTGGAAAACTGGATCTAAAAGAACTAGTGACTGAGTTTTCAAAACTTAAAGCAAGAAAAATCATGTTTTAAGAGCACAGAGTGTTTTTTATTTGGAGTGTTTTGTAAATACAGGTTAAAGTTCTTTGAAGAGTTTTCTTATTTCTTTCTATATTGGATGTGGTGGTAATGGCAGTTAAAGCAGGATAGCCTCCAACATTTTTACTGAATTGTTAGACATTTTGCCACACACACATAGAAAGTTTGATGTGTGTCACCTGCCATTGAGAAACTCTGGTCTAAGTTTATGCATTGCCAAGCTCAAGCTTTCAAGAATCATGAGCCAGGCCTCCCAAACTCACGAGATTAATTAATGAGGGCTTTTTGGTTTGGTTTGGTTTAAGACTATATTTGTGATTCGTTTTGTTTGCTTTCCAATTTCTGAGTCTTTGGATCAAATTTTTAGAGCCCTGTGTGGATACACAAATGTGTACACAAATGTGTATCCACATCTGATTTGTGATCCGCAAAAATGGTCTGCGGATATCTGCGGATTTGCAGGGCTCTAAACAACTCCACAGGTCACCGCGCAGCAGTGACGCAGGGCTGTGCCAAGCCCCCAACTGCTCCCCACCTCTCCCCAGAGATATCCTGCCCCACCGCCTGCTCCGCTCCTGCCATACGGCCTTCCTCGCTCCAGGTAGGAAGGCTACAATCCTGTGCCCTCGAGTGCAGCGCCGCCCTCTTGAGTGGGGTGCTCGGACACCCCTATGCAGTTGCAGCAGCTGTAATACATGCAGACCCAGCCCAGACAGAGAGCAGCAACAACTACTCTCTTCATAGCACGCGCTCTTGCTGCCCGCTATTTTAAATTACAACCCCACCTATCTCAAAATGGTGCTTGGCTCATTCTCTTCTAGGAGTTGTAGTTTACCACCTCTGTCCAAGCAAGCTGGGGACTAAAACTCCCAGAATGCCCAGCGGGCTTCCCCCGCTGCTGCATGATTCAGAGAGCCGAGCTTGAGCCTGTGGGCTGGGTGACAGACGCTCTGTTCAGCTGAGTGTGTGCTGCAGATCCCTGCGCAGATACAAAATTTGTATCCGCATCCAAGCTGCGATCCGCAGAAATGATCCATGGATATAAAGGGGATGCCCATGGATTTGCAGGCAGTTACAAATTTTCAAGATTTTCTCTGCAGTCAAACCCCTTTAAAAAAAAAGTTAAAACTGAGATCCTCACAGAATCCCATGACTCCAGGAGCTGGGACTTTAAGAAAAACCACCAGATATCATGAGGCTCATGATACATTCTTGAGAGTCACCAACAATGCGTTAATAATGTTAGCAAAAATGACCAGTAGAATTGTCACAGTTCTGGCTCAGTGCTACACTGGGCCACTCTGAACCTGGGCCTGAATTCATCCCCTAAGTCAGAGGTCTCCAAACTGTGGGGTGTGCCCCTTAGTGGGATGAGAAGGAACATTCAGGGGGGCACAGCTGGTGCCAGGGCCAGCCTCCATGGAGGATGGGGAGGGAGCACCACCCCCAGCTCTGCTCCTGGCCCCGGCCCTGGCTGCTGGCTTTGGCTGCCAGCCCGCGTCCAGGACTCTGCTCCTGAGCCTGGGGCCCTGGCTGCCGGCCCTGTGCCCACTGGCCTTCACCCCTGGCCGAGACTCCATTTCCAGCCCCTCCCCCACCCTCAGCTGTGGCCCCAGACTCGGCCCCCTTACCCCTGTCCACGTCCCCACTCCTGGCCCTGGCTCTGGGGGGAGGGGCGCAGACAGAGGTAAGGGGGGGCATGAGGTAAAATGTTTGGGGACCACTGCCCTAAGTATAATTACCAACTGTAGTTAAACAGGAATATGCCTCTTGTATATCTCAAGAAACATACTTTGGCCCATATGCACTTGTAAAAGCTATTTTCCCTTCTCAAAAGCCCACAGATAATTATCTATCTTTCCCTGCTATTAGCGATGACATTTTCAGTTACAAATAGCTTATGCTTTTAATCAAATTTGCATGGCAAGTAAGGCAGGAATGACAAACCTGTCATACCCATGGACTCCTTGCCCCACTGTATCTGACCCCGCTGCTTTACATGAACATCCCTTACTCACATGCATAGTCCCATTCAGTCAATGGTACTACTCACATGAGTAAGGGGATGCAGAATCTGAACTAAAACCTTCCAGTTACTCCATGCATAGACTGTACTTAACCTGCACATTTAATTCAGTGATATTAACCAAGACTTGCTATTCTCTCTTATTGCTAATAAGTACATTGACTAATGCCCCCTGTGACAGTGAAATTTCTTGAGGTCTGTATTTGAAGTTGAGCTCTCACTCTGCCAGCTCCGAGAATAATGTTTGCGATTTAGTCAATAAGCTTCTAAATTGAATCTGACATGCTGATTTGGCAACAAGAATTCTAAAGTTAAAGTTACCTGAATAGCCATGGAGAATGAAGATAAATGGAAACAGATATGCAAGGATTTATTGCACTGACATTGCAAAGAAATAACATTTAAAAAATACTCCTTTCCTCTGATCCCTATTATTATAGTGCTTTACAGAAGCAGAACTGTTACTGCAGTAAATATGGTAACAGGTATTGTGTGCTATCACATACTAATATACACAATGCCCTTCAATGCATTGGCTCTAAGGGACAGAGACAAACACCAGAACTTGAAATTGATTGCTGATATCAACCAATGAGAAGTGTTATCAAATCCTGTTGATAATGGTGATGCATGTCTAGATGGGTCTTTTTCTAGGCCACTTGCAATTAGTGATGGGCTAACACTTAGATTTTGGATTCGCATTAGATAAACTCCTAAAAGTTGGTCTATCTGCAGTGTCAAGTTGTTAGAGCCAGGAGACCAATGTTCCATTACCATCTTTGCTACTGATTCAGTGACTAACCTTGAGCAAGAAAGAGTTGTTCCTCAGGTCCTCACTCCTCATTGGAAGGAGAAGTTTAGAACTGGGATCAGGATAATATTTCCCCTGCTCTTCTCCTTCCAAACAGGCACAGTTATGGATCAATGTAACTTGCTATCATATTCCGGGATGCAATCCAGACTAGAGAGGGGTTGTGTCACCCTCTGCCCTGCAACCTGGAGTGCCCCACAATGCTTTGTTGCTGGAGCTCCCAACCTGGGCTCCTCACAAACAGCATGGAGGTCATACCCTGAGTGTCTGTGTATACCTGCAGCCTGCCAGCAATACTCCAGTCAACACTGGCTTCCGGAAGCCTTGGTTACCACTTGCTGGGTGGCCCCAACACACTCCCAGTCCTGAATTTTCCCCCAAAATGTGTGCTCTGCACTGTCCTGGACAGTTCAGATATTAGAGCTCAGTTGACCCTGTAGTAGTTTGTGACTTTAACTGGATTTACCAAACACTTTTGTTTAAATACAACACTGGATTAGTTTTTATTAAAGAATAAAACAAGTTTATTGAACTACAAAGAGAGAGATTTTAAGTGAGTACAAGTACAAGGTATTAAAGTCAGTAATGGTTACAAGTGAAATAAAGATAAAACGCTTCCTAGTAGCTAAGATTTAACAAATAGACTTCAAGGTAAAATCCTTTCCACATGTTCCCAGCAACACTGCTGACTAAATTCTCAAGTTAGTTTCTGCCCCCACAGTCTAAAGGGCTGATTTCTTTGTCTTCTTAGGTGAAAGAGTGAGATAGAGAGAAAGACTACCTGGGGGGTTTTTGCCCCTCACTTTTATAGTCCAGTCACCCTTGAAATGCATTTTCCTGAGGGTACCCCTAGGTAAAGTTCATTCTCGTTGTGAGGACCAAGACATGGAGTCTCGTGGTGGAAAAGATTCCATGATGTCGTTTGTTAAAATACAGATTGATCTATTCCTGCCCTGCTCCATTGCCAAAGAATGGCCACTTGACCAGTGACTGCCTATCTACCCTGACACCTGACTAGAGGTGTTTGCTTGCCCTTTGTCTTTGAGGAACAGGTTTACTTCCCTCCCCGGACTTGTCTGGTAAACACATTTCAGTCATAATTTCAGCTGATGTTTATAGCTTTACGTATAATGTTGCTATACACACTTCACCATGATATTATTGACCAGCAAGTTATTAGTTTTCAAGTGATACCTTGAAAGCATATTTTGTACAAAGATTATTACAGTGCTGTATATATTATTATAGGTGTGAATACAGGGGACATTCAGTCACATTTGCCTCAGATGAACTTTACAGGCATGTCAGCTGCCCTGCATGCTGCTTGTCCTCTAGGAGGGGGCAATGGGAGTGTGGCAAAACTGGGCTGGTTTGATCAACGAACTGAGATTGCCACATCACTGACAGTCTCTAACATACATTCTACTGTGTGCACAACGATATGTCACTTAATGATATTGTTACACTTTTAAAGGGCAAAAATGTGACTTTCCATTAACTGGGGACATTTTAGTGTGCCAAGAAGATCAATACAAGACAAAGGACACTGCTTTGAAATTCAGGACAATCCCTCAAACTTCAGTCCCGTTAGCAACCCTGTTAAAAAACCCATCTTTATGCATTACCTGAGACTGAATATAAAAACATAGTGCCCTTGTGAATGCCACTTCCAGGATCACATTGTTCAGTTTACAAAGCTGCATCAGTGTTTCAAAATGGCAGATTAATTTACAATGAAAATGGGTCAGACAAGCCATCAATCAACATCCTAAGTGGATGATGGTCCCATGTTTGCTGCAGTATCTGCCAAGTAGAGGGAGCAATGCTGCAGTTGAAAGCATCTTTGAAGGCTGGCATCTTCTATGGTAGGCCTGTGCATTCCACTCATGTGCAACCAGGCGGCCTTCGTTGTTGATGATGCTGTTGGAAGTACCAGCCAGAACACTGAAAACTGTATTGCAAAATATAATTAGTTATTTTGCCGCACTCAGCAGAAACACAATACAGAGTGCCCCTAACACACAGTATCATAAAACACTTTGCAGGGAGAATGCATTATAAGCTCCGAAGGGAGAGAAGGAAGGTTTAAAAGGCAAGATTTAAAGAGAGGTGTATTCAGTGGTTGAAAACTAGGGGATGGTGAGTGAATGCCAGGTAGCTCTCTGGGAGAGGGACTTGTCTGTACAATGCCAGCACAACTGAAGTTCCAAGGTGCTACCATAATATAAAAAAAAATAAGGATAGTGAGGGAGGAAGGTAAGTTTGGTGGTAGAGTTGATAGATGGAAGATTGTTATGAGATCAGATATGTAAGATGGACTGTAGAGGGGCAATCTTGAATTCTATTCAGAGACGACTAGGAAGCCAGTGAAGGTCATGGCAGATAATGAAGGATATGACTCCATTTCCTAGAGCTAGAGTGTGGTCTGCTACAGTATTCTAGACCTCTAAAGTTTAGAGTAAGAAATTAGGAAATCCCATAATGAGGAAATGTTGGGCTTGACTACACGGTGGGATAAAGTACTCTACGGGATATGATTTCTAAAGTGCACTGTCGTGTTGCCCATTAATTGGTCTGTGTAGACCCTACTAGTGAGCTTTAACATAATGCTGCTTGAAACAGAACTATGTTAAAGTGCACTAGAGAACCTTTATGGAACACCAGCAGGGTCTACACAGACCAATTAATGCACAACACATTAATGATCTTTAAAAATCATAGAGCGCTTCACACTACCATGTTGACAAGCCTTTTGTTAGTTAATGCAGGAAGACATTGCTACCCACTGCTATTCATTTTGTAACTGATTTCTCTTGGCAGTGAACAGTGTTAATAAAAGATAATTGAAAAATGCTCTGAAGCAATGTTACACCTTAGCCTGAATTTTGGTAACTAGAAGTAAAAAAAGGAAAGCAAAAACAATTAACATCATTAGGTCTTTTGTAGACATAATAATTTCCCTGGCTTGAAAGACGTATAGTGCCAACAATTCCAGTCTTCAAGCCTCTGAAATCACTTCTTAATCCCCGAAGCCAAATCTGGAACACAACATAGCTGATGTTATGCCAGTTCCCATCTTATTAATAGTTTCTTTAGTTGCCTTATAGTTTAAGTCTGTCTGTGTCTGCAGTCTTCTGTGGAAGTTTTGAATCCTGCTGCTCCACAGCCCCCAGCTTTATACCTTTTATATGCAAATAAAAAGTTATCTGATTGGCTGCTGAATAATCCCCTTTAGTTCCTGCTGTGTTTTTTAGAATCTTGCCCTACAGTTCAGTTATGTTTAAGTTATATGAAGTTTTGAACAGGTAGCGCAAAAGAGAACCAAAGTCTAATTTTATGTTATTTTAATCATATAAAATTAATATAACTAGGCCTTATTTCCCACTGTCTTAAACAAATACAACTACACTGATGGAGTCACACTAGGTGACTCAATCACCATAAACCATCACTAAAGGTTATGGGGCAGATGTCCAAAGAGGAGGTAAGTGTGACGTTCCCCTGGTGTTATCTGGACCAGTGATCAGCCTGACCCTGCTCTGCTGTGAGAACCCCCACTCCTGGGCTGTTCACGCATGGTCTCTGGCATGTAAACTGCTCCTTGGATTGTGCAACTAAATGACACTAGCCAATATCTCCGGTCCCAGACGCAACCCTAGGAACCTCTCCAGTTATGCCCGCTGGATGCTGCAAGTTTATATGAGTTTGTCAATTTAACAAAGAAATTGATATGTACCAGGCTTGTTATCACTCAGCACAACAGCATGTGGAGCCCCACACACACAGCTAGATTGCATGAATGCTTCCAGAGCCACTCATGAATCACCCAGAGAAATGACTCCAAAATCTCTTTCTTGAGTGGTAACAGCTAATTTAGACCCCATCATTTTATATGTATAGTTGGGATTATGTTTTCCATTGTGCATTACTTCGCATTTATCAACACTGAATTTCATCTGCCATTTTGTTGCCCAGTCACCCAGTTTTGAGAGATCCTTTTGTAGCTCTTCACAGTCTGCCTAGGACTTAACTATCTTGAGTAGTTTTGTATCATCTGCAAATGTTGCCACCTCTCTGTTTACCCTTTTTTTCCAGATCATTTATGAATAAGTTGAATAGGACTGGTCCTAATACAGACCCCTGGGGGACACTGCATTTACCTCTCTCCATTCTGAAAACTATAGTCAGTTATTCCTACCCTTTGTTTACTATCTTTTAACGAGTTACCAATCAACGAGAGGACCTTCCTTCTTATCTCACAGCAGCTTACTATCTTAAGAGCCTTTGGTGAGGGACCTTGTCAAAGGCTTTCTGAAAATCTAAGTACACTATATCCACTGGGCCCCCCTTGTCCACATGCTTGTTGACTCCTAAAAGAATTCTAGTAGATTGGTGAGGAATGATTTCCCTTTACAAAAAACATGTTGACTCTTCCCCAACGAATTATGTTCATCTAGGTGTCTGACAATTGTGTTCTTTACTACAGTTTCAACCAGTTTGCCTGGTACTGAAGTCAGGCTTACCAGCCTGTAATTGCTGGGATCACCTCTGGAGACCTTTTTAAAAATTGGTGTCACATTAGCTATCTTCCAGTCATTTGATACAGAAGCTGATTTAAATGATAGGTTACAGACTACAGTAGTGCTGCAATTTCACACTTCAGTTCCTTCAGAACTCTTGGGTGAATACCATCTGGTCCTGGTGACTTATTACTGGTCAGCTTATCAATTTGTTCCCAAACCTCCTCTAATGACACCTCAGTGTGGCACAGTTCTTCAGATCTGTGACCTAAAAATAAAAGCTCAGGTTTGGGAATCTCCCTCACATCCTCAGCCATGAAGAAAGATGCAAAGAATTCATTTAGTTTCTCCACAATGCCCTTATCGTCTTTGAGTGCTCCTTTAGCATCTTGATTGTCCAGTGGCCCCACTGGTTGTTTAGCAGGCTTCCTGCTTCTGATGTATTTAAAAAATTTTTTGCTATTACTTTTTGAGTCTTTGGCTAGCTGTTCTTTTGGGGCCTTCCTAATTACATTTTTACTCTTGACTTGCCAGAGTTTATGCTCCTTTCTATTTTCCTCACTAGGATTTAACTTCCACTTTTTAAAGGATGTCTTTTTGCCTCTCACTGCTTCTTTTACTTTGTTGTTTAGCCACAGTGTCACTTTTTTGGTTCTCTTACTATATTTTTTAATTTGGTGGAATGAGGATAATGGGGTATATATTTAAGTTGAGGCTCTATTATGGTGTCTTTAAAAAGTTTCCATGCAGCTTGCAGGGATTTCACTCTAGTCACTGGACCTTTTAATTTCTGTTTAACTAACTTCCTCATTTTTTTGTAGTCCCCCTTTCTGAAATTAAATGCTACAGTGTTGGGCTGCTGTGGTGTTTTCTCTGCCACAGGGATCTTAAATTTAATTATATTATGGTCACTGTTACCAAGCGATCAAGCTATATTCACCTCTTGGACCAGATCCTGTGCTCCACTTAGGACTAAATCAAAAATTGCCTCTCCCCTTGTGGGTTCTAGGACTAGCTGCTCCAAGAAGCAGTCATTTAAGGTGTCAAAAAACTTTATTGCTGCATCCTGTCCTAAGGTGACATGTACCCAGTCAATATGGGGATAGTTGAAATCCCCCATTATTATTGAGTTTTTTATTTTTGTAGCTTCTCTAATCTCCTTGAGCATTTCACAGTCACTATTACCATCCTCGTCAGGTGGTCTGTAATATATCCCTACTGCTATATTCTTATTATTAGAGCATGGAATTACTATCCATAGAGATTCTATGGTACAGTTTGGTTCATTTCAGATTTTTGCTTCATTTGATTCTACGCTTTCTTTCACATATAGTGCCACTCCCCACCAGCACGACCTGTTCTGTCCTTCCAATTTATTTTGTACCCTGGTATTACTGTGTCCCATTGATTATCCTCATTCCACCAAGTTTCTGTGATGCCTGTTATAGCAATATCCTCATTTAATACAACACACTCTAGTTCACCCATTTTATTATTTAGACTTGCCATTACATGATGTAACTGAATGGGGCTTTTTTTCATTTGAGTGTTTCCCATCAGATCCTAAGAACATAAGAACGGCCATACTGGGGCAGACCAAAGGTCCATCAAGCCCAGTATCCTGTTCTCTGACAGTGGCCAATGGCAGGTGCCCCAGAGGGAATGAACAGACAGGTTATCATCAAGTGATCCATGCCCTGTCACCCAATCCCAGCTTCTGGCAAACAGAGGCTAGGGACACCATTCCAGCCCACTCTGGCTAATAGCCATTGATGGACCTATCTTCCATGAATCCATCTAGCTCCCTTTTGAACCCCGTTATAGTATTGGCCTTCACAACACCCTCTGGCAAGGAGTACCAGAGATTGACAGTGCTCTGCATGAAAAAATACTTTCTTGTGTTTGTTTTAAACCTGCTACCTATTAATTTCATTTGGTGGCCCCTTGTTCTTGTATTATCAAAAGGAGTAAATAACACTTCCTTATTTACTTTCTCTGTACCACTCATGATTTTATAGACCTCTATCATATCCCCCCTTAGTTGCCTCTTTTCCAAGCTGAAAAGTCCCAGTCTTATTAATCTCTCCTCATACCACGGAAGCAGATCTATACCCCTAATCATTTTTGTTGCCCTTTTCTGAACCTTTTCCAATTCCAATATATCTTTTTTGAGATGGGGCAATCACATCGGCATGCAGTATTCAAGGTGTGAGCGTACCATGGACTTATATAGAGGCAATAGGATATTTTCTGTCTTATTGTCTATCCCTTTCTTGATGATTCCCAACATTCTGTTCGCTTTTTTGACTGCCGCTGCACGTTGAATTGGATGATTGTGGATGATTTCAGAGAATAATCTCTTTCTTGAGTGGTAACAGCTAATTTAGACCCCATCATTGTATATATATAGTTAGGATTATGTTTTCCAATGTGCATTACTTTGCATTTATCAACATTAAATTTCATCTGCCATTTTGTTGCCCGGTCACCCAGTTTTGTGAGATCCTTTTGTAGCTCATCGCAGTCTGCCTGGGACTTAACTATCTTGAGTAGTTTTGAATCATCTGCAAATGTTGCCACCTCACTGTTTACCCCTTGTTCCAGATCGATTATGAATATGTTAAACAGGACTGGGCCCAAGACAGATCCCTGAGGGACACCACTATTTACCTCTCTCCATTCTGAAAACTGACCATTTATTCCTACCCTTTGTTTCCTATCTTTTAACCAGTTACCAATCTATGAGAGAACCTTCCCTCTTATCCCATGACTGCTTATTTTGCTTAAGAGCCTTTGGTGAGGGACCTTGTCAAAGGCTTTCTGAAAATCTAAATACGCTATATCCACTGGATCTCCTTTGTCCGCATGCTTGTTGACCCCCTCAAAGAATTCTAGTAGATTGGTGAGACATGATTTCCCTTTACAAAAATCATGTTGACTATTTCCCAACAAATTATGTTCATCTATGTGTCTGACAATTTTGTTCTTTACCATAGTTTCAAGCAATTTGCCCGGTACTGAAGTGAGGTTTACTGGCCTGTAGTTGCCAGGGTCACCTCTGGAGCCCTTTTTAAAAATTGGCATCACATTAGCTATCCTCCAGTCATTTGGTACAGAAGCTGATTTAAATGATAGGTTACAGATCACTGTTAGTAGTCCTGCAATTTCACATTTGAGTTCCTTCAGAACTCTTGGGTGAATACCTACCTGTATTTTATCATCTTCCATCCTCTCCTCCTTACTAGGACATAGAGAATCTCCATTAAAGATCCTCCCCTAAGGGATGTCTGTGTTCGAACCACATACTCCTTCGCACCTGTTGGCTTTCCATTGGTGCCTCGGCATTACAGTTTGGCTGTGCTGCACACTATTCCACTTGGAAATTCAGGTCAGCAATCTGGAGAGAAGTCAGCTCCAAAAGCACAGGGCCCTTTGGCTTTTAGCAGCATGTAGCCTAACTTATTTCAAGACTGAGCTTGAGAAGTTTATGGAGGGAATGGTGTGATGAGATTGCATACCAGGGCCGGGCTCCAGGCACCAGCGTAGGAAGCAGGTGCTTGGGGCAGCCAATTCAAAGGGGCGGCACTCCGTCCGGTATGGGGGCTGCACGTCCAGGTCTTCGGCGGCAATTCGGCGGCAGGTCCCTCATTCTCTCTCTTCCTCTTTGAGCTGCCGCCGAAGAGGAAGAGAGGGAGGACCCGCCGCCAAACTGCCGCTGAAGAAGTGGTGCGATTCAGCTGCCGCCGAAGTGCTGCCGCTCGTCTTCTTTTTTTTTTTTATTTGGCCGCTTAGGGCAGCATAAAAGCTGGAGCAGGCCCTGTTGCCTACAATGGCATATTAGCAAATATCTCTAACAACCAGAGATGGGACATTAGATGGGGAAGGCTCTGAGTTACTACAGAGAATTCGGTCCCAGGTGTCTGGCTGCTGGGTCTCGCTCACATGCTCAGGGTCTAACCGATTGCCACACTAGGGGTTGGGAAGGAATTTCCCCCCAGAACCCTGGGCACAGGGCCAGCAGCAGAGTCTCGGGTGCAGGGCTGGCAGCCGGGGCCAGCAGTTGGGGCCAGGGCGAGGAGCGGAGCAGGGTGGCGCTTCCCCCCTCACCTCCCCATGGGGGCTGGCCCAGGCCTCAGCCACACAACTGCGAATGTTCCTCCACACCCCTGAGGGGGGCATGCCCCATAGTTTGAGGACCTCTGCCATTGAGACAGCACCTGGGAGCACGTGGGCATGAGAGGTTTAGAAAGTATCACAATATCTGTTACTCGCCTGACAATTTCAGCCAGTGATCGCACGTGCCCCCTACTAAGCACATATCACACACACAAGGAGTGTCCTCCCCACTGAAACAACACTATGGCTTTGTGTCACAGATCCACAGGTCCAGTGCTCTTGAACAACTCTGGGACAGGCCCTGGGAGGACACCTTCAGTGTGCCAGCCCCCTTCGGGTAACACTCTTTCACTAGGGGGTCAGCCACTTGGCTTCATCACCTCCGTAGACCGAACCTCGGAGCCTTCAGTGCCCCTGCTTCACACCGTGAGCTTTCTCCAGCATATCCATCTGAGCTGGACACCTGAGAGAGAGGCGTGTACACCCAAAGGGAGCAATGTGCCCCCAACGTCCTTAAACTGGAGTGACTCTCAGCCAGTGATGAGCGTTAGAAAGCAGAAGGGTTTATTGTATGTCTGGAACACAGCGCAGAAAGTCCTTGGTTAACATGGAGAACAGAGAGTCACAGCACAGTCCATATTGGTCAGCCCAGCCCACTGACCCCTCTTTAGTCCCCGTCCAGGAGCCCACACTTAACAATCCCACCTGGCCCCTCCTCAGTGCTTTGTCCTTGTTCCTGGGCAAACACTGTCATCTGGCCCTCCTCCTCAGCCCTTTGTTCTCCAGCTGGTCACACCAGCTGGATTCTTGCAGAGGATGGGCCATCCATGGTCATTAGGTGCTAGGTGCCAAATGTCCAGGCAATTGGGATGGTCATTGTCTTCTTGGATTGTACATGACATGGGGGATCTCTGGGTCTGTCCTAAGAGTAAATGACCTTTTCCCACCGCCTAATTAACCATGCACCACATGGGGAAACTGAGGCACATACCCTATTCATACAAAATATTATGAAACTATCCCACCCCATTTCAGACTTTGTGAAAGCAATGGAAAATGATAATATGATCAATAATGTCTGCTTATGGCCTAATCAGTGCAGTCACACTTGTATGGTAGAAGGATGCTTCATCTCTTACAAGCTGTGTTGGGGACTCTGTCCCAGTGTATATCACTCCAAGTCTTCCTTCTAGGGCAGCTTTTCTCTCCTTCAAACATGTACTCCCTTCTTGGGTGGGAATGTCATTTTTAAGAGCTCGCTGACCTGCGATCTCCATTTGAATAAACACACACAACCATTACACTGACCTTGTGTCGAGTTGTATTGCTTCTGCCATTAATATCATTGTTGACTTGTTATGCCACTGCAGAATAGGATTTGCAGAGGACTTTTCTAGCTGTGGTAGAAAATAATAAAGCGATACAACATGCTTCTGCATTTTAAAAATAATGGCCCAGACGTTGCAGTTTGAGAGCTGTAAAGAAGTCCTTGCTAGCTTCACAAATGGAAGCAGACATGAAAGGCTTTACACACAAAAAATCAGACCACTGGAGGGAAAAGCTCTAATTTTTTCTTCTTCCATTTTTTCTTTTTAAATGAACGTGGTGTTTTTAGGAAGGAGGGTCTTGTGATTAAGGGACTCAGGAGAGAGAGGGGGCAGTCCCTGGCTCTGTCACCGATTGCCAACGTTTGCCTGAGTAAGCCATACAGCGCTGGATTATCACTAACGGTCCGGCCTGAGCGAGGAGCGGCACATACATGCAGTGCTCCCAGAGCAGGGAATGCACTATCCTGGGTGAGCCAAAGGTGACAATCTGATGCTCTTCCCTTGTTCAAGGTGCTGTCTTTTTACTATCCCCCTACTCCTGAACTGGCTGGAGGAAGTTGTAGGGAGAGAGGACACAGCTAAAGCTAGGCCCACTACACACCCCTGCTCACCCACACCCCATCCACCTGCACTGGAGTGGGAGTAGCAGGTTGGTAGCACTACTTTCCTCTCTACCCCCATGTAGGCTCCGGTGAGGTGGGTAAGCCATGCAGGGCAGTGAAGAGGGTTGCTGCCCTGCACAACCATGTAAGAGGGCTCATGTCTGAGCCTTGAATCTCTCTGTGACTCAGTTCCCCCAGTTCTGCCCCATTTCAGTCCCTACCTCTGGAATCTCTCCTTCCTCAGTCTCTCTCCCCATGGCTATTCCTGCTATCTCTCCTTCCCCTCCCCCTCATGTGCTACTACCTTCCTGAATGCCTCTGGTCAGGTCCCACCCAGAGACTTCTCTCTCCATCATGACCTCTGACTCTCATCCCATTTGGGGGACTCCTTCCTCTCTCCTCCATAGCTCTCCTGCCCCCTCATCCTTTGAGACTGCCAAAGCTGTAGTGTTAAGCCCCATGGAGGGAACGGAGGATCTCACGCTGCCTAGGGAGGCAACCTGGGGTTGAGTCCCCTGTGCCTCTCTGAAGTGAGACGCTCCTAGCTGGGGGAAGGAGGAATTGATGGGGCAGAAGAGAATCAGTCACCTGTGCTAGAGCAGAGGCAGCAGCCACATGGCACCCTCTGTGTTGTGTTGGGACTCTGAGCCGACAGCCTGCCATGGCCATCTGGGCTGTGAAGAAAAGAGACAAGGCCAAAGCAGAAAGATGGTAAGTACAACTGAGGGCTCAGAATGTCCTAATTCTCTGGTGACCAGCCTAGCTGGTTCTCATTTCAGTAAAAAATGCATTCAGCTGTCTCGGGCTGGATGGGTGAATGGCTGCAGAAGCAGAGGACTGGGCCCCAGCTTCTCAGGATCAGCCTGACTTAACTATCACTGCTTTCCTTTGCCATGTGCGGACCTGTTTGTTACACACACAAAGGTGGTCCAAGTGAGCAAGGAGAAGGGGGAGGAAGGTTAAGTACAGTTGCCAAGGCCCAGAGCTGTGCAAAATGGCTATAATTAACTTCCATGGCATGACTCTGTGTGGACTGTGTGGACTGGTAGCTTGGTCCCCTCCCTCCCATGTAAAGGGGGAAGGATGTAGTGTTTCTCCTTTGAAGTTATTCAGGATGGAGCTTGCACGTGTTCTACAGATTTGCTTTTCTTCTTTCCATTCATCCAGTGGTGGATTGGATGTAAAGCTATTGGGCTGTTAGACTGGGGAGGGATGGTGGATGTGAAAGCTGACAGCAGTCCCACCAAGCCAACCCTTACCACTGAGCTTCAAACTGATGGCAAAAGACACGGTGATGACCACAATGAGAAAACAGTATCATTCCCACCTCATTCTGGGCATGACCTCCTTGTTGGTGGGCATGCACATGAAAACAAGAGCTGAGGGACTCACGATGGTATCCATTTCCAATTAAAAATTTCACAAGCATTTTAAAGTCCCACGAACCAGTGACTATGTTACACTGGGATGAATGTTGTCAAGTTTTATCAATCCAGATAATGTGAGTTTTCTCTTGCTCTTAATTCAGAAGAGAATTTAGAGATTTTTCAAAGGGTGCAACTATTGGTACTGCAGTGGTTTATAGTGTTGATCTTTTTGAAATAAAAAAATAGCACTGAGAAAGGGAAGTGTATGGGTAAGACACTGGGCAGTGATTCTGGAGATCTGGGTTAAATTCCTAGCTGTGCTACTGACTGCCTGTATAACCGTGAGCAAGTCACTTCCTATCTCCCACCATTAGTCTGGCGTGTCTATAGAGTGTAAGCACTTCAGGGCAGGGACCACCTCAAATTGTGTGTGCGTGTGTGTGTGCTCGCAGCATTTTGTGTACCCACACACAATTGGGACAGTGGATCCTGGTTATAAGTATAATGTAAACATATGGTAATACTTATGAGTAATGGCCCAAAATACTTTAGTAACTTTTAAAATGTATTTTTAGTGCCCATGAAATGTGAAATCCTTCAGCAAAGCCCTGGAGATGCTGGCCAAAATTTTCAAACCTCCTGAATCCACATGTAGGCACCGAAATAGAAGTGGCTTGATTTTCAGTTTTATGACTGTACATTACATGGTTTTGTTGTTCAATAAAGGGATTTTTACACCTTCCTGTGGGACCTCTGAAACTGGCCTCAGCTGGAGATAGGAGACTGGACTATGTGGACCGTGAGACCAATCCAGTCAGGCAATTCCTGTGTGCCTTGTTTACTGAGAAATGAACTAAGACCATCAGCTCATTTCACCTAGGTCATGAATTGCCACCAAATGGTAACAAATTGGGATCATTACCAGTTAGACTGGTTTTCACCAAATGATCTAAAGATCATGAGTAAAGATATTCCAAAAATGGGGGGCAGAGTTCTGTGTAAAATTTCAAGTTGTGGGCAAAAAACCAACCCCCCAAATATTTTGATTCTGAAATGCCTCTGTGGTGCCTCATAGAAGTTGTAGTTTGAACGCCTTAAGCTCCCATTTGCTATGATAAGCCAGACTCCCTGGTTGGACTACATCTCCCATGATGCATCACAGTCTTTCTTGTTAGTAAGGGGAGGTGGTGCATCATGGCAGTTGCATGGCTACAGTACTTTGTGGAAGATGAAGCTGAGCTGGGAAGCCTGGCCCATAAAGGAGAATGAGACTAAAAGGCTACCACACTACAGCGCTCAGATTTTCCGCCGCAAGATTTCAGAATTGAAATGGTTTGGTTTACGGGCAAAATATTTTGGTTTTCAGGCATTCTGTTTTTCAGTGACAAACTGAAATTTTCCGCTGAAAACAGATACTTTTCACAAAAAGTTTCATTTAGTTGAAAACCTAATTTTCTGTCAAAAAACAGAAAATGCCCTGATCATCCAGCTAGTCCCTTCACTGTGATAAGTTCTATAGGTTTGGACCATCACTGTAAAATTCTGTCTTTTTAATAAAAAAAAATAAGGATGAACTTTATCTGTACAGTTTGGAAATCAACTGTTTTCTATTGCATTTACAAATCTTTCACCATCCGCAATAAGTGCTTCATGTTATGGAATGTGTCTCCAAATTGGTTTGCGGTTTGAGCCTAGATACCTATCATTACAAGGATAAGCACACACTGCTCTGTGATCTATCTAAAGAGTTATAAAGTGCCCCAAAACACAGTATTTAGCCACCAATGAAATGATAATAGTACAGGAAGCTGTTACAGTGGACTAGACAGAGATCATTTTGTAATGTAAGTCCCTGCTGACAAGAAAACTTTTAACAGAATTTGTAGCCTATGTAGATTGTCAGGTTTGGGCTAGGGACTGTCTTCTTGTTATGTGTTTGTACAGTGCCTAGCAGTGCTTAGCACAACTGTTATGTTTCATGGCATACAAACAGAGAAGTTAGACAAAAACATAAAATACTCTTGCCAAGGTGGTAACGTAACAGTTTTATTTCTTAGAATTCAGAATAACACACAAGAACCCAAAACTGTGAGGGTGGGGGGAGAAAGAGCAGGCTGCTCCCTAAAACAGAGAGGCACAACTCATCCCTTCTTTCTCTAGGCTGGCTGGCTGCAGACTGAGTGCTGCTAGGCTCAGTTTGCACATTTCCCACAGAGCTCTCTACCCTGAAAGTAAGACCAGGAAAAAAAACACCCTGATGATGTAAAGTGACAAGTTACAATTTCACTACAGCACCACAGTGGGGTCCTGGTCCATAAATAACAATAGCCAGTTACTGGGAAGGTTGCCTCTAAACATGGCTTGTATCTGTATGGGACAGAATGCACTGATGAGACGAACATGGATAGGCAGTGGGGTAGGCGTATAAGCACAAGCACAATTGTGATAGGATGGTGCGAAGATGCAAATTGAACAGTCTTTCATGTAACTGGTTAAGGTGATTGTCCCCCCAATTGGCTACAGGATCCCAGGTCATAGTTGTAGTGTGGACAGGTTCTTCATTCTCTATTTTTCTTGCATTTTGTTCCGGCAGAAAACAAACTAAGTTCTTCTGAACCGCATGCGGATTCCCAGTGAGAGTGGTGGAAGCTTTGCCACTTCACTGACAATAGAGAGCAGCACTTAGATACGGGCCAATAGTCGCTCCCATTTTGGGCTGACACCAACCGGTGCAATTTTTTCTTTGAACTTAAGCCCTTCTTTTGGCTATTCTATTTTGTATATAGTTGCTTTATCTGCAAGTGAACCCCATTAGGCACAGGCAGAGACACTGACTCTAAAACAACTACAAAAAGCACACTTAAATGCTTAATCTTTTTCTCTGGGATATTTCTTCACCACCTTCAGTTGAATTTACCCCATGTTTGCAAGCTTGGCGATCTGGCTAAATCAGCAATATTTGTAAAGCTTTCTTAGCTCACAACGAATGCATTCTTTGCCCTGTTTGTCAGAGTAACGGAGCGATTATTACTGGGATCTGAGATGTGATTGCACATTATGCGGAGGAGGGTGGGGGGGAGTTGGAGAAATAATGTAATAATGAAATTCTTTGTCATGGATAAATCTGTAGGCACATGTAGATGTTTTTCCCTTTCTCTGACCTACTTGGTCCTCACATGTCTGGCTCTGCTGAGAGGGCTGTTTATCCTGAGTCGAGGTAATGCAGGGGTCATGAGCAGATCACATTCACTTCATGCCACAAGCAGGTTGGCATTTGTACATCTGTATTTAAAAATAAACCCTTTTTGATTTCTTCCTGCTTCAGCGTGTGTGGAATAATCGCAAGGACTAAAAGCTGATGTCCTCCTACAGGGGAACCTGTAAATTTCTGCAATAGAAGTAGGCGAATTTGCATGGAGCAGCTCATACTCACGTAGATAAGAAGTGGGGGAGGAAACAGAAGAGGAATTTGACCCATGATCCCAGATCAGAACCCAGAACTCTCCGAAGTGTCCCTCATTGCCATATCTAGCCGTCCAGCGCCCTTCGATTGCAATGCACAGAAGTTTGACCCATGCAATGCAAGCTATTCGTACATTTTAAATATTGATTTTCCTGTCCTTCTGTTCTAGATCTTTCCACTTCTACCGTTTACTGTTTTCAAATGTTAGATATCTTTTGTTTTAGGGACCTATCCTGGTCTGTTGCAGATTCCCAATTTTGGCACACTTCTTACTTCATTTTAACTCTCTTTATATTTTTGTTTAACTATCGCAGTCATTTTGGCCCAGATCTTCAAAAGCATTTTAGGCACCACTAAAATTAACGGAAGTTACGCGTCTAAGTACTTCTGAAGAACTGAGCCTTTCCTCCTAATTGTAGAGCATAGACTCCCTGAGCCTTGAGAGGAAGAGAAAGGAAATTCCTTTATACATCCTCTCCATCTAGCTTTCAATAGCACTAACTCTATAGTTCTATAGTTCCTCTGAATCTTCAAGATGCATGTTTAGAGCCCATGGACCTGAGTGCCTCGTATTTATTACACTTTTGATGAAAGCCAGCCCAGGGGCTCACTGATAAATCTCTGGGGAAAATCTGGGAAGGAAGGTCACCTTGGGATTCCTGTTTTTGTGACAAATCCTGAAACCAGGTGAGGTTTACTTGCTTTGGTGTTTCTTTCTACACCCATTGGGATAGGCTTATCAAGGTTTCACGAATCTGAGCTATGCCATCCAAAACTTGAAACGAGGCAAAACACACTAGTTTATCTGTTTTGCTTTCAGTTTTGAGGTACATGGACCCCAAACTCAAAATGAACTCAATGGGGGTCCAGAGTCATGCAAACCGAAATCATGGAGTTTTGCACAGCCCAAGTGGATGGGCTCTGCAATGACAGAGACCACCGGGCCAGCAGGAGAGTTGCTATGAAATGGCATTCAATGCTAAAGCCTACTCCAGAGGGGAAAGGCAGGGTAGAATATACAGACCCCCTATATTCTAATTGTTACTAGAGCCAGGTATTCTCCTTCTGAGGGTATGGAAGCTCTGGATACATCAGAGTCAGAAGCATGGTGATACACAGAGCTCGTTCAGGAGATGAAGTCACTGTGTGCCACAGGGCATAATTCTGCAGTGACTCACGATACCCAGAGCTCAGGGAGGTTTTGGAGGCAGAGTGATGGAGAAACTGGTGGATCCAGCAGTCCTTTCCCTCCCCTGGGCAGAGAGGGAGTTTAGCAATTAGCATGTAGTGCATGTAGCCTGTGGGATAGAAGGATTCCCCATTCCTGTGGAGATTCTCAGCCCCCCACGGCCATCAGGCATGCTGTGAGGTACAGAATTTAGCTCTCTGCTGAAAGAGAAGAATTAGTTACTTATTACCTGTACAAATATAGAGATGGCTCAAAATGTTAGGAAGGAATGAAGAAAGTAATGAACATTCAGGAAAGGAAAACCAAAGAGCCGGAGCTAAGGTTCAGATGGGGCTTTTTTTGGCGTGGTGGGGGTAGCCACTGGGTGGAGGAGCAGAAAGAAACAAACAAGGATTCAAGATGAGTTCATCCCTGCTAAAATCCTACCTCATTGATACACATCTGCGTTTCCATGGCTGTGCAGAGCCGAAACTGCCTTCGTCAGCTCTTGTTGTTTTAGGCTTTGTTCGTGGATATTTGTGCAGTTCCTTTTTCCCCCGGTCAGACTCTGTGGTGCACAGGGTCCAGCTCAGCCGAAGCTTTATCCAGAAAGCTGCACCCAACACTTCCTAATCTCATAAACAAGAAAGAGATGACTTAATACCCTGGAGCAGAAAGAGTTTTGCAATAACAGTACAGAGGAGGCAATCTGAAAACAACACCGTTTGTTCAGTACCTATGCAGAGGCTGTAGATAATTGACAACAGAATGACATTTTCTAATCCAGTGAAATTTTACATTTTATTGCAAACTGGCATACACCAGTAATTATTGTATTTGTATAGTAGTTCCAGCCAGCATTTGACCGTGAGCTGATTAAATCACTGAGGTTTAACTGAAGGGTATGACTGCAGTGCATCTAGGCTGATCAGCATTAGCATTATCTGTGATGTCAGCTCTTTTAAAGGTTGGAAGTGCAACTGTCACCGCCACGGTGCTCTCACCCCCTTTTGGCCCAAGGTACTACAGTCCAGAGGTGACCACAAAAGAGTCATACTGGTGATAGCACTATTCACCAATGCATGTTGCCGACTCGCATGAGTCTTGTGATAATTGGTGCTGTTTCTTAAAGCCCCAGTTGTCTGAGTCATATGAATACATGAGGAGCTCAGCTTTCACTTACCAAAAAAAGCGAGTTTTTAGTCCACATGGCTGCTGAGAAAAGCTGGAAAATGTGACTCCAGCATATCCTAGAAGCTCAAAAACCAGAAGGCAAATAAAAAGAACACTTCCCCCTCATTTTTTTTTTAATTTCATGGTTTTTAAAGCCCATCTAATGATTTGGGGTTGGCAATAATGAATACATTTTTGTTTGTAATAATATAAATGCATTTTCAAGGATTATCCATGTGACACCTTGAAGAAACCAACACCAGCTGAAAGGACTTTGCTGCCCTAGATGAACTGGAAATGTCTCTTCTACTCAGCCCAATACACCACTTCATGCTAAGGGACCAAGCCCTGCAGCTGGGACCAAGCCTTCCAGCTCAGGTAGCCAGACTTGCAGTATTGGAGGTCGAGCCATGTGGACATTGTGGCTCAGGCTGGAGCTTGGGCGCTAAAGCCTAGAGGGTTGGGTTAGCCTGTGTGACTGAGCTTCTGCCCAATCCAGAACATCCACATTGCTGTTTTTAGTTCTAGCTTGAGCCCTGCTATCACAGCTCTGTCTACCCAGGCTGGGAGACTTGCTCCCAGATGCAGTGTAAACATTCCTTCGGGGCCCAGTCTTGGTCCTACTGACATCCATGGGGGTTTGGCCATCAGCTTCAATAGGAATTAGGTACAGGCGCTGAACAGTGTAGCTGAGCACCTAGTGAAAACCTTTTCACGTGAATATTCATTTGAATTCTGTGATGAAGTGGGGATTTCTTATAATATTTTTATGAAGCCTGTATGTGCCTCAGTTTCCCCTGTGTGCTGTGTTGTTATCTAAAGGGTGGAAAAGGGCTGTTTGCTTTCAGGGCAGGTGAAGAGCCATAGATATGGGTGTCGTCTAACTGTACGGGTCTTGGTCCCCATACCAGTGGAGCATCTGAGAAGACAATGGCAAATCCAATTGCCGGGACATTGATACCTAGCAACCAACGACCCAGAGAAATATGGACTTCCCTGCTTCTCAGCAGGGGGGCTGAGCTGCATCTCCCCAGCTCGGGGACAAGGGCCTGGAGAGGTGTGAAATGGGGGAATAAGAGTTGGCTGCTGGAGGTAGTTGGGGGAGGGGCTTCTAACCTGGGATCCAGACCAAGGAAGTCAGATGGATGGAGAGACAGAGCTTGTACAATAGGGTTCACTACAGCTTGGCTCGGCGCTGGGCTACCCAGAATGGATTGTGCCTTAACCTTCATTGCTCTGTGCTAACCTGTGGACTCCCTATGCTGTGTTCCAGATGACTAATAAACCCTACTGTTTTGACAATGCTGTGTGAGTGTCACTGCACATGCTTGGCGAGGGGCATTAGTCCCTGATGAGTGTACAAGTCTCCACTGGGGTCTGTCTCAGTTGGACTCACTGAACGGAGCTTGCAATGCAAAGCAGGAGTTCTGCAGGCCCAGAGGTCTAAGTCTAAGGAGGCAGGGAAGCCACGTGGCTTATCCTGGGAAGAAGTGTGAGACCCCTTGGGGGTCTGAGACACTGAAGGGGGTTTCTTCCTAGAAGCTGTTCCAAAGCTGGGGCCATGGCACTGATCCTGTGTATCTGTGACAAATTCCAAAACAAATATCAATTCAGTCATGTTTGTGGGCATTGTGTTTTACCCTCCTCAAACATCCAAGAACTTGAGCAAAGTGTCAATACTTGAGGAAAAATAGATTTTGTGTTCAAATAATCATCAGCTAGAATACATTCAGTTACATTTGAATTTTCACTGCCATCCAGTCAGGGAACAGAATTAATACGATGTGATTTTGCGTATCAACCAACACAGTGTGAACTTTGAAGTTCAGATACTGAGTATCCCCAGTGAACTGTCTGAAAGCTGTTTGTAGAGGGTGAACATCTCCTCAGAGCAGAGAGTCTGCACCAGGCCTATGCATTGCTTAACACTATTTTGAGTGTTTAAGTTGGACAGTGCATAAACCTCATGTGAACTTTCTGCAGTTGTTACTTTCACCTACGAGGGAAAAAAATACGGGACTATTTTCAAATAACTGGTACATTTGAGAATCTCATGATGTGTTGATGACTAAAAATTGGAGGTGAAATTTAAAAAATAAATTATACACTACGAATTATTCAGTCAAAGACACTAGCCTTTTTGTGGTCTCGGGCAGCTACTTGTTCTGTTGACAGTACATCCTATAGGTCTAGAAATAATATATAATCTCATTAGTAATTTTAGAATTTTAAAATTCATATCCTCGATCTCAGGTTGTATATTCAACTAATTTAAGATACATTAAAAATACATACAAAACATATAACACTCCTACCATTCAGCATACCACACGAGAAACCTGTCCTATCAAAGAATGCCTCTGCTTAAGATGGGCCTTCCAACTGCTCTGAAAGTCAACAATTCAGGCTGTAACATATCAGCAGGAAGAACAAATTTGAAGGTAGATGATTCAAAAGTAGATGATCCCTGAGAATTCTAGACCCTTCTTGTTTCCAAGAGGACAGGGATGTTAGCTTGAGTTCCTTAGCTGATCTCAATTGTTGTGGTTAGCACAAGTAGAGAGAAGAGCTTAGAAGTAGCAAAGACTCAAACCACTCAAGCAGTGTGCTGAATTTCACCCAGAAATGAACTGAGAGCCACAGAAGAATACGTTAAGCCCCAGTGTTGACACAAGAACAAATGGATATAAACTGGCCATCAACAAGTTTAGGCTTGAAATTAGACAAAGGTTTCTAACCATCAGAGGAGTGAAGTTCTGGATTAGCCTTTCAAGGGGAGAAGTGGGGGCAAAAAACCTAACTGGCTTCAAAACTGAGCTTGATAAGTTCATAGAGGGGATGGTATGATGAAATTGCCTACAATGGCATGTAGCCGATCCATGACTGCTAGCAGCAAATATCTCCAATGGCTGGTGATGGGACACTAGATAGGGAGGGCTCAGAGTTACTACAGAGAATTCTTTCCCAGGTGTCTGTTTGGTGTGTCTTGCCCACATGTTCAGGGTCTAACTGACTGCCATATTTGGGGTTGGGAAGGAATTTTCCCTTGGGTCAGATTTCCCTGGGGGGTTTTCACCTTTGTCTGCAGAATGGGGCACAGGTCAGTTGCAGTTTTAAACTACAATGCATTGGTGTTCTTCCTGAAAACACCATCCTGGCCACCATGGATGTGGAAGCACTTTACACCAATATTCCACATGAGGATGGACTACAAGCTGTCAGGAACAGTATCCCTGATGAGGCCACAGCAAGCCTGGTGGCTGAGCTTTGTGACTTTGTCCTCACCCACAACCACTTCAGATTTGGGGACAACTTATACCTTCAAGTCAGTGGCACTGCTATGGGTACCCGCATGGCCCCACAGTATGCCAACATTTTTATGGCTGACTTAGAACAACGGTTCCTCAGCTCTCGTCCCCTAGTGCCCCTCCTCTACTTGCGCTACATTGATGACATCTTCATCATATGGACCCACGGAAAGGAGGCCCTTGAAGAATTCCACCTGGACTTCAACAATTTCCACCCCACCATCAACCTCAGCCTGGACCAGTCCACACAAGAGATCCACTTCCTGGACACTACAGTGCAAATAAGTGATGGCCACATAAACACCACCCTGTACCGGAAACCTACTGACCGCTATACGTACCTACATGCCTCCAGCTTCCATCCAAGACACATCACACGATCCATTGTCTACAGCCAAGCCCTAAGATACAACCGAATTTGCTCCAACCCCTCAGACAGAGACAAACACCTACAAGATCTTTATCAAGCATTCGTAAAACTACAATACCCACCTGGGGAAGTGAGGAAACAGATTGACAGAGCAAGACGGGTACCCAGAAATCACCTACTACAGGACAGGCCCAACAAGGACAATAACAGAACACCACTGGCCATCACATACAGCCCCCAGCTAAAACCTCTCCAGCGCATTATCCACGATCTACAACCTATCCTGGAAAATGATCCCTCACTCTCACAGACCTTGGGAGGCAGGCCAGTCCTCGCTTACAGACAACCCCCCAACCTGAAGCAAATACTCACCAGCAACTACACACCACACCACAGAAACACCAACCCAGGAACCAATCCCTGTAGCAAACCTCGTTGCCTACTCTGTCCCCATATCTACTCTGGCGACACCATCAGAGGACCCAACCACATCAGCCACACCATCAAGGGCTCATTCACCTGCACATCCACTAATGTTATATATGCCATCATGTGCCAGCAATGCCCCTCTGCCATGTACATTGGCCAAACCGGACAGTCCCTCCGCAAAAGAATAAATGGACACAAATCGGACATCAGGAATGGTAACATACATAAGCCAGTAAGTGAACACTTCAATCTCCCTGGTCATTCTATTACAGATTTAAAAGTCACTATCATTGAACAAAAAAACTTCAGAAACAGACTGCAAAGAGAAACAGCAGAACTACAATTCATTTGCAAATTCAACACCATTAATCTGGGCTTGAATAGGGACTGGGAGTGGCTGGCTCATTACAAAAGCAGCTTTTCCTCTCCTGGAATTGACACCTCCTCATCTGTTATTGGGAGTGGACTACATCCACCCTGATTAAATTGGCCCTGTCAACACTGGTTCTCCACTTGCGAAGTAACTCCCTGCTCTCCATGTGTCAGTATATAATGCCTGCATCTGTAACTTTCACTCTATGCATCCGAAGAAGTGAGGTTTTTACTCACGAAAGCTTATGCCCAAATAAATCTGTTAGTCTTTAAGGTGCCACCAGACTCCTTGTTGTAGTTTTAAACTAGTGTAAATGGTGGATTCTCTGTAACTTTAAGTCTTTAAATCATGATTTGAGGACTTCAGTAATTCAGCCAGAGGTTAGGGGTCTATTTTAGGAGTGGGTGGGTGAAGTTCTGTGGCCAGCAATGTGCGGGAGGTCAGACTAGATGGTCCTTTCTGGCTTTAATGTCTATGAATCTATGTTGCACAGGTGTAATACGCTCCCAGCAAGTAACTCTGCTAAATAAATAGGTAACAGCATTTGGCACTAGCTGAAGTTCCAGTGTGGTCTTCAAGGACAGCCCTAAGTGGAGCGATATTCCAGTCTGGAGATGAAAAAGTCACAGGTGATGGTCATGAAGACCTCATCCGGAAGAAAAGACTAGTATCTTCTTGGCAAATGCAGATGGAGGAAAATACACTTATTAGGACATTCACAAGCACCCCATCATCCTGTGAACTATCTAAATTTCAAAATTATAATAAATATTAGGTGCAAACATGGTGAGGACCTGGAGTAAATTCAATAATTTGTTACCATTTATATGGCAGCTGTGACATACAGTGCTAATGGAGATACCATCATTAAGTCAAGTGAGGATAGCCTGTCATACGACTGAAGAAGACTTTCCATCAGCACCAGTGAAGAAGTGAGTTTTAAGTAGGGACTGAGTGGTAATAGGTAGCAAACAAGGATGCTTGCACCTAACAACCCAGGAAATTAGTTTTATTAGTGCGAAAGCCAGAAGAGAGAAGATGAAGATCACATGAGAGAGCCAAGAGGTGGAGTATATATAGAATAGTGATTTTATTATTAACAGGAAACGATTCATAGATAATACTGATGTAGGGTTGAAGGGCTCAGGTGAGAAGGAAATATGGAAAAGGCCAGCGGTGTGCAAGGGAATCAGATACATACTTTTCCTGAGATATTGATAGAGATCAAGTAACTTGCAAAGATGCACTGTTATTAATAGTACAAGGGGCTTCCATGAAGGGGAGAGTGAAGGAGAAAAACAGCATTGAATCCTTGCCGACAATGTAACTGGATATTCTAAAAGGAAGAGAGAAGAGACCACTTTAAAATTGTAGACACGGAAGGTCAGATTCTAATATCAATTGCGCTGATGTCAGCCTAGAGTAACTCCATTGACTTCAAATCAGTGCACTTCACTTGACGTCAGTGGGAGTTTTGCATGGCTATGGATGACAGGAGTTACCGTAGCCCAGTAACAATCTCTAATTTACCAGCCAGTTTGTCTGAATGTACTTTGGGATGGTGGATGAGAGCTGATTTCCTGTTCCTGAGATAAGTGTGCTGCAGGGCACTGACACTGGAGAGTAGTGGCTCTTATTTCATATGCACTTGAGGGCCATTTCTGCTCCCTTGCTCCAGCTCCAGACCCAGTGTAACCAATGCCATTGCACTGCATTGCGGATGGAGCAGGATTTGGGAAGTCCTGCATGCCCATATTTTGGGGGGCAGGGTAGGAATCTGGGCACGATCAGTGGCTCTGCTACCTATTGTCCCGTGACAGATGGGGCTGAAGGAGCAGCAGGGCCTACTACAGTCCTGGCATAATCCCCTGCACCACGATTGGCTGCTTGGGATGCAAGAGAGGACTTAGACTGTAATTATTCCTTTGGGAAAGCCGGTGAGCCCTGTGTGGAGTTGACAAACCTGCAGTCAGATGGCAAGAGAGTTGTTGCTTGTGGCTCAGCGCCTTCCTCCACATGCAGACATAAGCCCGAGGAGAGCAAGTGCTAAAGATTCAGAAGTGCAGATTGCCTCTTGCTCCTGCCAGTCCTTAGACTTAATTTAATTACACTGTCAGATGAAAACCATCAAAGGCAGGATCTAGGACATTGTCTTGCTCACCTACTGTGAGGGGCTATTTTACTCTACCCACAAAATACAATTTATTTTTGTAGCGTAGCATCAGCAAGCACTGTATAGAGCCAAGCAGTGGTAAGTGGAGCAGAAGGCAGGTTGGTTTAGAGGTGAGATTTAAAGAGAGGAAGGAGCTCAAGGAAAGGAAGGAGTCCCAGAGAGGTGAGGCAGCATCAGAGAAAGAGCATCTGATTCTGCAGTATGTGGTAGGGAAGGTCAGAACTGGAGGAGTGGAGTGAGTGGTTAGTAGAGGATAGGAACCAGAGATGAAAGCAACTGATTTATTCTGCCAGCAAATCTGGGCGGGGGGAGGGGGACGGAATACACCATGATTAAGGGCTGATCTGGCTCCTATTGAGGTCAATGGGGATTTTGCTGATGACTTCAGCAGAAGCAGAATCAGGCCCAAAATCTGGAAAGAAAAATGCATTCGCCATTAAGCATACTCCCCTGGAACGACTGGGACAAATCCTGCCCCCTGTGCTGAGCGCAAGCAAATGCTGTGGTGGAGGGGGTCCTGTGATGACTGGAGTGGAGGATCAGAGCCCTCCTTCTGCAATTGCTCCATGGCTGCTACTGCAGCCTCAGAGCTACAGAAGGATCCACACTTCTGCATCCTCCCCACCTTACAGAGGGATTTGTCTGATGGATCTGCATAGTCATGGATATATTATGTTCTATGTGGTCGTGCACTCCATGCATGGGGTAGCCATGTCCTGTCCCCCTTGCACGGCAGTCTGGGGCCTCTGCACTGAGCGAGCACGGTCAGGATTTATTCCAATGGCCAAGCTTCTCTAGTGTATTACGTAACTCATCGGCATTTTAACGTGACATTGCTTGGGCTGCAATTCATCCCATACTAGATCTTTGTCATGTAAGCAGAGTCAGGATGAGCTCTACCCTGACATCTGGTGGTGAATTGTGGCGACTTGTGGAAAAGACCTTCAGGGACTGGTCTTGTTTGCATAGGCACACCCACCCCGCCTAGCATGAGCCCACAGCCGCCCAGATGGTCACTTTGGCTGCTGTGGGATCCCCAGTTTCTCTGTTATTGGGGCAGGAAGAATAAAGTGTTGTTACCCTGATTATGTGAATCAAGGCCAGTGGAACTGTTTTATGATAGAGGGACTCACCATCAACTAAGTAGCACTCTCTAGACAAGGGACATGGGTTCCAAAACCCAGTGAATTGAAAGAGGTTGGGGACAGGTATTTGTACCTGATGGGATGGGCCTATTTTGAGGGCTTAAAACACCAGTTGTGCTATCTCCACTGTTGAATAGCAGAGCTAATTTTGATTCCATTAAGAGTCTAGTTAGAGGCTGCTATGCTGAATTCACTTTGGGCCAATGGTGCACCAGCACCGGGGCTCCCCTACTACAAGCTGAAATCACTAAAGAGCTAAAATTACTAAGAGCTGAGTTCACTGAGTGCTGTGTTAACTAGTGGGGGAGCCTGAAAATATATTGCTAAGCAGCTGGTAGAGTGGAGCAGTTTGTGGGATGGTTGGAGCGGCCCACAGGATGTGGAGTGGAATGGAGTGGAGCTGAGCAGTTTGCGGGATGGGAGTGGAGCGGCTCATGATGAAGGCTGCAGCAGAACCCCATGGAGAGGCGGGGCAGTCGGCCTCGGACCACGTAAGGTGCCCCTTAATACCCCGTGCGTCCCTTCCCCCCCCATTTCCACCCGGGGGGGGGGGTAAGACTCTGCAGATAAACTTTTGAACTCTGGGGCTGCACTGACCAGGGACAGAGACTTTTGGGTTGTTGGACTTTTGGGTGGTTTTGGGGTTGCTGGACTTGAGACTTTTGGGGTGTTGGACTTTTGGGACTTTGGGGTGATCTTTTGGGTTGTTGGACTTAAGACCCTAAGGGGAAAAGGATACTGCCAGACTTACTTGGGGGTGGGTCTTTTGCTCATGGTTTGTGTTATGAATCCTGTTTGTGGTGTTTCCCCAACATAATGCCGCATTGTTTCTCTCCTTTATTAAAAGGATTTGCTACATTCAGACTCCGTGCTTGCTAGAGGGTAAGTATTGCTTCTTAGAGGCGGCCAGGGGGTGGTATGTAATTGTCCCAGGTCACTGGGTGGGGGCTCGAGACATTTTGCATTGTGTTATTGAAACAGAACCCCTAGATACTGAACCCGACCCTTGTTGCTGCCAACTCAGATGGGCAGAAGGGTTACAGTCATTATTAATCACATCAAAAAAGAGAAATTGAAAAAAATGTTTGATCAGCAATGTTTTACATGGAACTCATCCTGAACATCTACTGTAAAACTAGAGCAGAAGTAAAAAATGTAGCTGGGGCAAGGGCATTTGTTTGGTCTCGGCGCAAAAACAAATGGGCACAACTCTGCTCCCTTTGAAGTCAATGGGAGTTTTGCATTTGACTTCAACAGAAGAAGCATCTGGACCAGTTTCTCAAACCTTTGATCAATTTTCAATAGCCAGTGATTATGCTCAGAGCTCTTTTGGGTTTCTTGCAGTGGGCGCTTTAAAGTCTGTCCAAGGCTCTCTGAGTCCCACCACTGTAGACAGCCCAGAACAGACGGTAAATCAACGCCTCTCCCAGCCAGCCTGGCATCAGCCCCCACATAGGCCAGCCCATCTACTTCTGGGGGTGTGCCAGCTGGCTAGCTCTGGGTCCCCTAGCATAAGTTGGCAGAACCCCAGGGGTGAATCAGACCCCTAGAGCATTCACTGCAAGTATAAACAATTCTAGGGTTGGCAAAGACTAAATTAAACAGCTGAAAATTAATGGAAAAGAAACTGCAGGAGAAAAATCTACCAGCTCTGTCTCTACTAAACCTTGTAAAAATGTTACAATAACAGTGACAAATATTGCAGCTTACAATACTGGTACTGCAAATGATGACGGCCAGAGAAGAAACTAGACAGACAGAAAAATTCTCGGGTGTTGGGATTTGTTTGCAACTGGAGTTGTGGGTCAGCTCATTAAGGAAATAAAGACTAGTCATGAAGGTCAGATCGAGGAACTTTCAAGTTCCTCAAAGGTTATGATGTTCAGATCCAGGGTTTTGTGTCATGCCCATCCCTACTTTCTTTATTTGTGTCTGAACAGCTGAAACTAGATCTTCTCTGTAGGTAAATCAGTGTAGACCTGTTGAAATCAATGGAGCAATGTTGATAGACATCAGTGGAGGTTCTGACCCCCTGTTCTTAGGGAATCACTCAACCACTCCACAATCACAATGAGAACAGACTTGAACAAAAACATAAAGTAGAGCTTGGAGCTTTTGTTGCCTTTCCCTCTGTAAATTATACGTTGGTTTGTCTTTTCATGGCAGTACACATGGCCAGTGCCCTGCACTTGGGTGGAGCAACCTTTTGTATTTTCATGATTCCAAAAAATAAAAAAGTTGAGGAAAGAAAGGGACTTGTTTACTATTAGCTACCATTCATGCTTGACATTTGGCCTGATTTTCAAAGGTGTTCTGCACCTACAGCTACCACTGATGTCAGTAAGATTTGTGGATGCTCAGATCTTCGACATTGTGTGTATTTTGTAAAGCTAAAACAATGCAGCTTAAAACACTGTACTGCAGGGCACAGACACCCTTTGTCTAAGGCTTTTCGCCAGGGCGCAGGGAATGAAGTTGGTGGTGTTATTGCCGAGCTGCTCACTATTCTGCACCATAATGTCTTGATGGCATGCACGATTGTATCAAGAGATTTCTCACAAGAGAGGCCAAGCCCAGCAGCGGCTGTCAATAGAAACACTAGCTGCAGTCAGCATACAGTATATTAAATACTCAGATTGAGGATTGACAGACTGCTGACACTGGGAATAGTTAGAAAGCTCCTGCTACAGAGACAGTTGTTGTGCTTTGCAACCCCTTAAAAAACACACACACACAACAAATATGACAGAAGCTACAGCAATTTTATTTGTTTCTCACCCACATCAGCAGTTGTCCTTCCTCTTCACTTCCAAAAAAATCAGAACAAAAAAACCCCAACGCCAGACAGAGATAGTTTGTAGTTATCTGTGTCGCCCACAGGAGCGCCGTACATTTAGATAGCACCTTCAATCCTGAAAGATCTTCAAGCATTTTACATACTGTGCATGGGGAATGCTTTATCACCGACAAAACACAGCCACCACAAGGGTGGGACACAATGGTGCCAATTAGAAGGGGCTGGGGGCTGAATGCCCCTCCCTCCAAGGTTTTTGCACTTGCTCAAAGTCCCCATAGGCCATGGCGCCAGAGGGGCCATGGCCCAGCCACTGTTAAGCAGTGGTCCCATACTAAATCAGTACAGATGCTGGTGGAGCAGTGCAGAGCATCGGGTGTGTGGTCAGTACACCACTGAAATCTGACCTGGCCACCCCTCAGCACAGACAGAGGGGCAGCCAGGCCAAACAGTGTTGCGACCTGGCATGGGGGGGTATCTGTTCTTGTACAGCAGTGCACAGGGGAATCCGCAGAGCACTTGACTCCTGGCAGCACCGACCCATGCACTGCGTGGGTAAGAAAGAGAGAGGCCCTGGGTCCAGGAAGGGGGGAAGCAGGGACCGGAATGAGGGTCCTGTCACAGGGCAGGTTCCACTCCTGCCCTGCAATCCCACACAAACAGTCTTGTAGACTTCTTGTTTGTTAACACCCCTACGGGATTTATTACTATTTTCACCACCGTCACAATCCAGTGCAGCAGCTCTATCTATAACATTCTTCAGATGTCAGCCCTTTCTCCGGGGCAGAGAGAGATCTCACCCACCTGAAATCCCTTGTCCCTCAGCTCTACTAGCCTTTTCTCCTCTGTACTGCCTCCCTGTGCTTTGTAACTACCCTCCCAGCTGATGGGACAATTAGCTCCTTAGTGCCCCTATCCCACAGTCTGTCTAGGTAATTAAGTAATCCATTCCTCAATCCATTCCTCAATTCTTCTCTGGGGGGAACTAATCAGAGTTTAAGTGACCAGTGTGCTGGGACAGCTGTTAGCTCTCAGCACTCTGTCACAATCCCTCCAAGAAATTCTGAATTGGCACCACAGGTGGGACAGTGCAGCTACTTACACAAGTTTAGGACAGGAAGTGAAGAAGAAGACCATTTCCAATTGAAAGTGCAGGGAGGCACCTACGGACATAGAATGTGATTGCCCAACTTTGCCAGAAGCCTGTGACCAACACCCTTGCTCTTGTGGAATGTTCCATGGGCTCTTTAATACCATAAACCATTAGGAAATATTTTCCCTACCTTTATGTTGTCAGATTTGATGAGCATAATGGTCCCTTCTAGTCTTAAAATCTAAGGGTGAAATCACTGGGATTTTTCTCATTAACCTTAATGGGGCTAGGGTTTCATTCTATGAATCTATGAATGAATCTAAACTATGCTTGGGATACAGGCAAATACTGTTTCAAAGGGAAGTGTTCCACCTACTGAATCACCAACACTGTTCCAAGTACTCCACAACTCCAGGTATTTCCAACATGCCGACCATCAGGCAGTCAGATGCCAGGCTGATGAATGGGGAGAGCACTGACCCAGCCTGATGCCGCTGACTCGGTGAGAAGCGAGGGGAGCCCAGCATAATGTGTGTCCTCATTTTTCCCCTTAGCGTAACTAATCTTTAATAATTCAAGCAAGTTCCCACAGATGCATTTTAATTTCACTTTCTAAATCCAAGCTTAATAAAATCCTAACTTGCTTTCAAAAGCAAGTTGGTTTAGGGTGTGTCAGAATTTGTTCAGAATGTGTTTTCTTCCCAGTAAACAAAGTTTCCTTTTATTATCAGCCAGGATTGCCATGCACCGTGTTCCCAGTAAATCCTAACTTTGAGTTTGCTGCGGGTTTCCATTAAAGTCGATGGCTAAAGTTTCCACTTCAATGGTGCAGGAACTGGATCTTCAAAAGCAGTGACTCCCCAAGTTACATTGTCCATATGTTCTATTCTAGTGAAAGTAAATTGAGATCCTTTCAAAACAACGCTACCTTGCCAGCTGTCAGCAACTAATATCTTTGATCTATCTATTTGCTGATGCTAGATGCCACAAAATGGTCTTGCCCAGGTATAACTGAAGACAGGCTGGCGCCAGGTCCTCCATTGTTGCCCTGTCCTGTTTCAGTCCCACAATCCTCAGGGTTATCACCTGCCCCGGATTAATCTATCTGCCCCAATTCCAGACTCTCTGCAGGAGTCGGGACCCCATGGAAACTATTCTGCTTGTCACTACTTTTTAGGCACTGTGTTTCTTTCAGGCCAGGATGGGGAAATGAAACATTGTAAAAGCTACTCTCAGTTCTCCTTTCAAAAATGGAAACACATCAAAAGCTCCGAAGGCAGAGACAGAGGCTCATGGCTGATGCGTTCTCTCATAGAACAGCAAAATATTTAATTAGTGTTCAAGTGAAACTTCAATTTTCATGTAAAGCTGCAACACAACGTCCTGGCTCAGTATTTTGTTGGAGCTACAGCCTTGTTTTTATTTGAACATAGAAAAAACATAAACCCACATATTTCCCAGTCGTGATCACATTTCATGGCTGTGTATTGTGCCTGTGAAATATTAACTTACCCCTTCCTCCCCACAGCGCTCAGTTCATACCCACTGCTGCTGTTGACTTTGACTTTTTATTTGAAAAGTTCAGTGGTGAACTAAAAATTCCTGAATAAGCTTTTTAAATAAGAGGAAAGCTATGCAGCATAGGGGGTTGGTAATGGGCTCTGGAACCTACATCTATGAAATTAACATTTGTCCAAGGTTGAGACCAAGTGCTCTATGTTTGATGGGTGTTCACTAGTGTCTGTGAAATACGTTAATAATTATGATAGTGATATTAGGCATTTGTTTAGTGCTTTTCAGTGGCAGATCGCAAAGTGTTTTACAAAGGGGGTAAAGTGTAGTTATCTCCAATTTACAGATAGGGGGAAATAAAATATAGAAAGATTAAGGGTAATTTTCAAAAGTGCATTAGGAGACTCAATCCTTTTTCAAAAATGACTTAGGCACTTCGGAGGTTTTCAGTGAGACTAAGGGCTTGTCTACACAAACATTTAGTTCGCAGCAAGCTGGGACATGAATCTGCCCTGCGCTAGCCTGCCGTGCTTCAACTGTCGATGAGGACTCTGCTGATCCACATTAACAGTTCAGTCATGAGCTTTGCTCTAGTCCCCTTTGAAACAGGAGTAGATCCCAGTGCATAACCGAACTGTTAATGCCTGTCAGCAGGCTCCACATGGACAGTTGGAGCATGGCAGGCAAGTGCGGGGTAGATTTTGCCGTGAGCAAAATGTACATGTAGACAAGCCCTTAGTCTCACCAAAAACCTCCAAAGTGCCTAAGTCATTTTTGAAAAAGGTTTTGAAAATGGGACTTGGGCACTTTTGAAAATGTTACCCTAGGTGACCTGTCCTAGCTTACATGCCAACCCTGAAATTGGATTCACCGGCAAGGAACCCCCGTTCAGAAAGGTTCTGTCTGGATGCACAGGTCTGCCAATGGGAATCCAGCTGCAGAATTAGGGCTCAAGTCAATGGCAAAGCCAGGAATAAAAACGTACACCTCCTGACTCGTGCACTATTGTCTGGACCATCCAGGCCCTGAGCTGGTGGGCTAACTTCTTTTCCTAGTACACAGGCCATCACCACAACTGACCACATGTGTTAGGAATTTTAACAGAGGTGGTGGCCTGGATGTGCAATGGAACTACTCTCTTATCCACAAGTGGTGATGCACAAGTTGCATTGCTGCATGCATAAACAGAAGATCTAGGTTTCTAGCAGCACTGACCAGAAACATGGGAGCTGGGGTACAACAATAGCTAAAAACTGTATTTCCATTTTCTTGGACACTTTCCGAGCCGCACTAGTTTCTATGCTGTCAGTAAGCACCCAGCACCTGTCAGGGGCACTTAACGTATTCAAAGCTTTTAAAATTAAAAGGAAAGAGTGAAGCCCCACATTAACAACCAGCAAGTGCTCGGCGTTGCCAGACCAGCGACCCATTGAGCGTGGCAGCCTGTCTCTGACAGGAGCTAGTAGCAAATGCTCCAGAGGCAGATGCAAGAAACCCCATAATGAACAATTTTGCCTGCAGCCCATGGGGGAGGGGATTATTAGCTGCCTTGTGGTGGGAAGCATGAGGGTTTATATTCCCTATAAATGTTTATGCTACGTAAGGTGACTCTGGAGGCCCATATAAATATAAGCAATACCAAAGCACTGACTGCTTTTCAAGCAGTGCTTGCTTCTTTCTTTCCCTCTCCTCATCTCTCCACTGATTCTCTTCAGACCCTTTCTCTCCTTCACACTCTCCTCCCTTCTCTCCCCCAGCTTCAGAGGATCAATTTGAAACCAGGCTGCCTGAGTCAAAGCATAACACATTGCACATAAGTAGAAGGGATTTCTGCATCTGGCTGTGTCTGTTGTTACCATTGGCTTGGGACAAACTCATAAATGGAAGAGAAGCAGAGAGCATTTCTTCTGGCAAAGGGGCGGCTGCTTGAATTTTCTGTACTTTGCCCATACTAAAATGTTTACCAGTAGTTTTTAATATAGTTTTTCTCCTGTGATTCCCTATTTCCCCTTCAGTATCATATTTCTGTCCCCTCCCCCTTTTTTCTCCTTTTTTTCCCCTTTAGATTCCCTTCCTCCATGCATTCTTATTTATCTTATTATTCTCTTCTCTCAGCTCTGGCAAACTACTCCCAGCCAGCTCTCTCCCCGCTAAGGAGTGCTCTCTCTCTTTTCCACTTTCAGCACTCACCCATATGTCCTCTCTTCCCACCCAGCCCCTCTTGCAAACTGCCCAGCTCTTCACCTTCCCATTCTCTGTCTTCTCGTTTACACCTCCTGCCCTACATCTCAACCTCAGGCCCCCCCTTCCCTGTACTTTTGCTGGCCCTTTGGCCTAGAGTCTATTGTATTAGTCTGGGCCTTAGAAAACCAGAATTCTATTCCTGGCTCTGCCATTAGCCTGCTTGGACAAATCACTTCCTGCTCTGTGCCTCAGTTTCCCCATCTGTTGAATGGGAATAACAATACTGCTTTGAGATCTACTGATGAAAAGTGCTGTATAAGAAAAAAGTAGTGTCTCTCTCCCCCTTCTCCTCGACAGTCTGCTAGCAGGTACTGTGTCTTCCATTCAGGCCCATCAGTAGCAACTAGAACTGGCTGAAAAGTTCCAGTTATTTTCATGAGAAATTTCAATGGTTTTTCTTTTTAAATTTCCTGCAAACATTTTTCTTTCTTTATGAAAAAAATGAAACCCCCTAAAATGCTGCAGTTTTCAGTGGAAAATGTTCACCCTCCATTTTTTTTAACCAAAGCCAATACATTTTCAAGTTTTTTTCTTCAAAAATGCCCTAAAAACGGTTTAGAAGAAAGAATGTCACCCAGCTCCAGTAGCCTCATGTTTATGCGCCTCTTGCCTGCGCTGCAGCTCTGTCTGGAAATCGCGCAGACTGCTGCCAGTGCTGCAGAGAGAAGTGTTCTGTAGTGTCAGCTGGCAGGGTGAAGAGGCACTCCCTGATCATCGCAGTGGTGCTCGGGGTGGCTCTGTCTGCCTTGAGCCAGCTCAGCACCATAAGTGTGATTCCCCTGCAGTGGCTCGAAGGGGAATGTGTACAGGGGTGGGTCTCATGGGAGAATCTGAGAGCCATCCAAAAATTAGGGAAACAGCTGTGAATTCCCAGGTTTTCATGCAGGTTGGCAGGTTGAGGGGCCTGCCCTCCATGAAAAACATTCCCACACATTCTGAACAGAGTAGATCTGGGCTGAAGAGAGAGCCCCAGATGCAGCCTCCCAAACACTACAGAGGTTAGGATCAAATTTTGTGGTGGACTTTTCTCCAATGGGCTGAACTGGAACCCTGAGTCTGAGGATCACCAAACTTTTAAGGAGATGTTCCTATTTTGGAACCAGATTTGAATGCAAACTACCTGGCTTGAGCAACCTCATATTTGAGACAATTCTGCTCCTATGTCAGCTGCTTTCTTTATATCTTTCTCGGCTGGTTTCTTTTTGTCTTTTTTCTTTGTTTTAATTTCTTAGGACTCAGGAGCGGGCATCTGAAGATGTAATCCACCATTTGTGATATCGCTGCTGGCTCCTATGAAATATCATAGTGGACAATATCATGGAAGAGAGTGTTACTTTCTTCTGAGCCAATCAGTTGCTGCCCATTGACACATGCAGGATCTCTGCTGAGAAGGGGTGTCAACTCCCACAGTATTTTATTGGTTTTATTATTTGCATTAAGCCCCAAATGAGATCGGACCATTGTGCTAGGTGCTGTACAAAAGACAGTAAGAGACAGCCCTTGCCCTAAAGAGCATACAGTCTGAACAGACAAGGCAGACAAAAGTCGGGAGGAGAAAAAGAGGCACAGAAAAGTGAAATGGTTTGCTCAGGGTCACACAATAATTCAGCTGAGACTAGAGCCAGGACCCAGAGCCCCAGTCCAATGCCTTAACGAATGGACCGGGCTGCCTTTCAATGTCATACATGTACAGTACCTGTGAAATGCACCTGGAGGATCTCTAAACAAGATTCTCGGTGTTTTCCATGAGGCATCCGGCAGGCTTTTTAAGCTATGTGGGATGGGTAAATCCAAGGCTATCATTTTGTTTGTCAATGTGTTTGTCCTGCTTTTTAAACTTTGAATCTCATGCAGACGAACAGCGCTGGACTGACCACACCAGCAAGAGAGGGTGTTTTTGTTCATCCATAGAGACAGGGCAGCAGCAGCAACAGTGGCAAGACAAGCTTCCCCATAAAAGCCTCTGCTAACTTGCTGAAGCCACAGGGGGATTCTGTCTGCGGGGGGAGGGGGGGTTCCATACCCACTCGGTCTTTGGCCACCCTCCGCTGAGCCTTGCCAGTGAAGAGGAGGATTTTTAGCAGACAGACAACCTTGTAAATGGGCGCTCCTGGCCTTTAGTTAAGTTGCTGTTTTGCCCAGGGTAGTTGAAAATTCCCAAGGCATTGTAAACACATCACCAACACGAGTTCTCTGGTGTAAGCATATTGCAGTGCTTGACATTTTCGATAGTGCCTTGACATTTTCAGAAGGGCACAAAGGGCCTAAAAAAAGAAACAAGCCTGCTCCCAAGGCACCATATGTTTTCAGTTCCAACCTGCAAGGGTGTCATGGATGGTCTTGTTATACATACGCAGCAGCTTTTTCCAGTCTTTCTCTCTCTTCTTCCCCCTGTCAAATAACTGGATATAACAGCACAAAACTGCAATGGTCAGAAAAAGGGAGAAGGAAAATGGGCAAGTGGGTGCCCTTAGTGCCTTTAGGCTCTGAATTCCGAATGTGCTGATATATCCCATTAAAATTCCAGTTATTACCTAAGACGGATGCTGCAAACATTTACAGAGGTGAATCACTTTACTCAAGCGAATAGTCCCCTTGCTACAGCTTGGCAGAGGTTGCCAGTCTGGAATAAAAGAAATGTTGTACATTTTTTTTCTCCTGCAGCTGTTACTTTTTCTTAGGCATTAAGCTGATTTTATAACTTGCTCAGTAAATGATCATTTCTGTACGAGGCTTCTAGTGTGTCATAAAATTGCTCTCAGCAATTATTTATCACTGATTTTTTAAATACAGGTTCTCTTGGCAAATGGCCAATCTTCTTGCAACTGTTTATTCTGTTCTTAAATCAGTCATAGAATCATAGAATATCAGGGTTGGAAGGGACCTCAGGAGGTCATCTAGTCCAACCCCCTGCTCAAAGCAGGACCAACCCCCAACTAAATCATCCCAAAGGAGAGGCTCAGCTTTCTAAAGTTTGGGCTAGTATAATCTTCCCTTGATCTGCTAGATCAGGTGTGATCACGGTCTGGCCTGCAAGCCAATGTAGCTGTGGCAAGATGTAAAAGTGCTCCAACTGGGTGCCTATCTATCACATAGCTGCTTTGGGTGAGGTTATTACAGGCAGGGTTGGTAACACTATCTCTTATTAAGGTTGCTCAACACTCAATTGTAGGACCCTGATTTAAGTTGTTTATAACTTCTCCAAACTTTAACTGTTTAGGCTGATATTTTCTATCCCGAGTGTCAGCCTGCATGATTTTTTTAATGAAAATTTTACATAAAAACAGTTCAGTAGGTTCAGAGAACGAGGCTGCAGAAAATTACATTGTTTTGACCCTGTTGAAAAAATGTGGCAACCTTTTCTTTAAGAAGCTCCAGCATCCCCACAAGCAGGGACGTGAAATGTGACAGGGGGTGGCCTTTGTGTCAGGGATGTGCCTTTTGCCATCTTTGTGAAAATCCACCCAAATTATAAGCCTTTGGGTGGGTGGGGGGGAGGGGTCACAGTTTGCACATGCTCAGTAGAGACTTGCTAGAGCTTCGCAGCTAAACTCCTTGAAAATTCTGTCTGCAGTAGGTATGCTCCAGCCCAGGGCTGAGCAGGATTTGCCCTGCAATCTCAGCTCTTGGCTGCTGCAGGGAATTTGAAGAAGTTATTTACTTTGTCTATTTTGACATGTGATGTTGACTGTGTTATAACAGTTATAAAGCTTTAACTTTTTATATCTCAATGTTATTAAATAATTATTGTCTGACCCTCCCCCAACACGTTCCCACAACTGTGAAAATTTAAATAGACAAAAATTGAAAAAATACTTAAAAATAAAAATAGATTTTATCCATCAAATTATAAAAAAGTAAAAATTGAATTCTCCCAAGCCTACTTGTAAACTATATCGATTGATATACAAACTAAAGCATTGGGATCGCCCCAGCAAAATGTATGTTTATTCTATTCTTTTCCTTCAGGTTCATAAGAAGATGAACATCATTTTTTGTCCAATAATACTTTAGGAATAATGTTTTTGGTGATAAGTAATAAATTAAAGAGTCTTCAGAGTCTGGTAGAGCGTGGGATTTACATTTGCCATACAGTTTAGTTTTCTGTCCAGTTTTATACATGTATTCTTTTTTCAGCCAGTTGGACCCCTTATATAGCAGATTTTTTTTATACAGAAGAGGCATGAAATCAGTGTCCCTTCAGGGGAATTTATGAAATAGCAGCATTTGTCAATATGGATCATTCAAGGAAAAACCTTAAAGGAACAAAGAACCAGGATGAATCATGGAATCATAGGACTGGAAGGGACCTTAAGAGGTCATCTAGTCCAGTCCCCTGCACTCATGGCAGGACCATCCCTGACAGGTGTTTGTCTAACCCACTCTTTAAAATCTCCAATGATGGAGATTCCACAACCTCCCTAGGCAATTTATTCCAGTGCTTAACCACCCTGACAGTTAGGAAGTTTTTCCTAATGTCCAACGTAAACTGCCCTTGATGCAAATTAAGCCCATTACTGTTTGTCCTATCCTCAGAGGTTAAGGAGAACAATTTTTCTCCCTTCTCCTGGTAACAACCTTTTATGTACTTGAAAACTGTTATCATGTCCCCTCTCAGTCTTCTCTTCTTCAGACTAAACAAGCCCAATTTTTTCAATCTTCCCTTATAGGTCATGTTTTCTAGACCTGTAATCATTTTTGTTGCTCTTCTCTGGACTTTCTCCAATTTGTCTACATCTTTCCTGAAATGCGATGCCCATAAGTGGACACAATACTCCAGTTGAGGCCTAATCAGTGTGCAGTAGAGCAGAAGAATTACTTCTCGTGTCTTGCTTGCAACATGCCTCCTCATACATCCCAGAATGTTTGCTTTTTTTGCAACAGTGTTACACTGTTGACTCATATTTAGCTTGTGATCCACTATGACCCCCAGATCCCTTTCTGCAGTACTCCTTCCTGGGCAGTCATTTCCAATTTTGTAGGTGTGCAACTGATTGTTCCTTCCTAAGTGGAGTACTTTGCATGAGTGAGCAGGACCGGGATGGCCAAGTAAAATGTAGCAATTCATGGACACAAACAAGGGGAAATATCTTTAGAAAAAAGGTGAGTGCATAAATTTAAACTAGATTCCAAAAGAGTCGGTCTTAAACAACTGGAACTTATGCAACCAGCAACCCCAGCTCTCAGGGATCTTGGCAGTATGGAGAAGTAATGTTTTTACAAGGAAGAACTGTTCTTGAACAATGTACCCAATGCGTTTGACAGACATATGCTTTCCTTCCAACGGCAAGTATTGCATGTTGGCTTTCCCCATTTGTATTTTTTTTCCCTAGAAGACACATTTATTGTGGTTGCATCAAGGCTACCTCTCCACTTGTTTGATGCTTGTCTCCTGTATCCTACTGATATAAGGCTAATTTTTCAAATGAACCTTCCCCCACAAAAACCTACATTTGGCAACTACGTGCACAGAAGAGTTCCTGGCTAATTGCATGCACAAACTAGAAGACGTGCAATTACCCCCCTTTGATTGTTTAGATTCTGGTTTTTAAGCCACAAGGGGTAAACATACTTTTTGCTGGTGCACCCTGTGCCCCAGCTATAAAAATGATGTCCTGTGAAGTCAGAATATTGATTTGTCCCATTGTGATGGGGTGTGCTTCCCACACTGGCCCTGCAAGAGCTGAATTAGGCCAAGTGAGCCCAATCTGCTAATTAGGCTGCAAACAAGGGAGCTTTAGGCTGGAGGCAGGTAATTAGAGAGAAGCTCACCTGCAAGGGGCAGGCGGGGTTTCTACAAAAGAAGGTTTCAGAGTAGCAGCCGTGTTAGTCTGTATGCCACAAGTACTCCTGTTCTTTTTACAAAAGAAGGTAACCCATTCCAGTGCTTCACCACCCTCCTAGTGAAAAAGTTTTTCCTAATATCCAACCTAAACCTCCCCCACTGCAACTTGAGACCATTACTCCTTGTTCTGTCATCTGCTACCACTGAGAACAGTCTAGATCCATCCTCTTTGGAACCCCCTTTCAGGTAGTTGAAAGCAGCTATCAAATCCCCTCTCATTCTTCGATTCTGCAGACTAAAGAATTCCAGTTCCCTCAGCCTCTCCTTATAAGTCATGTGCTCCAGCCCCCTAATCATTTTTGTTGCCCTCCACTGGACTCTTTCCAATTTTTCCACATCCTTCTTGTAGTGAGGGGCCCAAAACTGGTCACAGTACTCCAGATGAGGCCTCACCAATGCTGAATAGAGGGGAATGATCAGGTCCCTTGATCTGCTGGCAATGCTCCTACTTATACAACCTAAAATGCCATTAGCCTTCTTGACAACAAGGGCACACTGTTGACTCACATCCAGCTTCTCATCCACTGTAACCCCTAGGTCCCTTCCTTTCATTGTTGTGTCAGGAGGGATGGATTCCTACCACTGTGACAGAAATTGCTGTACAAACTCCCTGGAAATGCTCCATGTGCCACTTAGAGAGAACCAATGCTGTAAACTTCTAAACTTCAGTGGCAAAGAGCAACAGGTAGCCTCCCATGACTGGTTGTACAGTGGTCACCATTAATAAATCATACTGCACTTTCCCCCTATTCTTGAAATAGCAAATAACTGTGTGGTATCTGTTAGCAAATGTTGATTAGTAAATGGTGACCACTGTTCCCCGCACTCCTCCCTATGAGCAAGGGAAATGTTTTTACCTCCTCTTATCCCATGTAGATCCAGAATAAGGCCAAACTTGGCTCCTTCTCTATAAGTGCATCCAGGCAGCAGTTTTTATGTCTTCAAAACTAGAGGCATCAGTACAAACCAGACTGGGATTAGACCCTTTCCCTTATATGGTAAAACAAACAGGGCATAGTCAAAATGACAGTGAAAAATATACAGGGGGCGGAGGGGGAAAATAGTACTGGCCAAATGCCAGTAGCTGTTCACATGTCTTTGTTTTTTGTTGATGAAAACCATACTGATCCCAAGGCTGACATTCTTGTAGGCCATATGCATGTGTATATATAAACAATGTATATCCATTCAGAACAGCACTTCTAAGTCAATTCTCCACACTGCTTCTTGCCATCTCCCTGTAGGGATGGGTGAGAACCTCGCCGTATTTGACAAGAACTTGATGCTGTTAGCTCATTTCCCTCACTCAGCTGGCTTTACTGCCACCACTGAGGATTTTCTGAGCTGGCGTTGCTCTTTCTCAGACTGAGAGAAGTCACTGACCTAGTGACTTCAGAGGCGTGTCTCCTTAGGGGGAAGAAATCCTTTTATCCTTTCTTTCCCTTGTGGGCATTTGTCTCTCTATGCTGGCTTCAGAGTGAGGTGCAAAATCAGGCTAAGGGTTTGCTCTATCAATATTTCAGGTGATTTCGGCTCTCCTCAAAGGAGCTGGATGTTTTGTTTGTGCTCTGGCTCTTAAGGCCACATGGGGCCGAGTTGGATCTGTTTCCCCCCTGGATGCCCCAGCCTGGGATATCAGTAAGGAACCCTAGGGAGCCCTGTACAAAGGTGACAGCAGCTGGGCGGGAGCCAGGCCCAAAGCCCCTCACTGCACTCTGTCATTGACTATGCTCTGTCCAGTGACCTCTATGTGGGGCCTCAGGCCTGAGGGGGGAGACAGGTCAGGGAAGTGCCTGAGCTCTGCAATCTGGAGCAGTGGCTGCTGGTGCGGGCTCTAGGACTTGGATGCAGTCCTCCATGTGGCATGCTCTTTATGGCATTGCTCCCCTCAGGGATAATAGGGACTCCAGGGAGTTGCTTGCTGCTGGAGCTGGCTTTTCCAATCCTGCCTGGTTCCTTTCTGCCCAGGCAAGAGGAGCCAAGGTGACCCCAGCCTGGACTAAGCTACTGAGACAGTGTCTGCATCTTGCTCCTCAGAGCCAACCCTCTTGCCCCTCAGAGCCAACCCCGCCCTGAGTGGGCTACTGAGACAGTGCCTGCATTTTGCCCACCAAAGCTGGCCTCCCTAAGCCTGCCTGAGAGAGGGGTTTTTGAGGAGACCCCACTCTTGACTGGGCTATAAGGGGGAAACTATTCTAGCAATGGAGAAGGCTGAATTCTCTGAGACATTCAGCAAGGGAGGGCAAAGTAGGAGATATGGACTCTTGCCTTTTGCCCTTGGTTTTCTCGGTCTGTTTTCTTCCCTGAGCGGCTGCAGCTCACCAGCTGCTGCAAATGCTTCCGAATGGGAAGCAGAGCCTAGGGGGAAAACTACTCAAAAGACAAACACAGCCCTGGCACACAGCTGGAATTTACCCAGCCAGATCATTGGGCTGAAGAGCTAGTCAGAACTAGAAATGAAATTATTAGGGTTTTCCTCAGAAGGGCGCTGGCCCAGATGTCTGGTGAAGTCTGCCTACCACAGTGAAGGCAAAACAAAACTGGCCCCTTCTTAAAACTGATGGAGCTACACCTGCATAAAAACTGAGTATTGCAATGGTGAATCAGGGCCAAATTCTATAAGAAAAGAAATGAGAGGATGGATGTTTGTTTTAGTTTCTTGCTAATAAGTGCAGGGAAGAAAATATACGTCTGAGTGCTATAGGAACATTCTAGGGCACTTGGGTTGTGTCAGTGAAAGGAAAAAGTAGTTTATCTGGTTTTAAAGTGTAGTACAGCAAAATGAAAACATCTTTGTGCTGCTCTCGGAGACTGTAATCTGGGCTCCAATGTTTAAATATTTAAACAAAGAACACCCACTCCCTGCTGTTCTCTTCCCGCATGCATTCAACAAATTGCTTCATATTAACAAGAGAATATGAGCCCTGATTAAATCAGTTGGGCCCTCATTGAGAGAGGTGAATGCAAAATCAAATCAGTCATACATAAAGTTTCATATCTATTACCATTTTAAAAGTTATATCCATTGCCAGCAACTATTAAAGGTCAAGTAGTTACTTCCAAAAGAAACTTTATATTTTGGTTTTACAGACTGCATTTTATGACACACAGGTTCATAAATTTCCTTCTTCCCACTCACCACTGAAATGTTTTGCATTTATTAAAAAAAAAATCTCATGAAGATCAATCAATATCTCAGATGTTTAAAACTTGCAAAATAGTCTCCAGTTACATTTTAAAAAATGATTTCTACATTTAGAATCCCTCCAGCTAACCTGAGCTTGCAAACAAAATGCGGTCTCCTGTAGGGTTGTTTACTCCACATAACACAATATAGCTAGTTCTTCTTTCGTTGGGGAGGTCACTGCCTTCTCCCTTTTGGAGGGCTGAGGTATGAAGCAAATGCTTTTCCACTGGTGATATTATTGCCTCACTCCCAGGCTAGTTGTCCACTAGGGAGGTCCCTTTCCAGATGTTTGCCATAAAACCACGCACAGAATCAATCTCAATCTCTCCCTTCCTCATTCAGGTTTTCTTAGGCCCTGATTCAGTAAACATCACTATTCTGCGAAGCATTTAAGCCTGTTTTTAAGTCTCATTAGGTGAACTCCTGGCCCTATTGAAGTCAGTAGCAAATCTCCCCATGACTTCAATGGGGCCAGGATCTCACACATTAAGTTTAATGAAAGGATCTGAGGGTTATTGTGGATCACAAATTGAATATGAGCCAATAATGTGGTGGTGGTGTGAAACAGTTTAATATAATTCAGGGGTATATTAACAGGAATGTCATCTGTAAAACATGGGAGGCAATTGTTCCACTCCATTCAGCACTGGTGAGGCCTCAGCTGGAGTACTATGTCCAGTTTTGGACACTACACTTAAGAAAGATGTGCACAACTTGGAGCGAGTCCAAAGGAGAGCAACAAAAATGATAAATCCTTTAGAAAACATCACCAGGACAGGTTAAAAAACTGGGTCTGTTTAGTCTTGAGAAAAGAAGACCGAGGGGGCACCTGATAAGTCTTCAAATATGTTAATGTCTGTTCTAAAGAAGACAGTGATCAATTGTTCTTCATGTCTTCTGAAGGTAGGACAAGAAGTAAGGGGCTTAATCTGCAGCAAGGGAGATTCAGGTTAGATATTAGGGAAAACTTTCTAACTATAAGGATAGCTAAGAACTGGAACAGGTTATCAAAGAAAGCTGTGGAATCTCCATCATTGGAGGCTTTTAAGAACAGGTTAGACAAACACCTTTCATGGATGGGCTAGATATAGGTTCTGACTCAGTTCACGGGGCTGGACTAAATACCTTTTGAGGTGCCTTCCAGACTTAACTTTCTATGAGTCTAATGGAATTTAAGCATATGCTTACATTCTTTGCTGAATAGGAATGAAGTTAAGCATGTGCTTAGTTCTTGGCTGAACTGGGATCTAAGTGCAGTAACCACAATTAGCAACAAGAAATAAGATAATTGGAATGATATGTTATTTCGGGTGACATGCATTCGGATTCTGTCATTTGCTAATTTACTGTTATAATATGTAGATTAAAAACAAATGCTTTTCTATAGCTAATATTCCACATCATCACTGCTGTTTTAAATATCAAAACCAAACCATTTATGAGCTGGTGATAGCACCTTAATGATAATGCATTATTAGGGACATTATTCAGAAACGTTGACATTTGGGGGTCTGCATTCACATCAATATTTGGAGGCCAGTTGTTCCTTTATGGGACTGATCCTGTGCAAGGGCTGAGCATTTCCAAGTGGTGGTCAGTAACTTCAACACCCATGAAAGTCTGTGAGCCTGATTCTCCACTACCCTGCACCCTACATAACCCTCCCGTACAAACAGCATATTAAACACAACTCCTAATATTAACATTTTTATACCCACTTGTCAGAGATGTAGATGACTGCACCAGGTGTGAGGTGGTGGAGAATCAAGGCTCAGTGGGATTCGAGGGCTCCGAGCACCTCTCAGAAGAACTCAGGATTGCAGCATTAGGCCCTATATCACTAACTCTATTCACATAGGCCTAGGTTCACACAGAGTTACGTAGGTGTTGTGAGGCTGTGAGTCACAACGCCTAACTTTTAGGTACATAGAAAATGACGGGAACACCACTGCAATTCACAAAGCCTGAGTTAGGCACCTTGACTGTGGTGACCACTCATCCTGAATTGGGTGGAACATCCTGAAATGCAGAGTTCAAGTCCCACCTGAATGACTCCGGGACAGCATTTGTACTGGATTCGCTGCACCGCTTCACGCCTGCCTGAGGTTCAGGGGCAGCGCCAGCCTCTTCCCAATGAGGGAGACTGAGATGGGCCTTAACCCCGCTTGCCAAAAGACCCCTCCCCTTACCTGTTCAGTTCTCTCCCACTGAGGCCCCGTCCCCTGGCCAGGCCCGAACCTGGGGCTGGGCAGTAGTAAGAGCTGCCTGGGGAGTCCAAGTCACTGTGGGGAGCCCTGGATCCTCCACCTGCCCTTGGTGGTGTGCCTTGGGAGGGCCAAGGACCCAGGTCAGGGGCTGCTCTGACACCCAGTCCCCTGCCCAGGGCAGGTGGATGGTCCAGGGCTCCCCACAGCAGCCCAGGCTTCCTGGGCAGCTCTTACCACAGCCTGGCCCTGGCTCCTGGCATGGCCAGGAGGTGGGGATCTGGGGGGCAGGAGGAAGAGAAGGGGCAGACGGCAGGGCTTTGGGGGGAAGAGAAGGGGCAGGGGGGTACAGAGGGGAGTATGGGTCCTGCTTTTGCCTTTTGAAAAGATGGTCACCCTAACCTAGGCACCTTATACAATGAATAGGCAGAGACAAGCAACTTAGACTGTGATTCACAAAAGTCCACATGCTAGGCAGGGGGCTGCCAACAAAAGAGTTGTGTGCTAAGCCCTGTCCCCCTCATGGCTATAGGCACCTGTCTCTGCTAGCCAGCCACAACTGGCGACCCCTCGCCTAGAGTCAGGGGCCTGTGGAATGTCTCACAAAAATATCGGGGGGGGGGGAGTATACATTTTATATTTTTAGCTCAGTGTGCAGGTACTTACCTGGGATGTGGGAGACCCCAGTTCAATTTCTCCCCCGCCCCCATACAATGCAGAGAAGGGATTCAAAGAAGGCTCTGCCACCTCTCGGTGAGTGCCCTGACTGCTGGGCTGTAGGGTATTCGGAAGCTGGGCTCCTTCCGTCTCTCCTGTTGAAGCTGCTCCACTGTGGATAAATAAATGGTCATTTGGGCCAGAGGGAGAGGGACGAAGCACAAGTGTGAGAGTGAGCCTGGTGGTTAGAGCACTCAGGCAGGAACCACTTCCCTTTACCCCAGTAGCTAATTTTATTGAGCCAAAGTGCATCACCTTCAACCTGAGAGAATGAGGGCCCTCTCCTACCATCAGAATACCCCCTAGCCCACTGCTTAGGGCACTCACCTGAGAGCTGGCAGATCCCAGTTCAAATCCCTTCTTCTAATCAGATGATGGGGGGCAATTAGGCTGTGGGAGGCCCCCAGTTCCAGTGAGTACCTAACCACTAGGCTTCCTTCACCCCTACTTGTTTTGTGTGAACTCCCCTACAGGGCCCAATCTGGTAGGCCGTCTCTGAACACACCTATCAGAGCGGGCCCTGCATGTGAGTCAGGTGGCTGAAGGCCTATCTTCCCCTGGTTTGTGAATCCTTCTGGGGCTCAGGTGGGAGTTAGGCATCTGGACACCTAGAGAGCGCCAGCAGAGCAAGTGCACAGAGTTAGAAAATATAGGTGCTTAGGGAACTTTTTACTCCAAAAACTAGGGTGCCGTGTGAATTTAGGCAACTACAGGGTTCAGCAGGAGTTTTGTGACTTGCAATGGAGCCTAAAACTGGGACTTAGGTGACTAAACGCCTAAGTACTTTTGTGACTCACCATACTGGCTAAGGTGTTATGTATACAAACGAGAGTGTTCACTATTATCACTAGTCATTTGCATAAAAAGCTTCAGCCCTCCAGTCCGGGAGTAGAACAATACCATCTAATTTATGTGACGAGTCATCCACCACAAATAGCAAACATCTGAAGTGCAGAGTTTGCAAACAACCCACTGGGCTGAAATTTGTCCATACACAATTCAGCAAATACCAGTGACTAGCTAACTCAGGCACAGTTCACAAACAAGTGGTGTGAACCAAAAGAGGGCTAGATGTGTTAGATAACTGATTTACAGTGAATAATTCTACCAGCCCTAATTCTAATGATGCGTTTGTAAATCTAAGTACACTTTGCTAATAATAGGTATGAAGAAATATTGTGACCCAGTTCTAACAACAGATAACTGTTTACGTTTAGTCACATTTTTGAGTCATGGAGCTTTGAGATACATGAGATCCTGAGAAGATTTCTTTAATGGGAATATAGGCATCTTGACAACACAGCTTGTGATCTTTGTTCAAGTCATTTAGTACAGCATCAAGAAATCTGGTCCAAGCTGTTCATGATTGGGGGATTGGGGCAGATCCAGGACTAGAGGTCAGGCCAAGTTCATATTCATACATAATGTATGTTGTGTTTTAATAAGGGCCTTTTCATACTTCAGTCTGCCTCGCTTTGCATGAAGCTGTAAAGCCACAGGCAGTACTATTTAAAATTAAAAAGGGACAAATAAAACCTGAGCCTTTCGCACTTTTAAGTTTCATCTATTTTCCAGGTTACTTCATCAAGACCCATCACAGCTGTAAATCAGATGTGCAGTGTGCCTACCCTGTGCTGGATGGGAACTCCTCCCCCCTGAGTGAACTATCCAGTTCTTGGCTTTAGTTTCTCCATTTGCTGAAGGCTTGTCAAGCCTGGGAAAATCCAACAGCCTTGATTTGCTGATAATGGAAATACTTTTTTTTTTTTTTACACACAGCTTAAGCCTTTAAAAATGGTTATTAAAACCCATTGATATGGGTGGACCCTTCTCACTGTAGGGTACTGACAAGGGAAACTTCACTCTCTCTCCCAACTATTAAAATGGTACCATCATGGGATTCAATACTTCTACGCTGCTGCTGGCAGCAGCACTGCTCTTCAGAGCTGGGAGGCCCGAGAGTGGCAGCTGCTGGCTGGGTGCCCAGCTCTGAAAGCAGCCTTGACACCAGTAGCAGTGCAGAAGTAAGGCTGGCAAGGTATTGACTGTTGAGTTTCTGAAAGGGATCTTGTGTGTACAGTACAACTTCAGACACACATCTTGCAAAGACTTCCATAGCTACTTGATGAGCAATCACACTCTACAGAGAAATATACATAGGCACAACAGGGAGAAGCGCAGTAGGAAAGAACTGAATGCATGTAAAAAGGTACATTTAAATTTCATTTACATTTATTTTTGAGGCCATTACACTTGTTATTTATAAATGTTAGACATTCAAAGTAGAAAGAAACTGTACCTGCCCTCCCCCTCCAATTCCCCCTTCCCTCAGCAGTGTCCTCTATTTGGGAACTTGAAACATGGTAATCCTACACAAGCAGAAGTCTGCAGCTCTGGGTTGGGACTAAGGCTTGCTCCTAGATGCAAGGTAGCACTGCCCTTAGTGGATTCTGTGTGTGATGAATTCAAAGCTCATGAAAGGAGCCATTAAACCTAATCAAGTAACTATTATAATACTTCACACTTCAGTTGTGCCCTTCTATGCAGAGCTGCACTCACTCATAAGAATATCCAGAGTTTTAGTAGTTAGGATTTAAAGAACAAAATCCCCAGGAGTTTAGAAACTCAAACTTCAGGGCTTAAACCAACTTCTGATTGATGAGGATTAGGAAGGAACTTTCCCTGGGGGCAGGTTATACTGCACTTTCCTCTGAAACATCTGGTACCAGGAGACAGGACACTAGACTAGACAGAATTGGATCTGATCAACTACAGAGAATACTATGTTCCATAAATCAATTAAAGCCCTATGTGATAATTAAGTATTATTTTCCCCATTTTCTAAATGGAGCAGTGTGGCAGGAAAGGGGTAAGTGACTTGCCTAAGGTCACAAAACAAGTAGAACTCATATCTCCTGAACTTGTCCCGTTCCTTGACCAGTCATGCAAACAGGTGACCGAGAACAGATAATAGCACACTTAACTGATTATCCATATTCACAGTTGTCTGTGGAGAATGTGACTGCCCATTCATGGATGCAAATACATGGGTGCAATGTATGCACCTGCCATCAACAGTTTTTTAGTGGGGGCCTTTTCTGTGATAAACTATTGTCTGATCCATTCACAAATGAAAACTCAGTGGCATTTTATAGTGAGTGTCTAATAAACTATAATAGGAAATATAGTGCTGGGATAAATACAGTAACTACAGTATATAAGCACACAGTTGTTTCATATCCTTAAAATGTAACTGCATGCCAAATACATGAATGTACCAGACACCTGCCAAACTCATAAACGGTTACAATTTCTTTACACCCAGGGCAATATTGCATTGTCCTTCTCAATAAGGAACTCCCAGTATATAGCAAAATAAGCACAAAGATCAGAAGAAGATAATGGCTAGGATCCTAACTGTGCTTTCAGCATTTGAAAGCTCATTTGATGTTTACTTGCATTGCATAGCTACTGTAATTGTACATCACTAACTGGGTCTTGTTACCATATCATACAGGTTCTTGCACATCTACTTAAGTGATTAATGTACTTTCATGTGGCCAAATCCCAGAAATTAGCACACAGGCAGAATAAACGGGCTACACACACAAAAGATGCATGGGAATGAAATACAGACTCCTCTGGCTCATCATAAAACCTCCACGGAGGGAAGAGCAAAGATGGTCATGCCTGAACTACACTGAGAACTTTTAACTCTTGCATATGATGGCTGGAAACCATGGTGAGCTGCACACAGATTTGTGTTATGATTTTCCAGAAATAAAGAGCAGCCATATACACCCAGTCTGAAATAATACCAAGCTCCAATAGAGCATTTTTGTAATAAAAGAAGAAAGAACAAATGCTGAGTCTGCATGTGAGAGCCCAGCAAGCGTGAGTCACTCTGCGCCAGTAGACGCTTCGAAGGACTTTCCAAACTAGAGGCCTAACAGCAGCTTGCTTGGAAACTTAAAGCAGCAGTGCACAAAAAGAGACAAAACCAGTTACATAACTATATACGCTAGATATAACATGCAGTGGTCAGTTGACAAAGAGGGTATGGTACTACTAGAGCAGTAGTTCTCAAACTGTGGGTCGGGACCCCAAAGTGGGTTGCAACCCTGTTTTAATGGGATCACTAGAGATGGCATTAGACTTACTGGGGCCTGGGACCGAAGCCCGAGCCCCACCACTCAGGGCCGAAGCCCTTGTTCCTGTTCAGCTGCACTGGCCAGCATATAGGGGTGGGGGACCCAGGGCTCCACCCCACTTAAGCAGGTACATTGCCCACTTACTTCTGTGTCCCCAGATCCAAAGTCCAGGTAGCTGTGAAGGGTAATTCTTATTCCCTTGTGCAGGCACAATCTAGACCCATGTAAACATAACTTAATTTCAAACGTTAATTACAAGGCATTTACCATGTGATTAAAAAGATAATTCCCCCAAATAAGATTTTATAACCGCTCTCCAGTCTCCCATACAAGATACGTGATCTCGTGTGATGTGCTTATATTGCTAGTCCCATTACTTGAGACATTTAAAACAAACTTTTCCAAAGCACTAAAAAACAAAGAACAAGCCTTCACTAGACCAGATGATTTAATAGGTCTTTTCCATTTCTGATTTCTAAAACTCAAAGGTCAGCAGAGCTCAAAGTGGGGATTGCTTAATTCATTATAACCACAATGAACTGCCTTTAAGTCCCTAATGATGATGCAACAAACACCAACGCTAAATTCTCCTTGTTTACAAGAGCTGAACTTTTCCAGCTATTCCCTTTTTGAGCGGATGTTTCTTTACAGTTGTGGTGCATGACTGACATTTTCACTGTTTCCCTAAAGGTAACAAAAAACTTGTTGAGTCTCCCAAACTTAAGGGGGTGGATGGGGAAGCAATTTTGTTTTTTGATAAACAAAGCCCTTTTATAGTTAGGTACTGCTTCCCAGCAGCCCTCTGCCTCCTCAGGCCTTATTTGCATATTCTTGCAACATTTTCCAGCAGTGCCACCAGTGCCATATTGTTGGCTCTCAAACAAACTGGTTTGTAAGGAGCCAGCAACATTAACTTTTGACAACGCCTTTTGAGGGTGGGAAATCTTTATGCAGGGGCTTTCATACTGGGAAAGTGTTTTGGATCCATCTTATTTCAAACCTAAAACTATTGACCATTTTTCTTCCTTTCTCAAAGCAATTTGCTTTTCTTTTAGCGTCAAAAACATGCAGATTATATTTTAATCCCAGGTTCTCCTCTTCCCCAGGTCTGCTCTTAGCACCACAGATGCTGCAGTGACATAACAATACACACGATGTAATGTCACAAATATTGCAGATGATGTCATCAACTGTCAAGGCTGTATCCCCACTTTGAACTTTAGGGTACAAATGTAGGGGCCTGCATGAAAACTTCTAAGCTTAAATACCAGCTTAGCTCTGGTCCCGCTGCCACCATTCTCACTGGATTCCCTCCCTGGGAAGCCTTGAGAAACCTTTCACCAATTCCCTGGTGAATACAGATCCAAACTCCTTGGATCTTAAACAAGGAGAAATTGACCCTTCCCCGCTCCTTCCTTTCACCAACTCCTGGTGAATACAGATCCAAACCCCCTTGGATCTTAAAACAAGGAGAAATCAATCTGGTTCTTAAAAAGAAGGCTTTTAATTAAAGAAAAAGGTAAAAATCATCTCTGTAAAATCAGTGTGGAAAATAGCTTTACAGGGTAATCAAACTTAAAGAGCTCAGAGGACCCCCCTCTGTCTTAGGTTCAAAGTACAGCAAACAAAGATAAGCACTCTGGTAAAAGGTACATTTACAAGTTGAGAAAACAAAGTAAATCTAAGACGCCTTGCCTGGCTTTTACTTACAATTTTGAAATAAGAGAGACTTGTTTAGAAAGATGGGGAGAACCTGGATTGATGTCTGGTCCCTCTCAGTCCCAAGAGCGAACAACCCCTTAAACAAAGGACACAAAACAAAAGCCTTTCCCCCCCCAAGATTTGAAAGTATCTTGTCCCCTTATTGGTCCTTAGGGTCAGGTGTCAGCCAGGTTACCCGAGCTTCTTAACCCTTTACAGGTAAAAGGATTTGGTGTCTTTGTACACAGGAGAGCTGTTACCCTTCCCTTTATAGTTATGACATCAACATAGGACTTAGACTTCACTGCTGGCTTAAGAGGAAACAGAGGCTAGAGTGGTAAATACAAGTTTGCCTAGGGCACAATTTTACCTAATGCCAGCCGTGCCAAGGGGAGGGCTAATTGGAGGGGGAGAAGAGGTATAGTTTCTACTGCACAGTTTCTTGCTACTTTGAATATCTAACATTTATAGATAACAAGTGTAATAGCCTCAAAAATAAATGTAAATGAAATTTAAATGTACCTTTTTACATGCATTCAGTCCTTTCCTACTGTGCTTCTTCCTGTTGTGCCCATGCATATTTCTCTGTAGAGCGTATCTTTCTCAGCAGTGGTTGATTGCTCATCAAGTGGCCATGAAAGTCCTTTGCAAGATGTGTGTCTGAAGTTGTACTGTACAAGCAGGATCCCTTTCAGTGACTCAATAGGCAATACCATGCCACCCTTACTTCTGCACTGCTGCTGGCGGTGGGGCTGCATTCAGAGCTGGGCAGCCGGCCAACAGCCACTGCTCTCTGGCCACCCAGCTCTGAAGGCAGTGCCACGGCCAGCAGCAGTGCAGAAGTAAGGGTGGCAAACCAGTAAACACGCATGCTGCTATTAGGGCACTCCGGGAATTGCAGTTTTACCAGAGTCCATGTTGGAAAAAGGACAAGGAAGGAAAAATCATGGACATTTGTTCATATATCAAAAACCCCTCCAGCTGGAGATCAGAGGACCAAGAAAAGAGGTCATGTCTGAGGAAAACCCAGACACATGGTAACCCTACTAAACGTCTAATCTCAGCATCCCTAGACTGGGGAGATGGGGGAAGAGAGTCTCTAAATCCCAATGTTGTGGCTCCAGCCCATTTCTAATTTTAAAATAAAATCTCTAGATAATGGGGAGTGGGGAAACCATTAAAATTCCCTTTTCACCTCTCAGAGGCTTGGAAGTTTATCACAGCACAAAAGGAGAGAGGGGCAGGTTAATCGTTCCTTTCTGAGACTTGCATTTGAAATACACATTAACCTAATGAAGTTGGGCGAGATTGTGCCATTAAGTCTACACAGAAAAAAGAATACCACAGCAGCAAGTCTCAGAGCCCAGCTCAACTGACTCAGGCTCATGGGGCTCGCACTAGGCTTATAGAGTGACTTCTTTCAACCATAGATGGGAAGCAGCACAAGTCTTAGTAACTACATACTTTACTCCTGGGGAATTCTGCACCAAAACATTACATTCTGCACCAAAAAAATAAAAATTCTGCACACAGTATTCTAGAATTCTGCAAATTTTATTTGTCAAAATAACACTACATAATCGCGCCAGTTTCAATTATTTTGGTGAGTTATTTCAAAATACCTGTCAGCAAGTATGTCTGTAACAATACAGACACACACAAATTCCCCCAGGAGTAGAGAGTTAAAGAAACCCCTATGACAACCCAGTTCCTGCTTCTCTGCCCCCCAGAGCCCAGCCAGGGGGCCAGACACCCACAACCCCTCTGCCCCCAGAGTGCAGCTGTGGGGTCCCCCAGCCCAGATACCTGTATTTTACAATTCTTTTATTTTTCAGTTTTTATTATTTTACTTTTTTTAAGTCTGTTAATATTTTTGTATTTTATTCATTATTACTATTTTAAATTTATTTTGCACTTTTTATAAATGTATTATTTTTTCTATTTTTTATTCTACTTTATGTGAATCGTATACTCTGTTGTCCAGTCATTTGGGCTCCTATCTTCTCTCACTCCAGTGAGGATCTTCGGCCTCTCCAACCCATCATGGTAGTCATGCGCCGCCCCAGCCAAGTCTTGTTGTCCCCTGACTCCAGCCAGACCCTCCACCACCTCCATTCCGATTGGCGGTAATTCGGCGGCGGGTCCCTCAGTCCCTCTCGGAGCGAAGGACCTGCCACCGAATTGCCACCGAAGAGTGGAGTGGTGCGATCGCGCTGCTGCGGCCTGTTTTTTTTTTTTTTTTGCCACTTGGGGCAGCAGAAAACCTGGAGCCGGCCCTGAATTTGCCAGAGATGATCATCTGTCTTATAAGTTTGTATCACCTTTGTATTATGAGTTATAGGTATGTATGTCTGTATTCAAACTTGTGCTATGTTTCTGGGTGCAGGGGAGGTGAGTTATATGGACCTGTGGGGCCCGTGCTCCTGTAATATTCAGGGCATGGGGACCCGGATCCACCAATGTTCGGGGCTGGGTCTCTCCCCCAGCCCCGCCTGCCTCCCCCAGAGCGTCCCTGCCTGCGCCGTGGGCAGCTGCCCTGCCACTCCACGCTGCACTCCCTCACCAGCTGCTGCTGGCTACAACAAAGGGAGCAGCGCCTGTGGCAGGGTGAGGCTACTGCTGCGCCTGCAGAGGGAGGAGGCGCACACATGATGGCAGCCCCCCCCCACGGCATCCACCAGGAGATGACTCCGACTCCAAGGGGGCTTCCTGGAGTCTAGACCTGAGCAGCTGGGGCTTGGGTGAGTGTCGGACTCGTGACACCCTGGCCCCCGCCGCCCGCAGTCACGGCTTCTGCCCCATGCTGGGCAAGGGGCACCTCCCTCCCCCACCAAACAACGACGAAAAGTGTTTGCTGCCTCCTGAAGAACATCACAAAAGAAGGGGCTACATTTTGTTTTAATTTTAGAAAGTATTTGCTTTTGAGAGTTATTGATCCAAGAGTGCTTGGTTGTTTCCATATTCAAAAGAGTATTAATAAAGTTGATACTCTTAGTTAAATACATTTTTCTTATGATAGTGATTTTTTGCAATATAGGGAAACTGCTAAATGCTTACTGTTTCCAGTCCATTTTTACATTATTTAAAAAAATATATATCGGCTTACAAGGCAGGGGGTGGGGGGGAAGCTGGACAGGACTTGGACCTGTTCTGGGCACCACCAAAAATTATACAAACCTACCATCCCTGTCTGGGTGATACCCCCAGACAGTTTGGCATCAGCACTGCCTAGCCTGCTTGATGGCCCATTAAGGACCATCAGCTATACAACTGACCCATTGAGAGAAGATAAGGGATACACCTTATGACTCAGCAAGGCATGCGGGGGCATGCTTATGGATGGACAGAACTCTTAAGTTTTCCAAGCCATGTGCTGGGCAGCTTGTGTTTGGGACAAAGGAAGTGCAGGCTGCATGGCAATAGACTATAAAAGGCAGCTGCATCTTCTCCATTATGTCTTCAATCCCGTTTCTTACCTCTGGAGGAACTTTGCTACAAACTGAAGCTCTGAACAAAGGACTGAATGACCCATCCAAGCTGTGGATGTCCTCCAGAGGGACTTTCAAGCCAGCAAACTCACCAGTACTGCTAGGAACCTGATATATGAACTTTGAAGTCTTTCTATGTATGAGACTGCTTTACCATTTAACATCTCTCCTTTTGTTCTTTCTTTTTCTTTATAATAAACCTTTAGTGTTAGACACTAAAGGATTGGCTGGCAGCGTGATATTTTGGGTAAGATTCAAACCTATACTGACCTGGTAATGTGGCTGACCCTTGGGGTCAGAAGAATATTTTGTATATGTGAGCAGAGTTTTTTAAATAACTTCTCACTATACTCGACCTAGGTGCTGATTGGGAGCCAGAGAACTGGAATGCAATAAAGGGGGCTGTGTGATTTCTTTTTTGCTTCTTGATAACCAATGTGGGGGATCAGAAGCACAGTTTATGACTGGTTAGGGAGTTTAACTTCAATGTTACCCATCAGTCTTGGAAGTATCTGCTCCTCTCCCTTTTGCAGCCTGCCCTGACCTTGGCATTTCCAGTGAGGGCTACCCCAGGCACCCAGGGTCACAACTGTCAAGGTCATCAAGGCCTATGATAATATGCTACACAAGTTCTGGTCATGCACATACCTGGAGGTAATATTAAGTTTAAACTTTGGCGGTTGATTCCTATCTTTCACCCCCAAGAAGGGTCTATAGGGCTTGTCTACACATGGACTTGTTCCTGATTTTCCACACATGGAGTTACTTTTGATTGTGACAGAAGAGCATCCACAGAAGCCCAGGACAATAGACAACTTGGATATATATTGTTTTGCTCAGTTCTTTGTAACAATTTCTCAATTGTTTTTTTGACCCTGCCTCTCTACAGCCTGCATACATGACAATTTCACCTGAGTCACTTCATTCAAATTGTGGGAGGCAAAGGATTCTGTATGACATAAACCAGAAATATATTTGATATTGTAATTCTGGTCAAGTTTCATTAAAATAAATTAACTAAGCGGTGCACAGGTAGACAAAGAACTGACTAGAGTCTGAGGGTCAGATTCAGAGCTGGGGCATGCACATGAAACTACACCCTCTTGGACCAGTCCTCAGTTTAGCTCCGATGGGGGTGGGAAGAGGTGTTACATCAAATAGACAGTGGTTCTCAACCAGGGGTACATGTACCCCTTGGGGTATGCAGAGGTCTTTCAGAGGTACATCAGCTCATCTAGATATTTGCCTAGTTTTACAACAGGCTACATAAAAAGCACTAGCGAAGTCAGTACAAACTAAAATTTCATACAGACAATGACTTGTTTATACTGCTTTATATACTATACACTGAAATGTAAGTACAATATCTATATTTCATTTGATTTATTTTATAATTATATGGTAAAAATGAGAAATTAACCAATCTTTCAGTAATAATGTGCTGTGACACTTTTGAATTTTTATGTCTGATTTTGTAAGCAAGTGAGATGTAACTTGGGGGTACACAAGACAAATCAGACTCCTGAAAGGGTTGCAGTAGTCTGGAAAGATTGAGAACCACTGAATTAGCTGACGTGGTTACTCAGTGAGGGCTAAATGTATCCTTCCAATGCCATGGTCATCTCTTAAATGTATCTCTCCCTAGATTAGCACCCAGGGCATAGCTAGTAGCATGATCTAGTGGATAGGGATATGGATTTGGTACTGGAAGACCTGGATTCTATGATAGACCTGCCCTGTGACTGTGGGCAAATCACTTAGGGTGGGATTTTCAAAAATATCTAAGTAACTTGTGGGGGGGGGGGGGAGAAGTCCCATTGAAAATCAATGGGATTTGTGCTCCTAAATCACACAGGTCCTTTTGAAAACCCCACCCTTAATCTGTCTGGGTTCCTGTCTATTTAGATTGTAAGATCTTTGGGGTAAGGATTGTCTCATGCTATGTGTGTTCGCACAAGTGCATACAATGCACAATGAGGCTCTGATCCTGGCTTGGGCCCCCAGATGCTATTGTAATACAAATAATATTAATATAAACATTTCCAGCGGCACGTTGGCTGTACAGCGTGTAGCACAAGAAGAACATAAGAACGGCCATACTGGGTCAGACCAAAGGTCCATCTAGCCCAGTGTCCTGTCTTCTGACAGTGGCCAATGCCAGGTGCCCCATAAGGAATGAACAGACCACATAATCATCAAGTGATCCATCCCATCACCCATTCCCAGCTTCTGGCAAACAGAGGGTAGGGACACCACCCGTGCCCACCCTGGCTAATAGCCATTGATGGACCTATCCTCCATGAACTTATCTAGCTCTTTTTTGAACCCTGTTATAGTCTTGGCCTTCACAACATCCTCTGACAAGGAGTTCCACAGGTTGACTGTGCATTGTGTGAAGAAATACTTCCTTTAGTTTGTTTTAAACCTGCTGCCTATTAATTTCATTTGGTGACCCCTAGCTCCTGTGTTATGAGAAGGAGTAAATAGCACTTCTTTATACTTTCTCCACACCAGTCATGATTTTATAGACCTCAATCATATCCCCCCCTTAGTCATCTCTTTTCCAAGCTGAAAAGTCCCAGTCTTATTAATCGCTCCTCATATGGAAGCCAGTCCATGCCCCTAATCATTTTTGTTGCCCTTTTCTAAACCTTTTCCAATTCCAATAAATCTTTTTTGAGATGGGGGCGGACCGTATCTGCATACAGTATTCAAGATGTGGGTGTACCATGGATTTATATAGAGGCAATATGATATTTTCTGTCTTATTATCTACCCCTTTCTTGATGATTCCCAACATTCTATTCGCTTTTTTGACTGCCACTGCACATTGAGTGGATGTTTTCAGAGGACTATCCACAATGACTCCAAGATCTCTTTCTTGAGTGGTAACAGCTAATTTAGACTCCATCATTTTATATGTAAAGTTGGGATTTTGTTTTCAGTGTGCATTACTTTGCATTTATCAACATTGAATTTCATCTGCCATTTTGTTGCCCAGTCATCTAGTTCTGAGGGATCCTTTTGTAGCTCTTAGCAGTCTGCTTGGGACTTAATTATCTTGAGTAGTTTTGTATCATCTGCAAATTTTGACACCTCACTGTTTACCCCTTTTTCCAAATCATTTATGAATATGTTGAATAGGACTGGTCCCAGTACAGACACCTGGGAGACACCACTATTTACCTCTCTCCATTCTGAAAACTGACCATTTATTCCTACCCTTTCTTTCCTATCTTTTAACCAGTTACCAATCCATAAGAGGACCTTCCTTCTTATCCCACGACAGCTTACTTTGCTTAATAGTCGTTGTTGAGGGACCTTGTCAAAGACTTTCTGAAAATTTAAGTACACTATATCCACTGGATCCCCCTTGTCCATATGCTTGTTGACCCCCTCAAAGAATTCTAGTAGATTGGTGAGGCATGACTTCCCTTTACAAAAATCATGTTGACTCTTACCCCAACAAATTATGTTCATCTATATGTCTGACAATTGTATTCTTTATTATAGTTTCAACCAGTTTGCCCAGTACTGAAGTCAGGCTTACCAGCCTGTAATTACCAGGATCATCTCTGGAGCCCTTTTTAAAAATTGGTGTCTCATTAGCTACCCTCCAGTCATTTGGTACAGAAGCTTATTTAAATGATAGGTTACAAACTACAGCTAGTAGTTCTGCAGTTTCACATTTGAATTCCTTCAGAACTCTTGGGTGAATCCATCTGGTCCTGGTGACTTATTACTGTTTAGTTTATCAATTTGTTCCAAAACCTCAATCTGCGACAATTCTTCAGATTTGTCACCTAAAAAGAATGGCTCAGGTTTGGGAATTTCTCTCACCTCCTCAGCCATGAAGACCAATGTAAAGAATTCATTTAGTTTCTCCACATTGGCCTTATCGTCCTGGAGTGCTCCTTTAACATCTCAATTATCCAGTGGCCCCACTGGTTGTTTAGCAGGCTTCCTGCTTCTGATGTACTTAAAATTTTTTTTGCTATTACTTTTTAAGTTTTTGGCTAACTGTTCTTCAAATTCTTTTGGCCTTCCTAATTATATTTTTATACTTCATTTGCCAGAGTTTATGCTCCTTTCTGTTTTCCTCATTAGGATTTAACTTCCACTTTTTAAAGGATGCCTTTTTGTTTCTCACTGCTTCTTTTACTTTGTTGTTTAGCCACGGTGGCACTTTTTTGGTTCTCTTATGTTTTTTAATTTGGGATATTAAGCCTCTGTTATGGTGTCTTTAAAAAGTTCCCATGCAGTTTGCAGGGCTTTCGCTATTTGCGCTGGACCTTTTAATTCCTGTTTAACTAATTTCCTCATTTTTGTGTAATCCCGCTTTCTGAAATTAAATGCTACAGTGTTGGGCTGCTGTGGTGTTTTCCCCACCACAGTGATGTTAAATTTAATTATATTATGGTCTATTACTATTACCAAGCGGTCCAGCTATATTCACCCCTTGAACCACATCCTGTGCTGCATTTAGGATTAAATCAAGAATTGCCTCTCCTTTTGTGGGTTCTAGGACTAGCTGCTCCAAGAAGCAGTCATTTAAGGTGTCAAGAAACTTTATTTCTGCCTCCTGTCCTGAGGTGACATGTATCCAGTCAATATGGGGATAGTTGAAATCCCCCATTATTACTGAGTTTTTTATTTTTATATATTTTTATTTTATTTTTATTCAATCATCTCCCTGAGCATTTCACAGTCACTATCATCATCCTGGTCAGGTGGTCGGTAATATATCCCTAGTACTGCTATATTCTTATTATTAGAGCATGGAATTACTATCCATAGAGATTCTATTGTACAATTTGGTTCACAAAAGCTCTGAGTGCTGCTGTCAGTTCCTCCAGTTGTGGTATAGCTGTTGGGGATGTTACAAAGACACATTAGAAGGAAATGCCTAACTTCGGCATATATTGATTGTTATGTATTTAGATATATATAGTACGTTTAAAAGCACCCATCCAGGGTCCCAGGTGCCTTTGTCATGTTAATCAAAATACTGTGAATACATCAGATAATTGCAGCAGCCTCCCCGAAACCTGGAAGGGGTAAGAAAACCCCACCCCAGCCACAATCCCAGCGTTCAGCACATCCCTCCCCAAAAGTCTATGAAAAGAGATGGGGTTTGCAGTGTGCCCTCGAGCTCATAGATATGGGCGATTTCAAACCAAAGGGAGAGCAAATTCCAAAACTGGGCTATGCTCCCCCACGGAGAACATCCTGGCAGGGTAGTTCCCTCTCTTAAGTTCTAAGAGGCCTCTGGCTCTAGTGTCTCTGGTGATCTCAGTTGCAGCAGGATGGCACAGGGAGATGCTGTCTCTCAGGTAGGCAAATTCTAGGCTATTTAGGGCTTTATAGGTCAATATCACCTGATCACATGCTAGGCAGCCCGGGCAGAACTTGGAGCACTTGTGTCATGTGCTGGCAGTATGAAACTCCAATTTATGAGCAAGTGCTGCATTCTTCACCACATGCCTGCCTTTATTGAACAGCATGGTCTCATTGGTGTAAACGAAGAATCCTATATGCCTGGCTAAGATGGAAAACTAACACGGGTCATGAGCTGTCAGAGCCAGGGGTTATTTTACTAGGCAGAATCTTCTCTGCGCGGCTCGTGGGATTCCACCATCTGCTTGAGGTTCACTTAAAACTTTGTTTGTGTTGAGCAAGGAGCCAGACTTGTGGTCTCTAAGGACACTAATGGGCAAAGCAAACACTGTACTTGGCATCGTTCCGGGAACGAGAACAAAGAGGCAGGTTGTAGACTTGTTTTCGAACAAGAAGATAGTGAGAGATCTAAAACAACAGGAAAGCCAAGTTGTGCAAGACTGTACAGTGCGTCCCCAAAAGCAGTAAACATAATTAAAATGATTTAGCTTGTAGCAAAAAATAAATGTGCTACTTATGTCCACACCAAAAGTCATAGCTACGTTAATGCATCTTCTGTCGTGTGTTAACCCTTTTCTACTATGCAAGCCATCTCTCCAGGAATAATCTCTTTCTATACAGTGCATACTCAGTTCAGACTTTTTCCTTTCTTCACCAAAAAAAAAAAAAAAAATCCTTCATGGCAGTTTCCTGGCTCAACAGATAAAAGCTGAGGAGTACAAGATGGTTTTCAAAACCATAAAACAAATTTTCAGTGACTATTTCAGTTAGTGACTACTGCAAAGCTGTAACCGTTTAGCCCGCTAAAGATGTTCCCAAAAACTTGCTCAGCATGATAACACAGGGCTGAGAGCCAAGGCTGAGGTAATACAGTAATTACTTTACCAACACAATAGCTGAGCCAAAAGAAAAATGCAGTCCAAATCACTTTTAATTGAAAGAGCTTATTGAATTTTAGAATACCCTGACCAGGCTTTGAAGACCTGTTTTCCTTTTCCCCAGCTATACCTCCGACATGACTGTTCCCATTAAAATGGGCTGGGGATATGGTAAAGAAATTCCACGTGGAGATGATTGCTGAAGCAAAAATGAGTAGGCGGTTCGGACACCATACAAATGTTTATTATTTATAGCATTAAAAGCAGGCAGAGAGTAGGGTTTCCTTCACTGAATTCCAGCCAACACTAACAGCGTCGGTCATCCCCATGTCATCTGCTGTCTCTGTGCCATGCCCTGTAGCCATGGGAAGGCAGGAGAGGACTCCTGCTTTGCTCCCTGGAGTGTAGGTAACTATGTCTTTAAGGATTTTGTTGTCAGTTGAACTGTGCCTTTAAATTTCTAGGAGTCTGCTGGAGACAGCTTCCATTTTGTGTTTGGTTCTGATGGTGCCTGTTACAGAGGCTGCTCGCACTATGCTCTCTCTCATGCAGTCTTTACATTCATTCTTCCTTGCTTGATGGCTCTCTTAGGACCAGATCCCCAGCTGTTGTACACTGAAGTAAATGGGGCTATGCCAATTTATGCCAGTTGTTGATCTGGCCTGAAGTACATGGTTAGTCTTTGTGTAGGAAAAACATAACATTGCCCTTTTGGGTTTCTCATCCTTCTCTACTCCATAATTATAGACTTTTCTGTATCCTGCAGCCTCAATTACACATGTAGGGACCCACTTACGCAGAGTAAGTGAGAGGACAACCAGGCACTTGGTCTCATCTGTAACTCCAAATGCTTTGGTTTATCTCAGTAGCCCATTTCTACTCCCCCTCCCCCCACCATCACTCCCCCAGCAAGATCCAGTAACAATATTACAACAATCTTCGGTTCTAGCACCATTCAAGCTCACAGCGGAAAGCTCTTTTTAAACAATCATTAATTAAGCTGTACAACACCTGTGGGGATAAGCAAGGCCTTGCTTGCCACTGAAAAGCAACTGCTTCTTGGTGGAGCTACAACCATCCAATCAAAATATCAGTCTGTCCATTAATACATATGCATTATTATTACACATCTATGGGGTTCCCCTCACCATGGTATGTAGGTGATTATTACAGTGCTGCCGAGAGGCCCTGCGTGAGACCGGAACCTTGTTGTGCGAGGCGCTGGGCATGGGGTAGTAAGAGACTGTCCTTGCCCTGAAGAGCTTGCAATCTAAACAGACAAAAGAAGGATGGGAGAAGGGATCCCCTATTTTCCAGATGGGGAATTGAGGCACGCATTAATAGGGGGTGGCCCCCATCAGAGTCAGTGGAAGTTTTGCCATTCGCTTCAGAGAGGCCAGGATTTCACTCCAAATCTCATTGAAACCATTAAAGACTCCCAATGGGCTTTGAATCAGGCCCCTTCTTGGTCCATCTCGCAAGGACACATACGAAGTTCATGATAGAGTGAGGACCTGAACCCGAGTCCCACTTTGGTGCCATCATTTCTCTCAGTACATTTTAATTGACTCCTAAAGCTAAAAAACTGTACTAAGCATTTGAGTGAATAAAGTAGTTGGTCATATTATTGGGCAGAGAGGCAGTACAACTACTGGTTCCCTCTAGCACCGCGAAGAGCATCTCATGATGACTGCCCAGTCTTCTGGTTATGAGGGAAAGGAGTATCAAGTGCTGTGAAGAAAAGCTGGCAAACTCTTTGCTGTTCTGCTGCTCTCAATATCATCTTCTACCAATCCATTCCCTTCCTAGTGTTTGGACAGAGTGTGACGGCACAACAGCTAGCAGGAGGGACACATAGGGATGACAGTTTAAAAGCAACTAGAAGTGAAAGAGGGTGGGGATGATATATATGGAGATTGGGGAAGGATTAATTACAGCAAAGATAAGACACTTGGAATCCTTCCAACTTCTGTAACGTATACAGAGGGCTATGCAAAAAATCTCACAAAGAGAGAAATCAAACGGCACTTTAAACAAGCAAGCGGAAAAGTTGTGGCTGGAATTAGGATTTTTTAACAGGCTGCTTTGAAGAGGAACTAGTAATGGCATGAACCTTTCACCACCTGTTCAGATTGAAGCCAGATCACTAGGGGCTGGAAGGCGCTGCCACCTGATGGCTGTCCAATGGCACTTGTAAAACGTGATGAGTGACAATGTGTCACCTCCTCAGCAATAAGAACGGAACATTAAGGAGGTACTTCCCAGCTGGAAGAGAGAGAGATGCAGCTGTCAGTTGCAAAATGGCCACTTTTGGGCTGCAGCTGCTTGGGTCAGCCAAATTTAAAGAGCCAGTCCCAGAAAGGCATGCTGGGAAAACGATCCTGTACTGTATGGAGAATTAGAGTAGCACATGCTGTTGGGATATGGGCTACTTTGCTGTTGTGCCTGTCACTATATCACAGGCTAGTCTAGTTATTAGTGGAGAGGTGGCCACATTACACCCCGAAAAGGACTATTGTTTGGCCACCTGATTGGTTGGATTAGCATCAGCAGTGAGGCTAAGAATCGAACAGGCATGGAGACTTCCATAAAGGGAAGAGGGGTCAGTGGTTTTAACAATTATATATTCAACCGCAGCTAGAGGCCAGCACGAGAGAGGCCCCCCATCATGCTAGGTGCTGTACAAACATATAGTATGTGTCAGTCCCAGCTCAAAGAGATGGCCATCTCCTGACGCTCAGTTATTAGGCTGCTTTTCTTATTCATTAACCATCCATTGTATGTACATATACGCCCCCACATTGTCATAGTATGTGAGCACCTCTCAACCTAGGATGTATTTATCCTCGCATGTGGGGTAGGGACGTGCTACTGTTCTCATTTTATATATGGGGAACTGAAGCACCCAGAGACTAAGTGACTTGCTCAGGTCACAAACGAAATCTGTGGTGGAGGAGGAAATGGAGTCCAGGTCTCCCAAGGCTCAGGACAGCACTCTAGCCACCAAAGCATCCTTCCCATTAGGTTCCTACTGTAGATGGATCTAAAAGACAACGCATACCAGTGGTCATAGGTGCTGGAACTAGGGGTGCTGCTGCACCCCCTGGCTTGAAGTGGTTTCCATTATATTCAGGGTTTACAGTTTGGTTCAATGGCTCTCAGCACCCTCACTATGTAGACTGTTCCAGCACCCCTGAATACCAGGTTGACAAGATGAATAAGTGGACCAGGGTGCAGGCAGTAATAAAACTATCAATTTTGTTTGAATTTTAATCCAAATCGGAAACCATTTTGTATTTAGGAGGCAGCTGACCTAAGTGGTTCTTTATTATGTAGCACATCATGCAGCACAAGTAATACCCTCACCAGTACTGGGACCTGCGGTTCTAAACATGGCTTTAGCCTTCTGACTTCTCCACCAACACACTTTGTCCCTATAACAGGGTGTGGCAATCAGAGTCTACAGGGTTTGTTTTAATGAAAGCTTATTCAAAAATGTGTTAGTGGTCTCACAGGACTGCACTGGAGAAGAACTGTGGACATAAGGCTCATAGAGAAATTATGACCATAAACGAAAAATATGGAGTCTGCTCCTGCAAACTGCTCCATGCAGTCAGGGCCCCATTGAGGGCAAGGGGCTCTGCATGGACACAGGAGTGTGTTGGAGGCAGTTTGCAGGATTGGGGCCTTTGATCAGAGTCCCTCATTTTTGCCATTTTTAATATAACCTAACTTTGTTTTTGGAAAATGCCCAGCCTTCCCCCGCCCCAATGGTAGACATGCTAATCTTCTCGCTCTGCACTTTGCTGAGCTCTTTGCTTGTTAACTGAGTAATCTGTCACCAGCCACTAGATGCACAAAAGATGTGAACTCCCAGCATGACTCATAAAATCATAGAAGATTTGGGTTGGAAGAGACCTCAGGAGGTCATCTAGTCCAACCCCCTGCTCAAAGCAGGACCGATCCCAACTAAATCATCCCAGCCAGGGCTTTGTCAAGTTGGGCCTTATCTCCTCATTGAAGTGAGGTGTGAAATTTAGAGCCTAGAGTTAGGACCATCTAAAAGGTAGTATCATCAAACAATCTAGAAGGAACATTCAGCAGGAATCAGATCTTCCTACTGCACTTTAGGGAGGAGGCTGGGGTTACTCCATCTCAACACACGTCCTGTTTTAACTCCCCACCTCAGGCTGCCTTCCCTGCAGTATCAGCAACATGCTTGCTTGATCTCCAACCTAAAAAAGTGCATATGGATTCATTTAACTTGCTGTTACGCAATGAATCCCCCAGCATGGGATGTGTGGCACGACAAGGCTTGCGTCCGTCCATCGGAGATTCATTCCCCCTTTTATCACATGCCTGGGGTACTCCAAGGGATTGCCACACCGTCACTATGCTAATGATCTGTCACGTCTTATTCTTCATTGCATGGGCCAGTAAATCACTTCTGTGGATGTCCCAAAGTAGGCCTGAGGGCAGGTGAATGGGCTGGGGGAAATGGCTGATGAGCCACAGGGCCAGGAAAATAAAAAGCAGGAAAGACCTCGCCATAGAACTGCAGAGGGAGACAAAGATGCACTTGGACCAAACATTCCAGTGGGAGGGAGAGAAAATGAGGCCCGCTTATGAACAGCAGGATTTACCTGTCTTTTTAATACCCATTTTAGTGCCTAATGGGTTCTGTTCCCTGAAATGTGTGAGCAGAGATCAGTCATGCTTGTACGTCCTGCAGCTCCTGAGAATTATACAAATATCACTGAGCTGTCAGATCCAGTCCCAGCCCACGTCAAATGCTTTGGTGCCCCTTGGGGGAGACTAGAAATTATGAAAGGGGATCTCTCACACTTTATTTGTTCTTTCCCAAAGAACATGGTCACCTTTGCAAGTCTTTCAATTTGTGTCATTAAATATTGAGCCACTCCTTATTCCCTCACCTCTCACCCAGCAGCTTTATTTTATTAGGTGAATTTATTGCTGACAAAAGGTGTCAGATTATCAGCCCCGAAGGCTCTGATTACCCACAGAAGTACCATAACACGATACATATGGAGCAGTATCATTTTCCTCTGCCATTACTAAAGAACCAAACACAAAATGAAACAAGCCCCAAATGACTCCATCAGTCTACAGCTGCATTTTCAGACTCAACAATACTAACCTTCAGAAGAACAGAGCCAACCCCACCCCCCCACCACTACCCACCAAAATCCAAATGCTACTTAAATCTCTAGACAGAAACCTAGGCATGCAACATACAAGTTGCTGGAAAATCTGGATTTGAACTCACAACAGTATCCTGTTCCCAAAATATAAAGTAACCAAAGGGGCTAGTCTCAGTTTTTCATCTAATATCCCATTGTCTAAGGAACTTCTTCCAGGACATTTGAAATGTCCCAATTTTTCATTTCAACAATCAGACCTTTTTTTTTTTTTTTTATTTAATAGCTATAGTTTCTTCAAGATATATTTTGAAGAATTTGCTTTGTATTTCCAGGAACTAACAGTCCAATGGAACTAGGGTTCAGTAATGGACAATGTTTGGAGTGAAGAGAGAGTTGAATGAATGTAGATGTTGTCCGATCTGTACTTTCGCTCAAAAACGTATGTTCAGTGTGCCATAATAAATTCACTCCGATGCAAGACTACGGGGGAAAAACTTCCTCTCCGAGAAATGTGCAGAGGTTGAGAAATGAGTCAGAAGCTGCCAGTAGTGATACTCACATGCATTTTTTAAGAATGTACTTTTGTGGGAGTATTTCACAATCTTCAAAAAATGTCACCACAAAAATGACCCAGTTTTTGCTTTCAATCATACGGTCACCGTCAGGGCCGGCTCCAGGTTTTCTGCCGCCCCAAGCGGCAAAAAAAAAAAAAAAAGCCACAGCAGCGCGATCGCACCATTCCACTCTTCGGTGGCAATTCGGTGGCAGGTCCTTTGCTCCGAGAGGGACTGAGGGACCCGCCGCCGAATTACCGCCAATCGG
>NW_020664448.1:17058028-17134205 GCF_002925995.2 Terrapene triunguis
AGCGGGGTACACAAGGTACTAGGTGGAGAGGGGAAGGAGAGAGAGAGAGCCAGGCTGGAGGCCTCCGGGCTCTGCTCCCCTCTCTGCACCGGCCTGAGTGGGGGGCCTCAGGGCTTTTCCCAGCGTGTACCCAGCTCACACAACCTTGTGACATGGGTCCGGGCCAAGCCTTCGGAATGAGGGGAGAGAAAAGGGCAACGCTGCCTCTGCCTGGGCTATGCAGGGAATCACCCCGCCCTCCTGGAACTGCCCTCTGGGAACCCAGCTGGGATTGTAGCTCATTGAGACTTCCAGAGCCTGGCCCCCAGGGCCGGCTCTAGGATTTTTGCCACCCAAGGCAAAAACAATTTTGCCCCCGCCCCATTTTTTAATTACCCCACCCCCGGCCCCGCCTCAACTCCGCCACTTCCCTGCCTCCTCCCCCCAGCCTCTCGAGCCTGGGAGGGAGGGGGAGCAGCGGCGCGCGAAACAGCTATTTCGTGCGCCGTGGCCGCTCGGGATCTCCCCCTCCCTCCCAAGTTTGAGAGCCTGGGAGGGAGGGGGAGACCCCGAGCGGCCGCGGCGCGCGAGCGGCAGCGGAGGTGAGCTAGGGCGGCCGGGGCACATTTTTAGGGGCGGCATTCTGGCGCCGGCCATGCCGCCCCTAAAAATGTGCCGCCCCAAGCACCAGCTTGTTTTGCTGGTGCCTAGAGCCGGCCCTGCTGGCCCCGTTGCGGTCACACCATGAGGGAGAACAGAAACACCTGCCTTTAAAATTCAACTGTATCTGGGGTGACCCCACCTGTATTTCAAGTTCCCTAATAGAGGACACTGCTGCGGGGGGGTGGGGGTGAGCTCGAGGGGGTATTTTGAGGTGCTGGAAGGGTGTGTGTGTACTGGGAGATGGTATTTGGGAGGTGCTGGACAGAGTATTTGGGGTGTGTAAGAGCAGGGGCACCTCTCGGGACCGGGGGACCTCCTGCAGGCATGCCGCCGAAGGCAGCCTGACTGACGCCCTCAGGGCGACCGGCAGACCGCACCCCGCGGCTTGCCGCCCCAGGCAGGCGCTTGCTGCGCTGGTGCCTGGAGCCGCCCCTGGTCACCGTACCTAAACAGAACTTTCTTACTAGCAGATCACCACCCCAAACTCAGTAAAATAGGCAGGACACAGACAAACCTTCGTGAATCATGACTCCTTCAGACCAGAACACAGCAAGAAGATGGTTCTGCTGGCATGGGTGGATGGCTTTCTTTTGGACTTGAACAGAAAACTACCGGCCACGCTGCTGCTTTGTAATAAAGTTTTGTGAGAGTATAATTTAGTGTCCATGATCATCAGTCCTTGGATTTTCCATACCAGCTAGGGTCTCAGTGGTGATTGTACTTTGGGCTGGAGACAGCTGCTTCCTAATTCATTCTGCATAAGCCACTGTCTGGCTGTTAACAACTTTTGTCAGTATAGCCCTTGGTCACAATGCAACTGGTAACCTCTAGGTCTGTAAAGCCCCATCTAGTCTTGTGCCAGTTGAATAATATACATATAGATTTTAGATATCTGGTCAGAACTTGAGCATACCTTTATTACACCTCCTAGTAAGTACAGTAGTGAGGATATTTAAACAAGATGGGCTGCTATAAACAGCTAAAATACTGAAAGACTCAGTTCTGAAACTAATATTAGCCTGAAAACACTATCTTGACATAAGGAGACATAGTTTATCATTTGTATGGCTAAAAAGGGGATACAGAGCAACATCTGTGTTCTGTTTGCTAATTTTGCTTTGCAAATATATTCCAGCAGTACATACCACAAAAGAGTCTTAAAGAATAACAATTGGTGGCAAATTAAATACAGAACAAACAAACACTGAGCTATAATTGATTCCACCCTCAGTGAGGTGGAGGGACAAATTCTTCACATAGTTATCCCAAATGTTACTTGTTTATCCAATAATGTTATGTATTGTTTACCTACAACATTATGGTATTTACTCTGGAAAAAGTCTGCTTTTAATGCCAGAGCTGTTTTAGGAAATTCAGAAATTAAGGGCTTTATTCTGACCTCATTTACATCACCGTAACTCAGCGGTAACTCCACTGACGTTGTTGATTGAGCTACACTGCTGTAAAAACCACTGTTAATGAGATCAGAACTCAGTGCAGACTGCCTTTCAATAAGGATATTTAGCACTTACATAACTTCACTGTACATCTTCAAGGTATTTTGCAAAACACTGGTTGTGTGACATTGGTCAATTTCCCTCTCTGTTCCTCATGTATCAGAGGGGTAGCCGTATGAGTCTGGAGCTGTAAAGAGTGACAAAGAGTCCTGTGGCACCTTATAGACTAACAGACGTATTGGAGCATAACCTTTCGTGGGTGAACACCCACTGCGTCTGACGAAGTGGGTATTCACCCACGAAAGTTTATGCTCCAATACGTCTGTTAGCCTATAAGGTGCCACAGGATTCTTTGTCGTCTGTTCCTCAGTTTTCCCTATCTGAAAATTGGGATAATGGTACTCGCTAACCTTTTTAAAATGCTTTGAGATTGTGACGGGCTCCATCAGGCCTTCTCTGCTCCATGCTGATGGCATCTGCACTCTGATATCCCCTTGCTCAGGCTAAGCTACCAACAAGACTTAGTCCTCCAGAGGCCTAGATGGCCAGGAGGAGACACTGATCAGGAGCCAACAGACCAGTTAAGACGACTTGCTTGCTTTCTCTCAGGAGCAATGCTCAGTGAGACTGCGACAGAGGAGGAGATCCTCAGTGCCAGCCCAGAATCCCAGCACCAGGTCAAGGCCTGGCCTTCAAGCACTGCAACTAAGCGCTTGCCATTGAGGTTTTGTTTGTTTGTTTAAAGGCTCAGACAACCACATTCTGAGTTTATTTTTATTTAACTGCGTAGAGACTGTCGCCGAGCTTACAGCACATGCCATCCTACTCTAAGCAGGCAGCCACAACTTATGGACTTAGGCAGGGAGTTCCTGCAGTATCATGCTTGGCCCTGCAGGGGGTGCTACAGAGCAGCCCCGCCTTGACAGAGATCCATGGATGAATAGCACCCTACTATCTGCTAAGCATTAGTAATTGAGGCCTGGTCTACACTACAGAGTTAGTGTAACCAACACACCTCCTGGGTGTGGTGTTCTGTCCCCTCTAGTGGCACCGAGACCACTTAGAGAGGTAAAATGAGTCTGCTTCTACAGCCTTAGCTAATAGCCAACTAGCTTTTAGCTCATGTGGTAGAGGCTCATGCACTAAGCTCCAGAGGCCCCAGGTTCGATCCCGCCCGCCAACGACCGGGGTCTGTCAACGTTACGTCGACATAAGGCAGCTTATGTCAACCTAATTATGTCAGTGTCCATACTACAGCCTTGCTCCCACCGATGTAAGTGCCCCACTACACCGACATAATAACTCCACCTCCACAAGAGGCATAGCGCTTATGTCAGTATAGTTAGGGTGACCTAGTGTTCACTTAAACATTGTGTTACTTACATCAGCTGTTAGCTGTCATTCTTGTCAATTTCACAGCTCCACTTTGCAGCAGATGGCTCACAGCTGGAGCTGTGAAATTGACAAGAAAGGCTAGTAGGCTCCCTACTATGAAATTGAGCCCAAAACTTGGCTTACAGCTCTCCCCCACCCAACCTAATCCTCACACTGCCACTGTGGCAAAGGGAAGTTTTATTATCCCCAGTTCACAGATGGGAAAGTGGGACAAATTGGTTCAGATAAAAATTTTCAAATATGGCTGCCTTCTTGTAGGGCTCTAACCCCAGTGTGAGGCAGCTCTGGGTGGGGTGATTTTCAGAGCAGGTGAGTTCCTGCACTTCCCATTTCCCACTCAGTTAAAATGGGCTGAGTCAGTGGAGCTGAGAAGCCAGTTTCCACTGACAAAGTGAGTCAGTGGCACAGTCAGTATCAGAACGTAGGGGGATTCTGATTCCCCACCTGAGCTCAATCTGCTCGACCATAAATGAATAGGGAGCTGATTCCACATGCCCCCTGGAATCAGTGCAGCCAAGCCGGGATTTTCAAAGAAGCCGAAGGGAGTTGGGGTCCTTGCTCTCTTTGAAATTCCCAGCCACAATGCCTAGCACACTCTGTGGAGGGAAAACAAAGTAGCCTAAATGCTCATAGAATCGCACAAATTATATATGGAAAAGTGCAGCTGTGTCACAGCTGTACCCCCCCTGCGCCAGCAGCTTTGTCCCTTATTGTGTGGTTTCTGGGGCTTTGTCCAGTCCACTTTTAAATATCTCAGACAGTGAGCTTCCACCAGCAAGTACAGAGAGTGTCAGTGAAAGCGTCTCTTTTTTCCCCCCTAATATACATTCTCTGTATGTTAGACTAAAGCTATTCGGCCACACCCCCAATAGAAATCCAGAAGAGCAATGAAGTTCTCTACCCCAGGAGAGTGACATGAGTTCATATCTTGCCGCTTAAAGGGCACTATATACACGACACATTTTTGGTAACAATAACAAGTTCTTCCTCCCATAGATGGCTCTCTCTAAAGAAGACCCACACAATAAAACCCATCAAGGGAAGAGCTGAGGCATTCATCTCACCAGGATGATATGGAAATGCTAAGGTATTTGGTACCTAGATAACATGGCAACTGGCACACTAGATAGAAAGAAAATGCCACACCATGTAACTGGTCATAATATGACAATGGCTTGTACAACATATGGGTGGAAACCTACTCCCTCAACACCGCTCACATGAACACATTTGTCCCACAACGTGACAAGGCAATCAAACATAGTGGTGGGATCAATCCAGCAAAGGAAGACTCCATCTCTTATTTGTATGCTTCTGGGATGACTACTTAAACAATTGGAATAACAGAGACTTGGTGGGGTAATTCACATGACTGGAGCACTGTCATGGATGGGTACAGGGCCGTCCTTAGCCATAGGCAGAACAGGCAGCCGCCTAGGGCACCACTCTACCTGGGGGCACCGCTCTGCCGGGAGCCCGGACAGACGGGAAGCAGTGGAGCATGTAAGAGCAGTGCTGCTGGGTCCTAGAGAGAGCCGAATGCAGCACAGTCTGAGGGAGGGGATTGGCTGCTGGGGTCTCTGGGAAGGGAAGGGGAGGGAGTAGGGGTGGGGGAAGGAATTCACCTGTGAGTGTGACTCTTTCCCCCGGCATGAGGTGAGGCAGGCTTGGCGGCTCTGGCACCAGTATCCTTTGTTGTCCCCCCTAACGTCCATTATTCTCCCCCCCCACGCAGCACTCCCCCTTTCTCCCCCCCAAGGAGCACCCCCTTCTCTCTCTCTCTCTCCCCTCCCCTCCGGCAGGGCTGGGTTGGGTGAGGTGCTGGGGGGGGGGGGGAAGGCTGGCTGGCTGCCTGCTGAGGAATGAAAGTAAAAGTGAAAGTAACTCACTTCCTCGGCAGCCAGTCAGGATTGGAATGGTCACACGTGGCTGGGCTGGGGATAGCCAGATAGCATGTGCGAAAAATCAGGATGGGGGTTGGGGTAGGGTGAGCGGATGTCCCACTTTTATAGGGACAGTCCCAATTTTCGGGTCTTTTTCTTATATAGGCTCCTATTACCCCTCCACCCCCGTCCTGATTTTTCACACTTGCTGTCTGGTCACCCTAGGTGGGGGTAATTGGTGCCTATATAAGACAAAGCCCCAAATATTGGGACTGGCCATAAAATCAGGACATCTGGTCACCCTAGCTGGGGAGCGCGTCTCTCCCCTGGGCTGGCAGTGATCCATCTCATTCGGGGGGAGCTGCGCAGGGCAGGATGAGCTGCTGTGGCTCCATGGGTGCCCCGGCCCTGAGATCAGATGCTGTGCTAACTTCACCATGGTCTGTTGGGCTGGCGATGGTACCCAGTGGCGTGTGATCGGACCTGAGGGTTTTCTGCTGCTGTTACCACTCTGCACCACAAGAGGTGGATTTTGTGGTTCTGCAGTTTTCCACCTATCTCCTCCTCTACTGCAGCTGTAGGACCAGCAGCTGGGGGTGAGCCAAGCATGAAAGCAGGACTGTGTTGCCATTTAGATTGTCATTTAACAACTTTGTTTGCCAAAAATGCTTGCTAACAATCCTGAATTCAATTTCAATATTTAAAAAAAAAAATCAATATCTTTGCCAAAAACAGAAAATTAAGTTGTTGACAATTATTTGTGACAAGTTTGGTTTGGGGCAAGGAGTGGGCCAGTTTTCATCAGAGAAACAAAAAATGTTGACTGACTTTCCTATAGTCCTGTTACTGCTAAATAGAGCCCTCCAACAACTGTAATATGCTCATCTCCTTACTAGTGTATAGAGCAGGGGTCGGCAACCTACGGCATACGTGCCAAAGGTGGGACGCAAGCTGATTTTTGATGGCATGTGGCGGTGGGCTGAGCAGGTCAGCCCACCGCCGCTCTGGGGTTCCGGCTGCTGCCCCATTGCCAGCCGGGGTCCCGGCTGCCGGCCGCACTCAGCGCCCGCTGCTGGCCTGGGGACCCCCAAGGAACCCCAGGCTGGCAGCAGGCTGAGCAGGCCGGCGGCTGAGACCCCGGCTCAGCCACTCAACCCACTGCTGGCCTGGGGTTCCATTCACTCAGCCGGCAGTGGGCTGAGCGGGGCCGGCGGCTGGAACCCCAACTGGCAAGGGGCCGGCAGCTGGAACCCCAGAGCGGCAGCAGGCTTATGTTTCTGTTGCTAAGAGCAAGTCAGGCACAGGGGCACCAGTTTAATAATCCCGCCTAGGGCACCATAAATCCTAAGGACGGCCCTGGATGGGTATAAACTGTTCAGGAAGGACAGGCGGGGAAGAAAACCTGGAAGAGTTGCACTGTATGTAAGAGAGCAGTATGACTGCTCAGAACTCCAGTATGAAACTGGAGAAAAGCCTGTTGAGAGTCTTTGGGTTAAGTTTAGAGGCGAGAGCAACAAGAGTGGTGTCGTGGTGGGTGTCTGCCATACACCACCAGACCAGGAGGATGAGGTAGACGAGGCTTTCTTAGGACAAGTAACAAAAGTTTCCAGATCACAGGCCTTGATTCTCATGGGGGACTTCAATCACCCTGACATCTGCTGGGAGAGCAATACAGCAATGCACAGACAATCCAGGAAGTTTTTGGAGAGTGTTGGGGACAACTTCCTGGTGCAAGTGCTGGAGGAACCAACTAGGGGCTGTGCTCCGCTTGACCTGCTGCTCACAAACAAGGAAGAATTGGTAGGGGAAGTAGAAGTGGGTGGCAACCTGGGCAGCAGTGACCATGAGCTGGTCGAGCTCAGGATCCTGACACAAGGAAGAAAGGAGAGCAGCAGAATACGGACCCTGGACTTCAGAAAAGCAGATTTTGACTCCCTCAGGGAACCGATGGGCAGGATCCCCTGGGGGGAAGGAGTCCAGGAGAGCCGGCTGTATTTTAAAGAAGCCTTATTGAGGGTGCAGGAACAAACCATCCTGATGTGCAGAAAGAATAGCAAATATGGCAGGCGACCAGCTTGGCTTACCAGTGAAATCTTTGGTGAGCTTAAACACAAAAAGGAAGCTTATAAGAAGTGGAAACTTGGACAGATGACTAGGGAGGAGTATAAAAATATTGCTTGAGCATGCAGGGGTGTAATCAGGAAGGCCAAATCACAATTGGAGATGCAGCTAGCAAGGGGTGTGAAGGGTAACAAGAAGGGTTTCTACAGGGATGTTAGCTACAAGAAGAAGGTCAGGGAAAGTGTGGGACCCTTACTGAATGGAGGAGGCAACCTAGTGACAGATGATGTGGAAAAAGCTGAAGTACTCAATGCTTTTTTTGCCTCTGTCTTCACAGACAAGGTCAGCTCCCAGACTGCTGCACCAGGCAGCACAGTATGGGGAGGAGGTGAGCAGCCCTCAGTGGTGAAAGAACAGGTTAAGGACTATTTAGAAAAACTCGACGAGCCCAAGTCCATGGGGCCGGATGCAATGCATCTGAAAGTGCTGAGGGAGTTGGCAGATGTGATTGCAGAGCCATTGGCCATTATCTCTGAAAACTCATGATGATTGGGGAGGTCCCAGACAATTGGAAAAGAGGAACTTTTTTAAAAAGGGAAGAAGGAGAATCTGGGGAACTACAGACCAGTCAGCCTCACCTCTGTCCCCAGAAAAATCATGGAGCAGGTCCTCAAGGAATCCATTTTGAAGCATTTGGAGGAGTGGATCAGGAACAGTCAACCTGAATTCGCCAAGGGCAAGTCATGCCTGACCAACCTGATTGCCTTCTATGATGAGATAACTGGCTCTGTGGATATGGGGAAAGTGGTGGACATGATATACCTTGACATTAGCAAATCTTTTGATATGGTCTCCCACAGTATTCTTGCCAGAGAGTTAAAGAAGTATGAACTGGATGAATGCACTATAAGGTGGATAGAAAGCTGGCTAGATCGTCAGGCTCGACGGGTAGTTGGCAGCCGGTATCAAGTGGAGTGCCCCAGGAGTTGGTCCTGGGGCCGGTTTTGTTCAACATCTTCATTAATGATCAGGATGATGGGATGGATTGCACCCTCAGCAAGTTTGTGGATGACACTAAGCTGCAGGGAGAGGTAGATACGCTGGAGGGTAGGGTCCAGAGTGACCTAGACAAATTGGAGGATTGGGCCAAAAGAAATCTGATGAGGCTCAACAAGAACAAGTGCAGAGTCCTGCACTTAGGATGGAAGAATCCCATGCACTGGTACAGGCTGGGGACCGACTGGCTGAGCAGCAGTTCTGCAGAAAAGGACCTGGGGATTACAGTGGACAAGAAGCTGGATATAAGTCAATAGTGTGCCCTTGTTGCCAAGAAGGCTAACATCATATTGGGCTGCATTAGTAGAAGCATTGCCAGCAGATCGAGGGAAGTGATTATTCCTCTCTATTCGGCACCTCACTCCAGTTTTGGGGCCCCCACTACAGAAAGGATGTGGACAAATTGGAGAGAATCCAGTGGAGGGCAACGAAAATGATTAGGGGGCTGGGCACATGACTTATGAGGAGAGGCTGAGGAAACTGGGCTTATTAATCTGCAGAAGAGAAGAGTGAGGGGGGATTTGATAGCAGCCTTCAACTACATGACGGGGCGTTCCAAAGAGGATGCAGCTCGGCTGTTCTCAGTGGTGGCAGATGACAGAACAAGGAGCAATGGTCTCAAGTTGCAGTGGGGGAGGTCTAGGTTGGATATTAGAAAAAACTATTTCACTAGGAGGGTGGTGAAGCACTGGAATGGGTTACCTAGGGAGGTGGTGGAATCTCCGTCCTTAGAGGTTTTTAAGGCCCGGCTTGACAAAGCCCTGGCTGGGATGATTTAGTTGGGGTTGGTCCTGCTTTGAGCAGGGGGTTGGACTAGATGACCTCCTGAGGTCTCTTCCAACCCTAATCTTCTATGATTTTATGATCTGGCACCATGGTGATGGGCACGGGCTGACAAGCAGAACAGAATAGAATTGCTACCTTTCTGAATCATGGTGAAGTTTAGCATGTTGTGTGTATTTCTGTGTGTGCATGCACATACTCATGCTTCTTGAGAGTGGGAGGGGAGTTTGCTAGCCACAGTGCCATTCCTTGAAATCTTCTTACATTTGGATGTACAAGTATTGTGGTTAACCAGAAGCCAAGGAATTCCCCCCCCCCTTTTTTTTTAACATGAACAAATAGCTCATGGTAGTAAAGTTGAACAAAAGCTCCACATTTGCTTCTCCTCTTGCTGCAATAAATTGTGCTGTCAAGCTGGCACAGAACCTGATGTCATCACAGACATGAAGCAAGGAGGAGCTTTAAAGGTCACCTCTTCTCTTGTTATTCTGGTGCAAATTTCCCCTTAACAATGTAAAAACACCCGAATGCAAAAGGGAAACAAAACACTGACATGAAATGTACGAAGACGACAAAGTTTTGCTCTCTTGAATTAGAAGCTTCAGCAAAAAGGACTCATTGCAAAACAATGTCTCTCCTGACATCCCTGGTGCCTCTGACATACCCAGGGCACAGTTGCTAATTAAGGATTCAAACTCAGCTTTGATTTGAATAATTGTTATTGTTTGCAAAATTGTTCAGGTTAGTCAAGAGGACTTTGAACAGCTTCAGACAGACATGACAAAGAGAGGGAAGCAGGCGACATGAGGGCAGATTAAATTCAATGTAGACCAGTGTTTGGTGATGCTCGTTGGCAGGAACAACTCGAATTACACATGGATGGCTCAAAATTAGCAGTAATTGTTCCTGAGTTGAGAAACTAAGGGCCAGATTTTGAAAGCTATTTAGACACCTGTGATGAAAGTGGACATTTTTTGGTAATATTTTTTATGAATCCTATTTGTGCCTCGGTTTCCCCTATATTTTGCATTGCTACCCATTGCAGGGGGAAAGAATTGAGTTTGCTCTCAGGGCAAACTAAGAGACAGGAATCATAAGACTGGAAGGGACCTCCAGAGGTCATTTTAGTCCAGTCCCCTGCACTCATGGCAGGACTAAGTATTATCTAGACCATCCCTGACAGGTGTTTGTCTAACCTGCTCTTAAAAATCTCCAGTGATGGAGATTCCACAACCTCCCTAGGCAATTTATTCCAGTGCTTAACCACACTGACAATTAGGAAGTTTTTCCTAATGTCCAACCTAAACCTCCTTTGCTACAGTTTAAGACCACTGCTTCTTGTCTTATCCTCAGAGGTTAAGAAGAACAATTCTTCTCCCTTCTCTTCGTAACAACTTTTTATGTACTTGAAACCTGTTATCATGTCCCCTCTCAGTCTTCTCTTCTCCAGGCTAAACAAACCCATTTTTTTCAATCTTCCCTCATAGGTCATGTTTTCTAGACCTTTAATAATTTTTGTTGCTCTTCTCTGGAATTTCTCCAGTTTGTCCACATCTTTCCTGAAATGCGGTGCCCAGAACTGGACACAATACTTCAGCTGATGCCTAATCAGTGCAGAGCAGAGTGGAAGAATTACTTCTCGTGTCTTGCTTACAACACTCCTGCTAATACATCCAGCTAATGACGTTTGCTTTTTTTGTAACAGTGTTACACTGTTGATTAATATTTAGCTTGTGATCCACTATGACCCCCAAATCCCTTTCTGCAGTACTCCTTCCTAGGCAGTCATTTCCCATTTTGTATGTGTGCAACTGATTGTTCCTTCCTAAGTGGAGTACTTTGCATTTGTCCTTATTGAATTTCATCCTATTTACTTCAGACCATTTCTCCAGTTTCTCCATAGGTGTGTGTCACTTCCCTGTCTGGGTGGAATGAATAGAGTCATTAAGGAACTTGTCATTAAGATCAACAAGGGGGCCAGAGAGACAATGGAAGCTCTAACAACTCCTGGATTTTTCCGCCTCTCAGCAGGAAGCTGAGCAAAGACCCCAGCTCGAGAACAAAAGACTAAGAGATGTGACATGTGGGGGGATACATGTGAGCTCTGAGAGAAGCTTTGGAACTCTCTGACCAGGGAACTGACACATGCCATGTCTACACTGAACTTACATCCTTAAAAGTTTTGTCGCTCAGGGCAGGGTGTGACAAAAGTTTTAATGATGAAAAGCGCCGGTGTGGACAGTGCTTCCTCGGCTGGAGACGCTCTCCTGATGATGAAGCTACCGCCCCTCGTCGCGGGTGGTTTTAGTTTGTCACTGGGAGCGCTCGCTCCCGGCGATAAAGAGCAGCTACACAGCGCACCTTACAACAGCACAGCTGCAGCGGCACAGCCGCACCATTGTAAGGTGCGTGGTGTAGACATAGCCTAAGGAAGGACGTCAACAAGAGAGAACCTGAACTTCAAACTAAACGCGAACAGCCCAGAGTGTCTGAGTTTCCTCCCCACCCCGCACCACGTGGTTCGAATCAGGCTCTCACTCACCAGAAGTACCTTCTCCAGGGTCATGGTCCGGGAGCCCACCTTGGGAGTGAGGGGAGGCTATTGGCTCCAGCGTTAAGAATAGTTCCTGGCTAGGTGGGAAAATGGATTCCCCACTTGCCGCCTGTGCACTGTCCTCCTCCTCCTCCTCTTCGTCCTCCGATGTCTCTTCCTCCTCGCTCCGTGCAACTCGCCCCTTTGCAGGTGTCCATGGGGTAGTGGTGACGTCACCCCCCATAGTTACATGCAGCTCATGGTAGAAGCGGAATGTATGGGGCTGTGATCCAGAGCGCCCGTTTGCCTCCCTGGGTTTTTGGTATGCTTGCCTGAGCTCCTTGATTTTTGTACGACACTGCTCTGTGTCCCTGGAGTAGCCTCTTTCCGTCATGGCCCTGGAGATGTTAGCGTAGGTATTTACGTTCCTTTTTTTGGAACGTAGTTCTGCCATAACAGACTCATCTCCCCAACATGCGATGAGATCCAGTACGTCCCGTTAGGACCATGCTGGAGCTCGTCTGCGAATCCAGGACTGCGTGATCTCTTGTGATGGTGGACTCTGCATGGTCACCTGTGATGGTGGACTGTGCTGATGATGACCAAACAGGAAATGAAATTCAAAAGTTCCTGTGGCTTTTCCTGCCCACCTGGCTAGTGCATCAGAGTTGAGAGTGTTGTCCAGAGTGGTCACAAGGGAGCATTCTGGGATAGCTCCCGGAAGCCAATAATGTCGAATTGTGTCCACAATACCTTTAACCCGGGATTGCGATCTCAATTTAAGCGCTACTCCACTTGCCGAGGTGGAGTACCGAAATCGGATTAAAGAGCCCTTTAAATCGAAAAAAACTGTTTGATCGTGTGGACGGAATCTTTTTTTTTTTCTTCCCCTCGAATTAACTCGGCTAATTCCGAAATAACAGACTAGTGTAGACCAGGCCTGGTATAAATAGCAATGATTGCCTTAACCCCAATCAAGGACCTTCGAAAATACTGCTTTTGTTTATTATTAAAAAGCCATCTTCATTTCATTCTCTTTGCTGGCACTAACCACATGTTTCAAGTTTGGAAAACAAACAGCACATACTTTCCAGTGATGAGTGTTTATACAAGGTCCAGCTTATCTGTGTAAAGAATAATCTGTGAACTCTGTTTGGCCTTTTGGGTAGCAAATATAAACCTTGTTTCCCTGTAGTGTTGTGTAGCCTTCACAACGGTCTCTTCAGTACGTCTCCTGGGGATTTCTGTTAATGACTAAAGGGATCGCTGATAGAGCTGGCTGTATCCACTAATGAGGGCGTCTTTGGCTCTACTCATACCAAATGCCTCAAGATGAACAGCAATCAGCTTAATCGCCATAACTTTGTGCGTAAGCTTTTAATAACAGTCATCATAAAAATAATACTTAGTACCTTTCATTGAGGCTCTCAAAGCACATTACCAAGGTGGGTATTCCTAGCTCCATTTCACAGATGGGCAAACTGAGGTCCAGAGAGTCTGTGACCTTCTCAACGCCCCAACACAGCTGGAGTCAGAGCTGGGAATATTATTTCTGTTGTTTATTATTTGTAATGCACTGATGGTGTGCTTGGCACTGTAAAAAACACAGAAGAAGACATGGTCTCAGGAGTTTATAGTCTTAGGACCAGATCCAAAGCCCATTGAAATTATTGGGAATCTCTCCTGTTGATTTCAGTGAGTGTTGGATCAGGTCTCAAATGGGCTGACAATTAAAACCAAATTCTAATGTATAGATTCTTAGATTTTAATGCCAGAAAGCACTATTGTGATCATCTAGTCTGAGTTGCAGTATGATACAGGGCTAAGAGTTTCACTCAGTGATTCCTGCATTTAGCTCAGTGTGGTTGAACTCGAGCCTGCTTTCCAGGAAAACATTCTATTTTGATTTAAAGACTTCGAGTAAGGGAGGATCCACCACATCCAGTGGTGATCTGTTCCAATGGTTAATTAACGTCACTGTTCAAAAATTGCAGCTTGTTTCCAGTTTGAATTTGTCTAGCTTGGAAATGGGGGATTTCCAGTATTTTGATGAAGCAGGTTTATATCTAGACTTGACAGAATTCAATTTTTATTTTTTTTTATAAAATTTCAGCAGCTAATAGAGATATTTATTTTTAAGCATTTTTATCAATTTGTATCTATTTAAGTTTTCACAGTTGTGGGAAATTATGGGCAGGTCAGGCAATAATTATTTAACGATAGTAGACTTTGAGATTCAAAAAGTTAAAGCTTTATAACAGTTAAACACAAATTGTCAACATCACATGTCAAAACAAAGTAAATATCCTTAAACCAAACTCTAAGAAAAATGCTCATTGAGAACTTATTAATTTGCCCAGCTGTACATTTTGATTATTATCAGTATAAACATGTTTTCATTGGTTTGGATGCGTATGGTGAAATTGACATTTACCATCTGTGACAAAGTTCCTCCTCTATCTTGGTGGGTCCTGCGCTTATTGGTGGATTTTCTTGCCTCAGAGATTCACCATGTGGGTTGGGGAACAGCCCAGAGACCTTCCCCTCTGGAAGAACCCACAGTCCAGGTCAATTGGGAGGTTTGGGGGGAACTTGGGCCCGCCCTCTACTCCGGGTTCCAGCCCAGGGCCCTGTGGACTGCAGCTGTCTATAGTGCCTCCTGTAACAGCTGCACAACAGCTGCAATTCCCTGGGCTACTTCCCCATGGCCTCCTCCAAACACCTTCTTTATTCTCACCACAGGACCTTCCTCCTGGCGTCTGATAACGCTTGTACTCCTCAGTCCTCCAGCAGCACACCCTCTCACTCTCAGCTCCTTGCACCTCTTGCTCCCAGCTCCTCACACTCACACCACAAACTGAAGTGAGCTCCTTTTAAAACCCAGGTGCCTTGATTAGCCTGCCTTAATTGATTCTAGCAGCTTTTTCTTAATTGGCTCCAGGTGTCCTAATTAGCCTGCCTGCCTTAACTGGTTCTAGCAGGTTCCGGATTACTCTAGTGCAGCCCCTTTTCCGGTCACTCAGGGAACAGAAAACCACTCATCCAGTGACCAGTATATTTGCCCTCTACCAGACTCCTGTACCCCACTGGTCTGGGTCTGTCACACAACATTTAACCAATATACATCTACTCCTTCCAAGCCTATCTATATCTGTAGGCTTCAAAGAAGAAATATATTTAAAAATGGGATATGACTGCAGAGAGAGAGAGAATAGATGGTTAGAACCCAGATATGGACCTCAAGTCTCCTAGTTCCCAGTTCCCTTTTCTAACCACTGCATGACTGGCTTAAAAATACTGAAAGAGTTATGCTGGAAAAGATGCCTTGACTGCCCCCCGCCCCCCGCAGTCTTTTTCCACCTGCTGCAACCTTCACAGTGGCTCCTTTGAAATCCAAATGCTTCCAGTGACTCATTTGGAAATGATGGCTTTCAGCTTCTAAGAGTTGTGCTAAGCGAGAGGAAAAAATGAATGCTATATTTTTTCCATCTTCAAATACATTTGCATAGTAAGTATCAGCAGCAAGGATTGTGTTCTGGTGACTGCGTTACTAAAGGGCTTTAGCTTCATCTTTCCACTTCAGCAACTTTCCGGAGAAGTCTCTATAGAAAATCTTTCTTCAACACCGTATTTTCCATTTTGCTTTGTGGCCACCCATAAGGACCTTGATCCTGCAAGTGTTTGCGCAATGCACAGCCAGGTGTGCAAGTCTGTTGTGCTCCAGGACAAGCGGAGGCTATGTGTGACGTTCGATAAAACTAGATGGATTGAATCTCCACACACCCTCTGCACTCAGTCCCTTACTCACAAGTACACAGGGGGGAAAAAGAGGTGGGGTGTAAGCAGAGAATGGGAATGTCTGACAGGGGCGTACGGATGATCCTCATCCAAAGCTCACAAGGTGCTTAGTAACAGATGTGCTCCTCCTTTCAAGGTTGATCCAAAGATGGTGGAAGTCCAGGGAAAGATTCTCATTGACTTCTGTGAGTTGAGCATCAGGCCTATCGACCTTCCACAAACTGCAGCCATGCAGCAGCACTCCCATTAATGCGGAATTGGGTTCCCCATGTCCTCAGCTGTTATTACTTTGCATGTGCACACAACACTGACCAATGCAGGAAGGCACCTAGGGCAGTGGTCCCCAAACTTTTGAGGGTCACGCCCCCCCTACCTGTTTCCAGTCTCCGCCCCCAGAGCTGGGGCCAGGTGCAGGGCCGGGAGCTGGGGACATGGCTAGGGGTGGGACTGGAGCAGAACTGGGGGTGGGGAGGGGCTGGGTGATGCTCCCTCCCTGCCCCCCATGGGGGCTGGCTCAGGCCCCACCGTGCCCCCTCAGATGTTCCTCTGCACCCTCTAGGGGCGCACGCCCCACAATTTGGGGACCTCTGACCTAAGGAGTTAATACAGTAGGTCTCAGGTCTCAGTAGGTCCCAGAAGCAGTGCTGCTCCTTCTCAATTCATTATTACTAATCAAGCACTTACCTCTGTGGACCTATACCAGCAGCTCTGTGCTTCCTGCTCCTGTCTGTACCACATGGTGCCAGTATTGGCTGGATCCCACTTCCAGAGAGAGGACAAAATAAATAGAAAATAATAAAGAAACTCTTCAATAGTGGGGGCTTGGGTGTCCTCCTCACCCCCGGGAACTGACTTTGCTAACAAAGCTCAACCAAGGGCTTGTCTGCACTAGAAAACCCCAGCAAGTTAGAACACCCCCTTTAGGAGTGATATTAACTAACATGATGCTAATTATGACTTTGCAGTCAGTCCCCCAACCTCGCAGGCCCCAGTGCAGGTGGTGTGACAGGTCAGAAAGGGGCATACGGGTGGGAGGAGATGTGCCTGTGACACTCAGTGCTACAGGGATTCGGGCTGCAGCAGAGCCCATAGGTAGCCCAGAGAAGGCTGTCAGAAAGTAAAGTAGCTCCTGGGGCTGCTCTAACTTACACTGGAAGCCATATTGGCTCACACAGCAGTCCAGAATCTGGGTGGCACAGCAGTGGCTTAAAGTCATCTTTGCCCCCAGCATCCCTGGGTCCCTCAGAAAGTGTAGTGCAGAATCTGCCCCACAATCATGAATACAACTTGTTTCTGTCTCCACTGACTCGATGTTATGGTCAACATTTTATTTCTCTGCCACCACCTTCCAAAGGTCTCAGCTTCTGGTTAGGCATCGACATGAACAGGTTTTTCTCAATGGGAATTGTTGGGTGCGCACTTTTGAAAACGTAGTCCTATAACCATAGCTCCATAGCAAATCCAGCAGAAAATCTGAAAGCCTCAAAGAGGATGGAACTTGTGACCAGAGAAAGCTAAGTGAGTCCATTGGCTGGACAAAAATGGGAGGACTCCCAGCAAATATTTGGGTTCTATCTTCGGTTTAAAACAGGCCAGCTCATCGGAGGGCTTGAGAAATGCTGTCACTCAAAGTCCAGAAGAATGAGCTTCCTTTCCCACAGACCCCCAACATCACGCGTCTGAGGCAGCGACAAGAGCTGCGGAGATGCTACTGACAAATCTGAGAACTACAGAGGAGTCTAGTTGAGTTAAGCAATACTCAATTGAGAATTAGCCCCTTAGGGGTCCCCTGAGCTAGAGAAAGTGGAAATCCGTCGAAGAAACAAACAAAACCAAAAATAAATCGCTCAGGAGAAAGGAAAACGGCCAACCCTAAGGTCAAAGGATAGAAAGTGAAAATCCAGAGAGGAAAGCAGCAGGGTGCATTAATAGACAGGCTGCTGAATGAGGAAGAACAGGCTAAGAGCCACTTCTAACCAGAGACAATTCCAGACGGATAGTCTTACCCTACACTCCAGATAAAGTTTAGAGTTAGACTTCCTAGGGCTTTTCAATACACAGATATGGCAGAAGTAGAGGTTATATAAAGCATAAATGGCCATGGTTTGGAAAGGAGGTTTCTAGGGTTAAAAGAGGGGAGATGTGCTGGAAGGAACTTAGGTCCTAGTTCACTCACACATTTAAGCACCTGTTTGAATCCATCCCTGTTCAGCAAAGCTCTGCAGCCCAGCGGGGGGACTGCTAATTGGAGGCTTTAAAGAGTTACAGGGTAGGTCTTGCTACATGCAGAAATTCTCCCTTTCCCAGCTCAAATGCTGAATCCTGTACAAATGCTGACTTTCACCACTTCATCTGCCCTTCCCTAAGGTCCTTCTCAAGGTGTCTGCGAGCAGCTGGCTTGTTAGTTTCTCTGGTGCAAGGTGTTTTGCTTCTGAATTTTCTCATATTTTTCACCAAACCCAATTGAAAGAACACTGTAGAGATAAATGATGCTTTACAGGGACTATCATGCAGACATCCAGAGTTATTTTTCTGCCCACATGTTCCCTTTAGGGTCTGACTTCGCTGATGTACCGAGTGACTCATCACATTGCCTTTTACAAACTGGTTACTAAGCACCACTATCACTGCCTACCTGCGTAGTGCACTAGGTAACAACCACCATGGAAAACTTTCCTTTAAGTAGATAGCTGCCTGGATGTGGATTCAAACTATTTAATAATACTGCAGTTTTTTTTTTTTTTTTTTTTTCTGCAGTTAGCCTTTGGCTCACCAACCCCATTTGTTCAATAGCTTCATATTTCAATCAGTTATTTCAGATTAATCGAATACTCTCATTGACCTTTACTTTTATCCTTCTACTAGTTTCTGCACCAAGACATATTAGAGGACACAGCCTCAGAACAGGTGTTTTGCATGAAACCCATTTCCAGGTCAGTACTTGTTGGAATGAATGTCACCTTCTGCAAAAAGCAACTTTGGGCTAGATTGTGCCTTCAAGAGGGCAAAGGACATTGTCCAAGCCACATCATCTCAGGAGTGGCCTAGGGAGGCATTGTACCTTACAGTCACCCATCTGAGGCACAATTCCTTTCCTGCTTCCCCCTTGCTCCAAGGGGGTAGCAACAGGCTGCTGGCCTACACTGGCAGAAAATTATAACACCCATACCTACCATATAAATCAGAAGCTAGGAATAGTAGAAAATTGATAAGGGAAGCAAACGGACACAAGGAGAAATCTATGGCCAGCAGAGTTAAGGACAACAAGAGGGAGTTTTTAAGGAACTCAAGCTATTTAGCTTAACAAAGAGAAGGTTAAGGGGTGACTTGATTACAGTCTATAAGTACCTAAATGAGGAACAAATATTTGATAATGGGCTCTTCAATCTAGCAGAGAAAGGTAGAACATGACCCAGTGTCTGGAAGTTGAAGAGAGACAAATTCAGACTGGAAATAAGACATAGTTTTTAACAGTGAAGGTAATTACCCATTGGAACAATTTACCAAGGGTCACAATGGATTCTTCACCACTGACAATGTTTAGATCCAGGTTGATGTTTTTGTAAAAGTTCTGTTCTATGAATTAGTTTGGGGACATTCTATGGCCTGTACTGTCCAGGAGGTCAAAGCAGATGATCACAATGGCCCCTTCTGGCCTTGGAATCTATGAGCCTACAAACCACCACCACCACTCCCACAGCATCTGCTCAGTTCTGCTAGCTGGCACATAGGGGCATGGTCAAGGCTTCACCCATTTCCTCACTGATCTGCTCCAGGGGAAGGGTAAGTGGGTGAGCATGTTACTCCTGTGTGCTGCATCCCAAGATCCGGGTAACCCATATGCAGACACATAGATCAATTTTCTAGCAGATAGTTTCACAGGCTTTTTGCACTTGCTAAAATCTTCTCATACCAAGTAACAGGACATGTTGTAACCCACTCTGCATCATAACAAAGCTTGAAATGTAAGCTTTTTAATAACAATTCTCCTCTCAGTTAGATTGGTTGTACACTGGTGTAAAGCCATGGACTGAAGTGGAGTTGCTCCTGATTCACATCGGTTCATGTGAGAGGAGAATCAGGCTTGCTATTGCTTCTTGTTTGGTGGTTCCTTCCCTCACGCAATTTATTCTTATGATCCTTTTGAAATCATGGAAAACCTAGCAGTTATTCAAGAAATAACTTGCCAGGATTACTAACTCATCCCGTACACTGCTATTCTCAGTGACAAATGAATCCCTGCTATGAACGTCCACAAAAAGATGCCATAGTGAAAGTCTGATAAAAAAAAGGCAAATATCACTTAGAAAAGTACATAATACTTACATCAAATTATCAAAATGAGCAGAGGACAGTGTAATTTGGGATTATTAGCAAATTATTATTATATTTGTTTCCAACAGAATGTGCTAGGCAAAGTTTTCAGCAAAGGACATAAGCACATGCTTAACTTTAAGCACATGTAAGTTCAGGCCTGTTCAGCAAAGCACATAAGCATGTCCATGGGACTTATAGTTAGCACATGTGCTTTGCTGAATCAAGGCTCAGGTGCTGTACTAAAATAAAGGCACAGTTCCTGTCTCAAAGTGTTTATGCTCTAAAAAGACCAAGCTGAACAGAGAAATGGATGGGAACAACTAACTAAGGTGACCACATGGCAATTGGCTCCATTCCGATAATACAAAGTCTGAATCGCATAATGGCGTATGGATTTTGTTGGAAGTCTTTTAAAGAAAAGTTGTATAGACTGTCCCAAGTTACCCTACCTCCAAATCAATATCAGCTTGTAGGCATCATGGTAGAAGCAGCTGTTCCAGAGGGATTGGAAAAAGGAATGGGTAGCGGCTTTGTGGATGAGGTTGACAAGATGTAGGGGGTGATGTGGAAGGAAATGCAGAGGTGTGTTGTGGGAGAAGCAGACAGATGGCATGTCAAGGTTGGCAGCATTAGCAGAGTGGAGGGGACACGTGGAGCGAAGTGACTGAGACCTGGATGGACAGGGTAAGGGAAGATATATTATGCAGGGCCTTGAAGGCAAGGACAAGGACCCTGAAGCAGCAGAGGAGGAGGAGAATGTGAAATATTGAAGAACTAAGGATAATGGTCCACAATGCATCCCTGGTGTAACTCTATAGAGTTAATCTGCGATACGTATGGCTCAATGTACACATTCTATATTCTAAAGTAAACAGAGAGTCAGAAAAACTTGGCTCCGGTCCATTCCACCCTCCCCTTCTTCCCCTTCCCTTGTCTCATTGCTATTTTGCTTTTTGCAGCTACGTGCTTTCTTCTACTTCCTGCTTTCTCCCTCATGCTGAGCTAGCCACAGACTGCTCCAAAATAGGCTCCTTAGCCTTCCACCAGCCTGCCCTGAAATATGATTTTCAAAGTGCTTTTTTGCAGCATTTCCAAAGAAAAGATTGGAATTCAGGCACCAACAGCTGAAAGTATTCCAAGGAAGGCCTAACTTGCAGTACTTTCATTTGGCAGAGAAATGACTGTAATTCCCTGAAGCTTGACACACTCAGATACCACAGTGATGGGGCCCACATGAGTAAATACATGAGTAGGTAGGTAGATTCCTCTATTTCTCTAATGGGACGTTGCAAGAAAAATGGTAATGAAATCATAAACTATTTGTGCTTTTATTTTTACTTTTCTGTGGAAGGAAATATTTCTTCTTCCACAACCGTCCATTGCTAACTTATATCTACTCCTTAGTGTTCGACAGCACAATGTGAAGACTCTCAGCAAGAGTCCATAATATACTAACATGAGCATACTGTGTTGAGTAAACATTTCCAGTTATGCATTTTTTTCACTAACAAAGTTCCTGCTACGCTAGGCTCCCTTTGGAAGATTTGCTTTCTGAAGAGTGCAAGAATTGGAGACAGGCTGTCACCTCTGGAAAATTTCATGGCAAGTGGGGGAGACCTGCTTTTCTTCAAATGTGTTTGCTGTTATTGGACATAGGAGCTCATGCTCCGTTTTGTTGGAAGTGGATTTCACAATGCCAAGAATGAAGGATACTGTTGCAGTCCAGATTCTGATCCTAGCCACACCAGTGTAGAGACAGAGTAACTCTTTTGACTTCTGTAATTGAGGTTGTAACTGAGATCAGAATCGGTCCCACACACCGCTGTTTACAGGCAAAACACAACAAGCTACCATTACCAGACAGTGCCAGTAAGTGCGTATGAAAAGTATATATTAAAATCTGCATTAGGTTAGTAATTAGTGACTGATTGCAAATTGTGATAGCTGGGAAATAAAGAGAATTTTGGAAAACGTAAGGTTAGGTTGTAACTCCAATAAAAGCAGGAAATGAACAACAACAATAGTCTAAATGTTGAAAAAAAAAGGCGCATGACTCAAAAGTCCTGCACCAGAAACTGCTGTAAGCTTCTACACTGGTTAATATGATTCAAAACAGATTACAAGACACTAGACAAATGCCAAGTTCAAAATCAAGTAAGAGCTAGAGACTAAATATAACCCTGAACTTCCAGACAGCTATTGGACCTGGAATTGGAGGACAAATGCTATCCTGGTAGGATTTTCTTTACCCATTCCTCACAAAGGCCAAAGTTATTGTGCTTGCCAATCAGGAAGACAACATTTGGACATGCACTTCACATGTCTGCAAATTCAAAGGCTGTCAGTATCTGCCCTCTTGCATCACTGGAAGGTTTAAGGTAATTTGTTCAGCACTGCACAGCTCATCAAGAGTGGAAAATGACCATCCACAAGAGCCGGGAGAACAAACCATTATACCGATTGAAAGGGTGGATGTGAAAGAGTTTATAAATATCTGTTACAGGGATCTGTTTGTATGTGGGATTTATTGGCTCACAGTGAGAAGAAGCATGAGCCATTACTAGATGAAATTCACCGCTGTTCAAAGAGCCTATTTTGAGATGGTACCATGGGCGGCACATATAATAGGCTGGGGAAGGCTGTGCCTCCCCAAACAGCCCTGCGTGGCCCCGCCCACACTCCACCTCGAGGCCCCCTCCGGCTGCTAGTTGGCCCCAGCCCAGGCAGGCTGCTCCTCTTCCAGGAAGGGAAGCCTACTGGGGCTGGGGCTGGGGCTAGGGCAGCTGGGACTTGGGGTGGCTGGGGCCTCCCAGCACTGTGGGGGCCCCAGCAACGGGGCCACGCTGCCAAGTGCTCCAGGTCTGGGTGGGAGGGAGGGAAGCCGTGTGCCGCCTGCCCGTCCGGCGCTCCAGGGCTGGGGGGTCTGCACGCCGCCCACCGGGCACGCTGGGGCTGGAGGCACTCGGGTGACCTGGGGTTGTGGGGAGGCTGGTGGCTGTAGAGGGGGGGGCCTCTGGGCTTGGGGAGCAAGAGGGGGTAGGGCCTCAGGCAGAAGGGGTGGGCCAGGCTGGGGGCTAGCCTCCCTGAGTCCGTGGTTCACCACTGCCCATGGGTGGTACATAGGTCATGTGATGGCCCCTCTGCATGGGCTGTCTTTCACCAAGGGTGCTTAACCCAAGGATAGGCAGAGAAGACAGGACCGGGGTAGAAAGAGTAGAGTTGAAATAATCAAGAGCTGTTATTGTTTTTTTAAACAAGTTTCTGGGTCAGAGGTGTTCTGCACATTTCTGGTGGGTTTTAGATTATTTTCTGTCTTTTATCTCACCCTTCTAAGGATAAAATAACCTACATTTTTCCAGGATGCACATCAAAGCCTCCAGTGCCTTAGGGGCACAGAAGTGCTCAGACCTACAGCTTAGTAGAAAAAATTGTCCTGTGGAACACACTTTGAAATGCTGGACACTCTAAGCTATTACTGAGGACTTGATCTTGGCTGGAATTGATACAGGTAATGTAACTGATATCCAAAATTCATACCCCAGTAAAAATCAAGCTTGTAAATACCTCTATGCCAAGATACGTTAGGAAACTATCCTGGTGCCAGGAAGAGTGGCAGCCCATCATTTCTTCTGAAAGGGAAAAGAGTGAGAGGAGCCCTGTGATGGCTGATTTCAGAGGGGTAGCCGTGTTAGTCTGTATCAGCAAAAAGAACGAGGAGTACTTGTGGCACCTTACAGACTAACAAATTTATTTGAGCATAAGCTTTCACGGGCTAAAACCCACTTCATCGGATGCATGCAGTGGAAGATACAGTAGGAAAATATATATACACAGAGAACATGAAAAAATGGGTGTTGCCATATCAACTGTAACGAGGGTAATTAATTAAGGTGAGCTATTAGGTGAGCTATTATCAGCAGAAGAAAAAAAACCTTTTGTAATGATAATCAGGATGGCCCATTTCCAACCGTTGACAAGAAGGTGTGAGTAACAGTAGGGGAAAATATTAGTATGGGAAAACAGTTTTACTTTGTGTAATGACCCATCCACTCCCCGTCTTTATTCAAGCCTAATTTAATGGTGTCCAGTTTGCAAATTAATTCCAATTCAAGTGGACACAAATCAGACGTCAAGTATTATGACATTCAAAAACCAGTCGGAGAACACTTCAACCTCGCTGGTCACTCAATTACAGATCTCAAAGTCGCAATACTCCAACAAAAAAGCTTCAAAAACAGGCTCCAACGAGAAACTGCAGAATTGGAATTGGCAAGTGAAATGTCTGGTCTAACTTTGAAATTCCTTCCTTCTTCTCGCTCTTCTTAGACTTTAAGGCCAGAAGGGACCATTGCGATCATCTAGTTTGACCTCCTGCTCATTGCAGATATGGAACCTCACCCACCCACTCCTGTAATAGACCCATAATCTCTGGCTGAGTTATTGAAGCCTCAAATCATGATTTAAAGACTTCAAGTTACAGAGACTCCACCATTTCCTCTAGTTTAGGCCAGCACGTGACCCATGCCCCATGCTGCAGAGGAGGCAAAAAAACAAAAAAAAAATCAGAAAAATTAGGAAGTTAGGAAAGGGAGAAAATTCCTTCCTAACCCCAAATATGGTGATCAGTTCGACCAGAGCATGTGGCCAAGACCCACCAGCTGGACACCTGGGACAGAATTCTCAGTAGTAACCCAGGACCCTCCCCTATCTAGTGTCCCATCTCTGGCTGTTGGAGATATTTCTTCTTCTTTGCAAACACACTGCAGGTGTTAAATGTCAAAGCAGTGATTTTCCATCTGCTCTGTTAAATGTTTTTCCCCACTGAAATGAAAGGGAGAAAGATGTCCGTCTCTATCGATATCTCTGTTTTCTTTTCTCTCCTCCTGTGTATTTCAAACAATTCATTCACATTTTCCCAGACCCAGAACTATATGCTGGCACCAAAAGGTATGCTTTTGATGGCCTCTTTCAATGGCCTCGATTCTGTGTGCTCTTTTATTCACACTGTGTGCAAGCAGCAAGGTCAAACAGGCATCTGCCAAGGTGCTCTGGTAGTGACGTAATTCACAAGTACAAAGACTGAGAGGTGCCATGGGAAACTCTCCGGGGAATTGTGTTGCACTACATGTTTTGTGTTCCCCACCTAGTTCCTCTTACTCCTTTACAGCTGCTTTATCCCATTGATTTCCTCTCAGTTTACTTTGCAAATGAATCCAGAAACCTCTTTGTTTTAGCAAGTTGGTTATAATCTTGTCAATGCCAAGGCGTGTACAGTACTCATAGAGGCAACTTACAGAAAGGCCTACACCCCATTAGGCTAATATCTGAATGAAGTCACAAATAAATGCTGCACTTTTATTTTGTGTGGAGCCCAATGGCAACATTTTCTTTACATACTTATCTGGCCCCCATTCGTAACCTTGCGATGCAGGGAAGTGCTGTTATCCCCATTTCACAGATGAAGAATTGAGGCACAAGAGAATCTAAGTGACTTACACATGGTCATCCAGGAGGTTTGTGACAGAGCAGGAAATGGAACATGGGTCTCCAAGTTCCTAAGCTAGTGCCCAAACCAACAGCCCATCTTTCCTTTCTAGCCACAATTGGCCTCAAATTGGCATAGCACTTAAGTGCAAGCTTTAGGCACATGCTGAAAGTCAGTGAAGTCAATGGGACTTAAGCAGGTGCTTTGCTGAATTAGGCTATTTAATGTACTTCTAATTATATTCATCTTGTTATATAAGTGTTGTGCGGTATTAACTATTGACCTTTATGCTAAAAATTATGTTAGCAACTGAATGTACTGAAGAATTTTACAGTAAAGATTTGACTGGCTTATGTTTTCTCACGAATGCCCAATACTAGGGTTGTTGCGTGAAACAGCATCTAAGACATACCCTTATGGAATGGGTCTAATTTAATAACAGTTGATAAGCTTTCCATAGAAAGTGTAAACCAGCCTATAGCAAGTAAGAGACAATGATATCCCTGCTCTAAAATTACTCAGTTCTAGGACCCAGATTCACAAAGGTACTGGGGCACCTAACTGCCATGGAAATCAGTGTCTAGGCAGCTAACTGAAACGCTCGCCAACTCCACCTAGATCCTGACAACATCCTGGACCCCTCCCACTCAGGTTTCAGACCAGAACATGAACATGGACTAGGCATGGTGCTGTTGTCCATGGCTAAGAGGAGGTCATCATGGAATAAATTGCCTAGGGAGGTTGTGGAATCTCCTTCATTGGAGATTTTTAAGAGCACGTTAGACAAACACATGTCAGGTCTAGATAATACTTAGTCCTGCCTTGAGTGCAGGGGACTGGACTAGAAGACCTCTTGAGGTTTCTTCCAGTCCTATGATTCTATCAGTGCCAAGAGCCAAAGATCCCTACTTATGTTGGACCTCTCCACAGCATTCGACTGGCCGACCAAAGACTTCTGCTGTCCTGCCCCAGAGGTGAGGAGGGAGAGCAGGCTCATGTAGAGATGGCTTTGACCATTTCTCTCAGACTGCACCCAGCGTGGCATGTTGGGACCCTGCTCCTCCATCTCCAGAGCTCTCATCTGAGTAACACAGAATCATGCTCTCCAACATCTACATGCAGCCAGTAGTGGAGATTCTGGAACTGTATGGACTTGAATGCCAACAATAAGCTGATGACACCCAAGGGCTTGTCTAAGATCAGCAACTGGATGCAGATGAGCTGACAGAATCTGGAAATACTAGGATGATATTGGTGGAGAGAGGGAAGCACCTTGAAGAATGCACCACCTCCATGGCATCACCCTCCATCGAAGCAGATGGCCCTAAAATTGTTAAGCCGGTCTACAGCCTTGGTGTCCATCTACATTCTTCATGTTCATGTCTGCTGGATTCCCAAATAGCCACAGCCATGAAAAATGTCCTTTACCAACTCTGGCTAGCAAGATGACGGTGCCTCCTTCTTTTGGATTCAGCCTTATTCACAGTGATCCATGATCCCCAGCCTCGCATATTACAATTTTCCATGCTTAGGAATGAACTCACCAACCCTAAAAAATCCCAGATCCCAGCAACCCAACAGGCTGCCGAGAGCACATCAAACCTGTGCTTCACTCTCTTCACCAGTTCCCTGTGGAATACTGGGTGAGATGTCAAGGTTTTGGTTCTCATCTTCAAAGCCCTTCCTAGCACTAACCCAAGTTACCTGAGTGATTGCCGATCCCTCAGTAATTGTGACCTCCCAGGAGAGCTATGTTCCAGTGGAACAAACAAACTGTAGAGTGAAATTTGCAAGGACAGCAGCCAGAACCACAAATCTGGAACTCACTCTCCTGAGAGACCAGAATATCCCTGAACTTAACACTTTCGGAGCAAAGTGCAAATCCCACTTTCTTTGGTTGAGTTTTCCCACCATAAATCCACACTGAAAAATAAACAAATTGACTAGGTCCAGTTCCTTGTGCTCTCTATAATTTTGAGAAGCACTCTGACAGCACAGTGTTGGGGGCTGTATAAGACTTAGATGTGGCAGATTAAAAAATTCTTTGGGAAGGATAATATTCTATTGAATCCTGTTGTTTTGAGAGTGTTTTCTATAGAACTATACTGGCTCCATCCCTATTAATTAAATTCTATAGGATTATTTCTACAGTGCCATGTATACTTTCCCCTGGTGCAACTTAACCAATGAAACAAGAGGGTTTTCTAGTGAAACTTTATCAAAGTGTTATTGAACGCATGCAAAAGCAAAGTTACAATAATGATTGGGTTAAATTATGTACTTTGTATGCCTTGGCAATAAATCCAGATTATTGGGCTCTAAAGGTTGCCAGAAAAGGCTTTGTACAATACCATACTGCTAAAAACTTAATGAGTTTTAGTAGAGAAGAACATAATTCTAAAGTTCAGCAGAAGGTGTATGTTTGTATGCAGTGACTAAGTGTATGTGAGTGGGAGGCAAATGCAGATGGTTGGAAATATGCTACTACTGCTAAACACATATGATGTTTGGTAGTCTATCGCAGAAAGCAGGAATTGTCTAAAATACGGCAGTTCAGTTACTAGTTATTGGTTGTGATGCTGAGTCATGTATCTTCAGAAGCACTGCATCCCCCCAGTAACAAAATTTTCCATTCTTTCTAGAAAAAAGAAGAAGTCATATTAAGAATTTGGCTCACAGAGAGTTTGCAGAAGTATAAGGGGAACCAGACAAAGGGAAAAAACAGTTCAATAAACCACATTCTGTAAATTTTCTGTTAAAAGCAAAGGATGCACGAGTTGGCTAGAAAGCAATTTGCTTTTGGTACATAGGAAATGAAACTTAAGTACATTCCCAAGTGATTCTCCATTGTGGCTCTGTCCTGTCTTCTCTTTTAGGTGCCTTTTAGACAACTAGCTAATTAGGGAAAGGACTGTCTCACTTTGTGTCTTGTATTGCTCCTGGATTGGTTGATGCTTATTGAAATTACTACTGATTGGTGAGTGACTGTTCAGTAAATCCAGCTTGTGGAGTTTCTACTTCTATCCGATATCTTTTCTGGACATAATTTTTACCTTTAGTTAAATAATCTTCACCCTAGGGGTTGAGAAGTCAGTTCTACAGCTCTGCCCAATTAACACACTACCCAAGTGAGGCCTCTCAAGGGGATTTTTTTGGAATGGTCGAGTGGCTGATGCCATTAATGTGAGACCTGTTGGTGTGGAGGGGGAAATGGAGAGCTGGCAATACGTGATGGGAAGAGCAGTGACACCTCCTTGGGAGGGAAGTTTGTATTGGAAAAGTATCCCACTGTGAAATGGGTCTTTAGAGAAAACATTACCTGATAGTTAGGTATGTGTGAGCCAGGAAAAAATATCATGACATTTGTTTCAAGCTGAAAACAAAACCCAGGTCAAAGGAAATCCTACTAATATTTATGGATTGACCAGAGGGTGAAGTAAATGGAGAACTGACTCCTGACCTTCAAAGGTAAACCTGTCTCTATGAAGGGAGAGTCACCTGGCCAGGCCACACTCTGGCAGAGCCAGCTCTTTGGCTAGCTGGGGGAAAAGGCTGCTATGTATGGTGGCTGGGTTCTCGGCACCTTTAAACATCCGCCTGCAGGTGTCTCAAGCTTGCACCTAAGAACTCAGGCATCCAAATCCGAGGTCAGCTTTGAAAATTTTAGTCTAGGTGACATGCCCAAGGCCATAGAGAGTGTCAGAGTCAGCACTAGGATCGAGCAGTTCCCAATCCTGTGCTCAGTCAGCTAGACCGTTCTCTCTAGTGCACCGTGTCACCCACAATCACTACACGAGTGACGAGCCCACACACCCGCCCATCCCTACATCAGCATGGGAAACGGAATGCACAAGCTCTCGCTCTCGCTCTGCTTGCATGTCACAATAATCAATTTCTGACTTTTAAAATACCATTTAGGGTGTGTATGAAACACCAGAATGGAATAGAACTGGGAGGTGGTAACCAACCCTCAGATAAATGTGTGCCACTGCAATTGGTCTGAGTGGGAACTGCGTGAATGTGTTGGAAGAGTAGAATTTAGCCCATTGTGTGTGAAAGCAACCCAAATTGTGGGGTGGGGGCTAGGGGAGCAGAGTCATCGCCCTGGGTAGGCCACAGCAGCCCTGGGGCAATAGCATTTCTCCTTAGATATGCCACCAATGGTTAATAGCCAAGACTTCTCTCAAGCGCTGGGCTTGGCTGGTTGCCACAGGGCGCACCCATCAGGAAAAACAGCAGGGGGAAGTGTCACTAGAACTTTCCACTGCTCAAGCAGACAGAAAACTTATTTCACATGAGGGCAAAGGCAGACACTTTGGTATACAGAAAAACTAGACCTAGCAGCTCTGGGAAAATTAGGGTGACTAGGTGTCCCGATTTTATAGGGACAGTCCTGATATTTGGGGCTTTGTCTTATACAGGCGCCTATTACCCCCCACCCCATCCCGATTTTTCACACGTGCTATCTGGTCACTCTGGGGAAAATGCATATGATGTATTTCTGGAGGGACAGCTCTGACTCTAAGAATGGAAGGGTTATGGTGCCGAGAAGTACACACAAATGTAAAGTAGTTTAGGTGAACAAAAATACTAACTGCTTGTATGACTACTTTAATTCTGGAGGTCAGCGCTAAAGCCTATAAAATCTAAGCTAAAATTTGGATTAAACTGAGAAAGCGCCACTGTGCAATCAACAATTAGTCTGTGAAACTCATTGCCACAAGATACCATTGTGGTAATGAGGAATATAAATCATCAGGCTTTGGGGTATGAGATAACTTCCAATTAATGGGGCTTAGGAAGCAACCTCCCTGTGGACATGTAATTTCATAACTGCCTACTGCAGAGCTTCTTACACCTTCCACTGAAATAGCAGATTCAGGACACTCTCCGAGATATTTGGACTATTGGTTTGAACTAGTATGGCAATTGCTTTTGTTCTAATTCTAGTTTAGTTTGGAAATTTTGCAAAATGTAATGCTCCTCCATATTCATTCATTTCCATTTAGTTTCTTATACAACTTGTGTGCCTGTGTCAGTGCAGTGTGGTTACATTTCCAGCCGAAGAATCAAGTGTGTAGACACTCTCGTGTCACACTAAACATTTTTATTAGCCACTACTCACTATTAGTCACACTATTAGTCTGGAGACAAATTAATTTTCTTTGCTCAATATTCATTAGTATACTAGTATTGTTCTCTCTCTGGCCCAGTGACTCTTTAAGTATTTATCCAAAGTGGAACAACTTTAATAGGAGAGACTGAGGGAACCCTGTGACGTTGTGCAGTCTATATGGTTTTATAAAAATATGATAATAAGTGAATATAATGTAACTGGAATATGCTTCATGCAAAAGGTCTCTTGTAAGGTATCATTACAAAGTTTATAATCTACTGAGTGTGATCATCCTATTTGTATAAATGTACTACTCTTGTATCTAAAACTAGAAATATAAAATATAACTCTGAGGGCCTATTGTAATTATGCAAAGTGTGGGCCATTAATGGTGGTTTGGAATCTTGATGACTCCCATTAACAAGGACCATTGTCTGCAGATGGCTGTGTTTTACCTGTGAGTCTTCCTGTATATGTGTGTGCTGGCACGTGGGTAATGAAGTCTTGCAGTGACATGTGATCATGTCACCTGAACTGGAATCCATCTTTAACCTGGTGCTTTTCCAGTGAGGGGGGTGGAAACCCAGAGGGACAAATGGTTCCCGCCTTATGCAAAAGATATATAAAGGGGTGGAAGAGAACAGAGGGAAAAGAGGAGCCATCATGAAGAATCCCCTAGCTATCACCTGAGCTGGAACAAGAGCTGTACCAGGGGAAAGAATTGTACCCAGGCCTGGAAGGTGTCCAGACTGAGAAAAAGAACTTACGGAAGCATCTCTGAGGGTGAGATTATCTGTATTCAGTTTGATTAGATATAGATTTGCACATTTTATTTTATTTTGCTTGGTGACTTACTTTGTTCTGTTTGTTACTACTTGGAACCACTTAAATCCTACTTTCTGTATTTAATAAAATAAATTTTTACTTATTAATTAACTCAGGGTATGTATTAATACCTGGGGGAGCAAACAACTGTGCATATCTCTCTATCAGTGTAATAGAGGGCAAACAATTTATGAGTTTACCCTGTATAAGCTTTATACAGGGTAAAACGGATTTATTTGGGTTTAGACCCCATTGGGAGTTGGGCATCTGAGTGCTAAAGACAAGCACACTTCTGTGAGTTGTTTTCAGGTAAATCTGCAACTTTGGGGCAAGTAATTCAGACCCTGGGTCTGTGTTGGAGCAGACGGGAGTGTCTGGCTCAGCAAGACAGGGTGCTGGAGTCCTGAGCTGGCAGGGAAAACAGGAGCAGAGGTAGTCTTGGCACATTAGGTGGCAGCTCCCAAGGGGGTGTCTGTGATCCAACTCGTCACAAACCCCACATCAGAATATCGCATAGCTCAGTGGTTAGTACACTCTCCTGCAAGGTGAGAGACCCCTGTTCAATCCCTTCAGCTGGGGGGGGGGGAACTGAACTTGAATCTCCCAGGTCCCAGATGAGTGCACTAACCACCACTGGCTTTAAAGTTATGAGGTGAAACGTGGCAGCAGCACCTCCTTTTCCTCCACCTCAGCTTTGTATGGAGCCCCTGCCTCAATCATGCTCACAAGGAACAACTTAGGCGCCTCAGGCACCTGGCTCCAGGAGAGGGGTTCCCAGTTGTGGATTTCTAGCAGAGGTAAGTGCCTCACTGCAGCCTAGACTTCGGTGCCTATCTCCATGAGAGGGGAGGGGCTTAAGATACACCCTTCTCCTTGGTATCTCCCATTGGCTAACTTAGCTCCCCACCTAGCATGCTGGCTTTGTGGATCCCGTTCTAAGGGGCCTGCCTCTCCCCACTCATTGTATGGGGAGCCTAGGCACCGAACTCAGGCTTTGTGGTTCGCAGTGTTGTTCCTGTAATTTTCTAGGTGCCTAAAAGTTAGGCTTTGCTCAGTGTTGCAACACCTAAGTCCATTTGTGGATCCAGACTGAAGTCACTTTTGAAAATGGGACCTACGTGCTCTTGAGAATTTTACCCAACAGCTGTCTTAAAAAACAAGGAAATAAGGTACAATAAACATTGTCAGACTTTTCTCTGCATTTTCATAGTATGAAAATTATCTCACATTGTTAACAGATTAGCAAGGAAGAAGTAGGTGAGAGGTCACTGCTTCGTGCCCTGTGTACTTGAAGCTTTCTTCCCGAAATAGCTCTTGAAAATGCTTCTTCATGCAGAAACATTCCGATTACAAGCTCAGCAGACTATAGCTAGAGGATTACTTTCCAATTCTCTATTTCAAATTAAAACTAACCCCTATATTACATTTTGCTTACTAGTTAGATTGTTAATGCAAAAATTACTGTCTCTTGACTCTTTCATATAACAGAACTGAAAACAAGGAGCAGAAGGCATAAAATTGTATGAGTATGGAAGTAATTCCTGACAACACTCAATCAGAAACATCAAAACTTAGGCTAGATAGCAATTCTTCCACAATACAAGCACATATTTTAATAGTCCACATGAACTAACACTATTAATTTTTCATTTACCATGTGTAAGTTCCAGGATCAGGTCTTCCTGCTCTCAAAACACACATACACAGTATACAAAAATGCCCTGCACAACATGTGGAGCTGCTGATGAAAAGGCTTGGTTGTTTAATAATCTTTTTATCAGAATTGAAGTTATTATGTCCTTTAAGCTTCAGGACTCAATTCAAGTAGATCGCTGAGTTCTTAAATGATGACCTGAATTATATCCTTTGTTGGCAAGTCCACATGATCTCAATTATTTTTGCTACTACAATCAGTTTGTCTGGAAGATATCTGGATCAGAATTTTGTGAAAGGGAGAAAGAAAGAGGAAAATAGTCAAGCCTAATTAGATTTAGTGCCAAAGGGGTACTGCTTTTGCCTATATATACTGAACCTGGGACTATATCATTTAAATTCCAAAATTATTTATTTCCCTGTTAACTTATATAGAAACTGACAGCACCATCCAGTGGCTAAATGCCATAGCCTGGGCATCAGGAGACCTAGATCCAATTCCCGATTCTACCATTGCATTGCTGCTTGACAGTGAACAAGTTACCTCTGGGCCTCATAAAATGGGGATATATTTTTCTCCGAGTACGATGATTTAAGATCTGTGGCTGAAAAAAATCACAATTTAAGTGACAAGGGTTATTGAATTACTAAAAAGATTTTTAGTTTGTTATCCAAAATAGCTTTCGTATTTTCACTTTACAGATCTACTAAAACAGATCTAGAGAATATGGCAATTTAAGCAGCCAAGGTGTTTTCATTTTGGTGACTTTGGAAGGACAGAGAATTCCTAGCTCTCCAATGAAATTTCTTGTGTCGCTGCTGGATGTGTGCAGCAATACATTGTACAGCATATGCTTTGGAGAAAGTATGTGGTTTAAGCAACATCTAGTGGTTAATACCGAACAAGCAGCCATTCACATTCAGCTCAAGGCTCATTTTTAAAATTCAGTGTTCAGGTAATAAGGGCAAGGACTTGGGTAAACTCCACAATATGCTTTCTATAATCAACATTTAAAGGAGAGTTTGCTATAAACAAAACTTTCTGTGGACATGCACTCACTGTTACAGTGTCTGGAGTGGCTCACAACTCTGACAGGTTTCAGAGTAGCAGCCGTGTTAGTCTGTATCCGCAAAAAGAACAGGAGTACTTGTGGCACCTTAGAGACTAACAAATTTATTAGAGCATAAGCTTTCGTGGGCTACAACCCACAACTCTGAGTGCCTCCGTAAGGCCAAACTGTCAAAAACAGGGTGGATACCCCAAACTGGTGATATGTTCTATTATTAGATTTCACCAACCCAGTAATAAACGTGAACTCCCAAAGCACTACAGTAGTCTTATAATGGAGTCACAGACAATCCCCTTAGACACTCTGCTCTATCTTGTCATCCAGGCAAGCTGAACTCTGTGATAAATGGTCATTTACACCAAAAATCACAATAATATTCAGATTACACCGAGTCTCAAGAGACCAGTTTCTCACCCAGGTCGATTTGCATCCTAGATCTCACACCAAAGACAACACTGGTAGCCAATTCTATAGTAAACTAACTAAAGGTTTGTTAGCTAAGCAAAAAGAATGAGAGTTCTTGAGAGGCTAAAGCAGGTAAATATATATGTCCAGGTGAGTCACAGTCTATAATTTCAGAAGGTAGCACAGATGTAGTAATCTGCCAGCTTTCCAAAAGTCTTAACTCTGGGGATCTCCATCTTCTCATTCAGTTATGCTGCCCTATTAGAATCCAAACAGTCCAGAATTGAAGAATTTGTTCCTTGTGTCCACACTTAGAGCTTCTTTTCACAGAAGAACAAGTTGACAGTACAGCTACCCATGTGGGCTCTTTGATGATGGAGTGGGGAATGCATTTAGAGTCTTTGATCTCTGATCATCACACACAATGACCAATTGCTTTGAAATATGCAGGAATTAGCACCTTCCTGTTATAGTTTGAAATATATATGGTTTCCTTATGTTTGATCAGTCACTTAGGTATAAGGTATATACAACATAAATGTTTGCTATTTCATTCTAACAGGATACAGATAAGTGAATACAATGCATGCAACATCCCATTAGTTTTCATGAGGTTTAAACACCAAACACGTTCTAACACATTCAACAACCACTTTCATCTATACTAATACACAAGTGAATTGGCCTGGCTTCCAGCTGCAAGTTTGTCAGTTTTTTGCTGATGCCTACTGTCAGGGTTCCCTCCCCACTCTGAACTCTGGGGTACAGATGTGGGGACCCGCATGAAAGACCCCCTAAGCTTATTTCTACCAGCTTAGGTTAAAACTTCCCCAAGGCACAAATCCTTTCCTTGTCCTTGGACAGTATTGTTGCCACCACCAAGTGATTTTGACAAAAATCCAGGAAAAGGGGCCACTTGGAGTCCCTGTTTCCCCAAAATATTCCCCCATTACCCCCTTTCCTAGGGAGGCTTGAGAATAATACACCGGACCCCCGCTAGAAGTGGGGTTTTGGATCCATGCACGGTCCCGTATTAACACGGGGACCGCGTTACCATGGATTCCAATGAAGGTAATTAAATTTGGGATCCATGCGCGGTCCCGCACTATAACCAAATTCGCGCTATAAAGATGCACGTTCTAGCAAGGGTCTGCTGTATACTAACCAATTGGTTACAAAGTGAGCACAGACCAAACCCCTGGGTTTTTAGGACACTGAAAATCAATCAGGTTCTTAAAAGAATAATTTTATTAAAAAAAAAAAGTAAAAGAATCACACCTGCAAAATCAGGATGGAAGGTAACTTTACAGGGTAAATAAAAAGATTTAAAACACAGAGGATTCCCCTCTAGGCTCAGCTTCAAAGTTACAAAAAGCAGGAATAAAACTCTCTCTTAGAATAGGGAAAATTCACAAGCTAAAACAAAAGATAATCGAATGCATTTCCCTGCCTTTACTTACAATTTCTTTAATTTTAGATGTATTATTTCAGGTATCTTTTCAGGAGATGATTTACCTGCTTGGTCTCTCTCTCTGTCCTGAGAGGGGAACAAAGAGAGCACAAAAACCTCCTCTCTTCCCCCCCCCCCCCGATTTGAAAGGATCTTCTTTCCTTATTGGTCCTTTTGGTCAGGTGCCAACCAGGTTATTTGAGCTTCTTAACCCCTTACAGGTAAAGTGATTCTGTACCTCTGGCCCGGAGGGATTTTATGTTACTGCATACATAAAGGTTGTTACCCTTCCCTTTATATTTATGACACCTACACTTTGGCTACAGCTGGCACTTGGCTCACAGCATCACACTCACTATCTTCAATACACAATGGCTGAAAAAGTGCAACAAGTGATATTAAGAGTCATACTCCACAAACAGGAGCAGTCTGTCACCTGAAGGAACAAGATTTCTTTAACCAAAAACAGCAAGGGAAATTCATTGATTTATATTGGTTAAGTCACTCCCTCTTGCAATCGGCACTTCTTACACAGGAAGTGGTCACATCTTCCCAGGCAGAGGGTTTGGGTGAGCACACTCTCTCTGGATTTGTGGATATCACTATTTCACCCCTAACCAATTGTTGGGAGATACTAAGCTAAGGGTACGTCTTCACTACCCGCCGTATCGGCGGGTAGCAATCGATTTATCCGGGATTTATCGTTAAGACGTGATATATCGATCCCCGAACGTGCTCACCGTTGACTCCGGAACTCCACCAGAGCGAGCGGCGGTAGCGCAGTCGATGGGGGAGCCGCGGCCATCGATCCCGCGCCGTCTGGACCCCAGGTAATTCGATCCAAGATGCTTCGACTTCAGCTACGCTATTCGCGTAGCTGAAGTTGCATATCTTGGATCGACACCCCCCCCCCCAGTGTAGACCAGCCCTAAGTTAAGGATTTCACTATTGCCGCTACTGATTTTTCTGACCCAGTGAGAGGTATGGTGGGAAAGATTTCCAAAAGTTTTTCTACTGTGGACAAGCCTTAGTACGTGGTCCCTTCCTGGTAGGCCTTTGTCTACACTAGAAAGCTGTACCTCTTTAACTATAGGGTATAATTAGGTGATACAACCCCCTAGACATGATTATACTGGTAAAACTATGCTTGTAATGTTATAAGCTTATACCATCAAGAAGGATATAACAATTTCAGGGGGAAAATCACACCCCTAAGCAAAACAGTTGTATTGGTAAAACTTTAAAGGGAAGACTAAGCCTAAATGTGTCAGACTGGAAGAGGACCAGGAATTGGAGAAATTTAACTCTAGCCTTTTTTGTGGTAGTGTGAAATTTTGAGTGCATGAATGCAAGAGGGGAAATCTATAGATCCTGTGAAATGTTAAACTTATGAAAGTACTTGCCTGAGATAGCTTATCTCAAACTACTAAATCAAGTTCACCAAGCACAGCTAACTCTTCAGTGGTTCTTAAACTTTTTTATTGGTGACTCCTTTTACACAGCAAGCCTCTGAGTGACTCCCCCTCCCCTTATAAATTAAAAACCATATTTATTTAAATTTAACTCTATTATAAATGCTGGAGGTATTCTCCCATTCTGTCTCAATGAAAATGGCATAGATTTCCTCCCACTGTATTTTAGTTTGAGCTCCTCTGAAGCATGAGGGATGGCCACAGCTGGAGATGGGACATTTGACAGGGAGGACCAAGACTCTGAGGTGGTACCAAGCATTCTCTCAGGTGCTTGTCTGGCTGGTTTTTGCTCACATGCTGTTTGTAACAGATCACCATATGTGGGGTTGGTAAGGAATTTTCCCCTAGGTCAGATTGGAAGTCACCTTGGTGGTTTGGAGGGGGGGAAGGGATAGCTCAGTGGTTTGAGCATTGGGCTGCTAAACCCAGGGTTGTGAGCTCAGCCCTTGAGGGGACCACTTAGGGATCTGGGGCAAAATCAGTACTTGGTCCTGCTAGTGAAGGCAGGGGGCTGGACTCGATGACCTTTCAAGGTCCCTTCCAGTTCTAGGAGATAGGATATCTCCTTTAATTTTATTTTTATTTTATTCATCTTCCTCTTCAGCATGAGGTGCAGGTCACTCACCAGGATTATCTGGGTATATCTCACTTTCCTGCCATTGCAAAGGCCTCGAGGACTGGTGCACCTCAGTCTCTCCTATTCTCTGCCTGCAGCACACAATAGTCTAATCTCTTGAGGGCTGTAATATTTTGGTCTAATTCTGGTTGTGGGGGTTGTGTGGGTGCTGGATGGTGTTGGTGGCCTGCGATATACCTGAGGTCAGACTATATGATCTGGTTGTTCCCTCTAGCCTTAAAATTCTATAACTACAATGATACAGCTAGTATCTTATTTTGAAGAACATTTGCTGGCCACTGCATAAGAATGCAGGTAGACAAAGTGAAGTCAAGTCTCTTGTAAGGTAAACAGAAACTCGTCTTGCCTCAAGTGGGTCAGTGGGATAGAGTGCTCTCTTTTCAAGTGAACATTTATATTTTCCACCCAGTTTCTTCTGTACATACACACTAAAGAGTTAGTTTTGTTTTTTAAAAATACCTCTTTTGCACGATGCACCTTTGTAGCAGTGCTTGTTCTTTAGGATACACAAGCCACATTTACTCTGCCAACAGCTATCAAATGTTGGGCTGCTTGGTAGAAAAAGCTTAAGGTAAAATGCTGCATTCTCCACTGTTATTCTATTACGCTAGTTTTACAGACCGGTCAAGCTTCAAGAACACAATAAAAAGGGACATGTATACACAATAAGGATGCTCTACACAACTTTTTACTCTGCTAAAGATAACAGATATGACAATTAGCATTCACTACAACTTGTTTTAAAAAGAAGTGTACATTCAGTGCTTCTTGGAGGTGCTGCAGACTGCCAAGAACAGAGATCTTGCTCATACACAACTTGCACCAATTTAAAATCAGATTTCATTAAACAATACAAAACCCTGTGCAGGCACTCTTAATTGGACTTATTGATTCATCCTGTGACTCAAGTTTACTTATCTAAGCCAGATTTAAAATGAGTCATGTCCACACATGCAACTCACTCAGCTTTAAAAATCATATAATTAGAGACACAAGGTGGGTGAGGTAATACTTTTTTACTGGACCAACTTCTGTTGGTGAGACGAGCTTGTGAACTACACAGAGCTCTGCTTCAGCTCTGGGCCTGACCCAAGTTTGCACTGGCCTAAGAGCCTTGTTCTCTTGAGACTGGTTTCATTGTAGCGATGACAGGATTTGTAGTAGCAGTGGCTGGCGCCTGAGCTGAGCCAAGCCAAGTAAACATACTGAAGACTGTGAGATTAATATCGGAGTTCTTCCAATAATGGAATGCGGGTCAGTTTAAGCAGTTTCAAAATTCACAGGATATGACCTCACATTAATTCCAAGATGCCATATGTTAATAAGCTCATCCAATGCATTTCCTAGAATGGTGATGTGGATGGTTCATATATGTAAAAGAGTTTAATGTAAAGCAGGCTTTAAGAAAATCATGGAAACACTATTTTGGAAGGCTGATGTTAAGGGTAAAGTAAACTCCAATAAAATATCTTGTTCTCTCCAGACAGAACATAATAAGATAAAATGAAGTAACCAGCTTTTTGAAGGTGAAGCATGTGGAATAGAGAAATAGCCTGCGGATTAATGAACCAGCTCTATCAAAACTAAATATGAGGAAATTCTGTCAATTTGGAAGAGAATCTTTCAGTTAAACTTTCCCAATTTTACAGCATCTAAGTTTTTGTTGAATGCTTAGGAAGTCTCACTAAGGGTATGTCTACACTACAAGCATTACTGCGGCACAACTGCAGGGCGGGAGCTAGAGCCATTGAAGTGCAGACACTTCAGCAACAAAAGGGGTTTTTCCCATTGTTGTGGTAAATTCACCCTCTTGAGACAGTCGCTAGGTCAAAGGAATAATTCTTCTGTCAGCACAGCTGCATCTACAATGGAGGTTAGGTCAGCTTAACTACATCGCAGAGTGTGAAATTTTGAGCGATGCAGCTAAGTTGGCCTAAGTTTTAGGTCTATACTAGGCCTATTTCTCTTGAGTTACACATATAGTCACTGCCCTGAAGCAGTTCCATACATTATCACTCTGTACATTGTAACAGAGTATAGCAATAATTTAATATATTGAGTCACTAAAGTAGGTAATTATTCCAAAACTATCACTTGTTGCAATTTGAAGAATGCTCCATGTACGTAATTTCTGTGGCAGCTTAGGTCTTTGAACAGATCCTTCATGATTCCCCTCAAAAGCGCGACTGATGTTGAGTTCTGGTTAATGTTTGGCACTACAGATGTTTAAAACAAAAATTATGACTTTCTGAGTAATATAAAAGAGGCAACTAAATGTTTTGACAAGCTTTTATTGTGAAATATTGGATTTAGAAAAAGGTACAAAATGTCAATCAGATGTGTGTCAATACAGTATTTCAATAGTCTATACATGTGGACAGCTGAATAGCTTCACTGCAGGATGCATATTTAGACATACGATCTAAAAAGGGACTGCAATATTCACAGACTTAAAATACATAAATAACTTGAGCCAAAGTGGCAATCACCTGTCAATGTTAATTGACAACTAAAAACAGGCTAAAAAGCACATTACAGTACAACATCTCTCTTTCCAGATCAACATTAAAAGAACATCAGTTCATTAGGTCAATTCGCTACAGCTCCAGGATCGCATTCCTCAGGACTGGGATTCGAATTGCTAGTTTACAAACTTTAAAAATTAAAGTTAAAAGTTAGGTTACAGAATAAAGAGATCAAGTATTTAATTGTAACTAAATACTGTGAAGCCCCTAAATGTTTTTAGCATTGGGATCTATAAAGCTCAAGTATAATATTGAACTTTTCCTTAAAAAAAGACAATTTGTATTGCAGCTCAAGGAGGTTTGAATAAGAATCACTTAATGGGATAATTCATCAATTTGATGTGCATGGTTCTGAATTGGATTTTAAAATCCACATGCACCATGGACTGGTGGCCAGTAAACTGGAGAGAAAAGCCCCCAGTATCAAAATATTATTCTGAACTAATGAAAGTCAGAAAAAGTCCTAATTTTTTTTTTTTTTTAAATCTCTCAATACAACTAACATCCCAATAGGATAGCAGCAGCATTTTCTATACTAGCTGTATTAGTAAGTTTAAAGAACAGTTTTTATAAATTTACAAAGTTGATCTTCATGTACAAAAAAAAATCAAATACATCTTCACTGTAAGAAACAAGGTAGCTTGATTTTTCCAAATTATAATTATGCCATAGACTAAGTCTTCTCTAAACTGCTGAAGTTGTTCACAATTCAGTAGCATCTGGGTAGACAGCCAGAGGACTTTAGATTCTAGTCCTTCAAGCAGCAAGATATCAGACAACAAAGCTAGCTGAAGTGCAAGCAGCTCCCAAGTCACCAAATCAACATCCACATCTGAACTAGAGCTACCATCTGACAGACAACTGACTATTCCAAGTTATGCTGGTTTAGAACTTACTTTCCTAAACAGTGTACCCCCAGTTACACGAAGTTGTTTCATCCTACTAAGACACTTGTACTGATGTCTATTAGGAGCAGAGCTAAAACGGAACTAACTGAATATAAAAACAGAAGATTCCATTCAAGGGGTTGAACAATAAGCTTTCATTTGACACCACATCCATTCCCTTTATTTATGTACTGACCATTACAGTTTTGGCTACGGTTTTCTCGATGTGTATCTTTACTAAACTAAGTACGTGTCAATCTAGTTACTTAATTTTTAAAAAGTGACCATAAGTTACAACTAAGTACAGTTAAAACCAAGACAAACTGAATATGCAAGTTTTAAAAATAAAGTAGTGAGTATTAACTATACTGCTAATTCAGGATATAACAGTGGGAGTACAACGCTTGCTATGAAATTAAAAAAAGTTAGCACTGGGCCAACAGGAAAAATACATAAAGCATTATAGTCTAGTGTGGCAAAAAACATACAAATTGTTTATTTAGGAAGTGTTTGGCATAATAAGCACTAACCAGACTCAACAAACCCCACAGATGCAATCTAATAAGGTTAAAAAAGTCAATACACACTGTCCATCAATTAGCTAGTTCTTAATGCTGCTTCAAGCACTGCACTAGCAACTTTGATCTTTGTTTTTGATTCCTCTGTACACACATTTATATATACACAAACATTTATTAAACATGATCTTAAAACAAAAACGTTATGTACAAAATACCAACATTCCTATAAATAAACAGTTGGAGAAAGGCACTTGCAAGAAAAAAGTCTACAGTAAATCTTACAAAAAAACCACACTTTGCCTCTGGTACTGTACAATAGATAATCTTTCAATAAATTCCTATCACAAGAATGTAAAACACTAGTTACTCACTTGTTATCACTAAGAATATAACTGTTACAATTGTATTTACACATATGTATACATCTTTTGAGTTTCATTTAAGAGCACCATGATTTCCATCCTAAACGTCCTATATTTTAATACAAAGCAAAAGAACAGTTGCCAGAACCCAGTGTCCATATTCCTATTCCAAAAGCGTTGTCCTTGCAGATTTATAAACTTGAAACTGAACTTTTGGCCAAAGTTAGCATAGTTTAAGGGATTCAGCTGCTGCTTTGAACTCTGTAGAAAGTACACCTATTTTGTTATTGCATGATGTGTTTTAAAGAGAGCACTGCTGTATTACCCCCTCTGCAATTGTTAAATACTATTGCTGGCAAAAAAGTTCCCAATATAAAAAAAAATAAAATAAAAAATTTCTTCAAGCCAGTTGAAGTACTTTATCTGAACAGTTTAACTAAAAAGCTGCATATTAGTTATAAAAATGTGTAGGAAACATGCCAAGTAATCTTGTGTGCAAAAATATTTTTCCACTACACAGGATTTTAAGGGCTTCACAGAATTACTCAAATTTACATTGAGTAGTAATCCTCATGTAAGTAACCAGTTCCTCATGGAGATGTTAGTATACTTCCACTTTTATCAAACTTTTTACCCTTTGACAATGCGGCAACCTGTTTGAGTAGTTCTCTGTTTTTGGCCTGTAATATAGATAAAAAGAAAGATTTATAGAAACACTTTCTCTTCTGTTTAAACATAACAGAAACACTGTTCAAAAGTCCTAATAGTTACTCTTAATTCCAGTTCTATATCCATCAGTGATACACTGCAGAAAGAGATCAATAAGCTTCTTGAATAGGAGGGAGCAATTATTCAACAGTGCCATGCACAACTGTCTTGCTGAAGTTATGAAGCCACCCCCGCGTGACACTTCTATTCCTGAGAATAAATCCACATAATGGCAGAAGTTTTCAGCACAGCACAGGTATTTAACCTCCACATCTTCCACTAGTTTTATAAAGGAAGATATAAAGCCAAATCCCTCACACGGATTTGCAAAATCAATATATCTACTGCATGGTAGATAGATATTTCTGTTCATTCTAAAATTTATAAACCGTTTCAGGTTTTCCTGCTGCTTAAACAGTTGTACTTTCAATGTGGGTTACATCATTGCAAAATTAGCTTCTTGCACTGCAATAAAATTGTGCAGTTATGCTAGGTCATTATATCACCTAGAACAGGTATACCAGTGTTTCTTAAAGTATGAGGTATGCCCCTTGAGAAGGGGGGCATGAGGAACTACCTGGGGGGAGAGGATGTGCCTCAATTGCTCTAAGAAAGTATCTATCAAGTGGTTACGTCTGAAAAGAAAACTGAAGATAATGCAGGTGTAACAGAGAGAGAGAGAGAGAGAGAGAGAAAGAGAGAGCGCGCGCGAGTGAGCATGCGAGCCTGAAACAGGTCAGAGATGGGAACTGACCCATCCATTTCAATGACTGGTAACTCATGCAAGGATGACCGTGCACAATGGTTCTATTTAAACTATTTCATTTCTCAAAGCAAATATACAAAATATTTTGACACCCGCTCTATTAAAACTATTTTTAAGTATTTACCTGCAGTTGTTCCACTGTTTCCTTGTGAGCTTTTTCCATACTGTTCATTTTTGTCCTTAAATTAGACTCCTGGTACTGAAAGTCTGCCTTCAACTCTGTCAACTAAGAAAAACAACTTCTATGAGGATATTTTGGAAGCCTACCTCATACGTATTTTTAACCAACTCTTAGATCCATAAAATAATTTTTTTGAGGCATAAGAGTGTCTCTCGGGGACACTGACTACTTTCTTTATTTCCTGCTTCTTGTGCTGAAATGGTTAAAAATATCTTACAGCACAAGTCAAATATCTCTTTTACATGTGAAAGTCCCATTTGGGAACTGGATATGGAAGACTAGTCCTTCAGAGTATTTTCAGACATTGGATCACCCTGATTTACAATACTCAGCTTTATTTTCAGCCATGAGACTTGTCTGACAGGCTTTAGCTAGGACACTAGCACAAAGCTGTTTTTTGGGCAACAAATCTGAAGTACAGTCCAAAACTGATGTGCCAGTAGAAGAGGTTTTAGAACAAATTGATAAGTTAAACAGTTATAAGTCACCAGGATCAGGTGGTATTCACTCAAGAGTTCTGAAGGAACTGAAATATGAAACTGCAGAACTACTAACTGTTGTATGGAACCTGTCACTGAAATCAGCCTCTGTCACAGATGACTGGAAGGTAGCTACTGTAACACCAATTTTTAAAAAGGGCTCCAGAAGAGATCCTGGCAATTACAGGTCAGTGAGCCTAACTTCAATACCAGGCAAACTGGCAGAAACTCTAGTAAAGAACAGAATTATCATACATAAACAGGATTTGTTGGGGAATAGTCAATGTGGCATTTATAAAGAGAAATCATGCCTCACCAATCTACTAGAATTCTTTAAGAGAGTCAACAAGCATGTTGATAAGGGTGATCCTGTTGATACAGTGTGCCTGGACTTTCAGAATGCTTTTGACAAGGTCTGTCACCAAAGGCTTTCAAGGAAACTAAGTAGCCATGGGATAAGAGGAATGGTCCTCTCATGGATCAGTAAGTGGTTGAAAGACAGGAAACATGATCGGAATAAATGATCAGTTTTCAAAATGGAGAGGTGAACAGCGGGGTTCCCCCAAGATCTGCATAGAGACCCATGCTGTTCAACATATTCATTAATGATCTGGAAAAAAGAGGTAAACAGTTAAGTGGTAAAGTTAGCAGATGATACAAAATTATTCATGCTAGTAAGTCCAAAGCGGACTGCGAGAAGTTGGAGGAATTTCACAAAACTGGTTGACTCAGTTAACACTTAATCCTGCCATGAGCACAGGGGACTGGACTAGATGACCTCTGGAGGTCTCTTCCATTCCTATGATTCGATGACTGGGCAACAAAACAGCAGATAACATTTGACATTGATTCGTGCAAAGTAATGCACTGGAAAAAATAATCCTTACTATACATATACAACAATGGGTTCTAAATTAAACGTCACTACCCAAGATAGACCTTTGAGTCACTGGGGATAGCTCTATGAAAACTTCTCTCAATGGACAGCAGCAGTCAAAAAGTCTAACATATGTTAGGAACTATTAGGAAAGGGATAGTTAAAATATCATAATGCCACTATATAAATCCATGGTGTCCCCACACCTCAAATACTCTGTCAAGTGCTGGTTACCCCATCTCAAAAGAGGACATAGTGCAAAGATCAAAGAAGGACAACAAAGATGACCAAAGGTATGGAATGGCTTCGATACAAGGAGAGACTAAAAAGAGTAAGACTGTTCAGCTTAGAAAAGAGATGACTAAATCTATAAAAATCAAGAATGGTTGGAAAAGTGAATAGAGAAATGTTATTTACTCTTTCACACAATACAAAACCAAGGGTCACACAAGGAAATTGATAGGTTTAATACAAACAAGAGGAAGTACTTTTTCCACACAGCGCACGAATAACCTGTGGAACTCATTGTGATGGTCAAAAGTATAACAAGGTTCAAATAAGAAATGGATAAATTCATGGAGCATAGGTCCATCAATGGCTATTAGCCAAGATGGTCAGAGCACAATCACAAGCTCAGGACGTCCCTCAACCTCCGACTACCAGAAGCTGGTGCAGAAGATGGGTGAATTACTGCATAATTGCCCTGTTTTGTAAACTCCCCCAAAGCCCGACTACAGGCCATTGTTAGATACAGGATACTGGCCAAGACGGACTATGGTAACAGTTAATTATCATAAAGCTATAATTTACATGGCAAATATCTACAGAGACATAATAAAATGATTCTGAAGAATAAGTCTTTCTATTATATCTCATTCCTAAATGGAGTGTAAATTCCAAGAGATCTATAATTGCCACTGCAAACACTACATTGATAGGAGAATTAAATCACAAGTGAAGTTTATATAGAAAAGTTACTTATCTTTTAATTCTCTTCTGAAGACTACCTTACAGGTTTCTTGACCCTGGGTCTCAGATACCAAGCATGAAACAGGGAGAAATAAGTGCTTTAGAGGCGTACTGATCCCCAAAGGCAGTGGGCAGAAGCACAAGCCTTGTAAGACCTGTAGTGCCACCCTTGAACCCTTCTAGTCAAGTTTGATTTATCAGGAAGTGAAGCCTCCCAGAGGCAAATAAGCCAGTCATAACAAAAAGGTTGAAAAAGCAGTAACCTTACAAAGATTCCCCTCCACTCTGAATGGAGCTGGGAAAGTGAAAATCCTGCAAGATGACATCTTCAGGGATGCAGAACTACAAGTAATTTTTCATCTTCTGACACCAGCTATGTAATATTCTCAGAACAGAAATTTTTCTAAATCTCCTTGTGGAACCCAGATACTTGCAGGCAAGGAGACCTACAGACATCCATTTCTGAGGCAACAGCTCTTGGTACCTTGTCACTTGCATATAAAAGAACACCTTCAACCAGTACTGGCTCAGCCCCACTTTTATCCACCATCTTTGAGTTCCTGGTATGTGTCCTGTGGACTACATTCAGTCAGTTCCCCAGTATTTAATATGTCACTGGGCCATGAAGGCCTGACAGTTTCTGATGTGAAGGATAACTGTCTGATATTTTCTCTAGCCATGGTTGTCTTGACCACCAAGCTTTTCACTGGGATGGGAGACATTGCTGGTAGAGTCCTGGGCAGTATGTACTTCTCAGCAACGTTTGACGCAAAAGAAGCATTGTGAGTTGTCTAACACACCTTTGCCAAATGGTCCAAAATAGGATGCAAGGATATGGCCACCCTATTGGATGGATGCTCTTGTTCCATGTATGTACTAATTGTGGCCCTTGTAAATTCCTGGACAGGTGCTAATCCAGATCCCACCAACTTTCTGCATTAGAGGAAGTCAAATACTTATACAGCATGTCTTGTTACTCCTCCAGTTAATCTGTTCTGCATCAAGGAGGCAGACATTGTATCCCTGACCAACATCATGCTTCTACTAAGACAGCAAAGTAGTGAGCCAAAGGGGCACTTTGGCGCATTAACTATCTCAAAAGGCATCAACAATGGCTGTGCCCAGACCCTCAGCACAGGAGCTGTGGGGTTTGTGTACTGCTATTAAAGGCCAGTATTTTGTTCGTTGAAGGAGCCAATCCTGGGGTACAGGTATCAAACTCAGGCTTATCTGGATGAAGGATCAGAGTGATGGCACTACACTGTACGAAATCACCAGGGGGAACATGGCTAGGCTGCTGAAGACACCATGGAGGCCCCCCAAAGCAGTCTTCCCAGTCCTGAACCAATGTGAAGAGAAGATGCCGCGGTCTATGATGTGAAGCTGCCCGAAGTCTTTGGAAGTGATGAGTTGAAGGGCAGGTAGCTCTCTTCTAGTGTCTCCTGCTAATTATTTGTTTGAAAGAAAATTCCTAGTCTGATGCAACAGAAATCAGTACCATAGACATTGAGCACTGAGACCTTGATTTGTGGTAGAGTCCTTGGATTTGGATGGGATGAAACAGAATTCTCCCCCCCCCCCCCCGGGAACTAGTTTGCTGGGCTTAGAGGGAAGCAAGGTCTGCACAGACATGGGCGCTGCAGGCAGAGTCCAGGTGGTCAGAGGCTGATTAATGCTTGTATTTCTATTTTTTTTCCTTCAGAGCTTACCAGGCTGGCCACATGCTGGACTTATGGAAGTCTCTGGGGAGTGCCTTAAGGAGGGCTTAAAGAAATTTCTCACAGTGCTTAGATGCACAGGGTAAACATCTGAAAGCCCTGCACATATTGTCCCACTACTTTGAATTATTAACTCCAAGGCTGAGGATTCTGTGAATATGATCATTTATAATGGACCTTTCAGCCAGATACTGGTCTTCCTTCCCACCCAGGTGCTGAGGAAATGGATGTTATTCTGAAAGAAATTAACACCTGAAAAAGCTTTGAAGTTCAGAGACCTATGAGATGCCAAGAAAAAGGTTCTAACAACAGCAATACTAAGGCACTGAAGCACAAGTTGTCAAAACAAAAACTCAGGCCAAACAGAAGTTTCTCTATGATCCCCAGAGACTGGCAACCTTATCAATGCTCCTAGGGAAACAGAGGCCACAGGGTAAGAAAAAATGTGAAGACAAAAATATATTCATAACAGTTAGGTACTGAGTGTTTAAGAGCTGAAGAGGTGCAGCTCCTGTGGAGAGCTATCAATATCAAAAAGCAACTGGAAGGTTCTGAAAGTAGTGGTTAAGGCACGGGATATCATACCACCACTAGCTGAGGACTACTTGTGCTACTATTTGCTACTGCTGACCTAAACCTTGGGGAGTTCCAGCTATTTTGCATTAAGGCGCCGAGACCCAGGAGGAGAATCCTCCACAGAGGAAAGTGAATTTGCATTTTCAAAAGTAGAATATATTCTATACATCCTCTGCGCCTGAAACTTAAAGTAATGAATAGCCATATTTAAAATGGCTCAGCTAGCAATTCTGAAACAAGGATTTTGCAATTACAACATTAAGTGACAAATAAAATGTAGCAAGAGCCTAATCACTGCCTCTAACACAAGCATTGTCCTCTGCCTTGTCAATCATTCCAATTGTGAGCTGCATTTTGTCTGTTCTAATCTACACCAAACTGGACCTCCTAGCTAATATCAAATATCTTCTTGGTGAGTTATGGAGAAAATTGGACCAGTGAAGAACTGTATTAAAACAGCTCACAGTATTATATATACACACTCTGTAAATGTTTAGCTACAATATCTACTCACGGGTCGTCTTTTAGTTATTTGATTATAGTGCTTATGTAAAAGGGCTAATTGCACCAACAATCACTATTCTAGAATTAAAGATAAGTGTTCTGATAAATGCTTGGAACTCAAATCACCACCAAGTTAAGAGTACATGAAGTGAAATCGAAGGGGGGACATATGAACATTAATGTTAATAAATGGGACCAGCTAGATTAAGTACTGCATTAGCTTTCAGGGGGTACGTCTACACTACGAGATTAATTCGAATTTAGATAATTCGAATTTGGGAAACAGATTGTATAAATTCGATTGTGCGCGGCCACACTAAGCACATTAATTCGGTTTTTAACCACATTAATTCAGTGGTGTGCGGCCACACTACCCCATTAATTTTAACCACATTAATTCGGTGGTGTGTGGCCACACTACCCCTAATTCGAATTAACAAAATCGATTTTGGTGCTACTCCGCTCATCGGGGTGGAGTACAGAAATCGATTTTAAGTGCCCTTTAATTCGAAGTAACTGGCTCCGTTGTGTGGACGGGTTAAGGATTAATTCGGATTAACGCAGCTAAATCCGAATTAAAGTCGTAGTGTAGACCAGGCCAGGGAAACAGTTATTTAATTCAAATTGTACTGCAGGAAGAAACTATGCGCAAAGACCAATGACTCCAGAATATAAAAACAGAGCAACAAAATTCAGTTTAGTGTTTGGCTTGTAAAAAGGGCACAAATGCACGTTACTGTGTGCCCACTCCTACTGTTCATCTAAGCTTCCTCACACTGCCCTTTTTGTGTTTCACCTAGATCAAATTTAAAGAGTCAAAATGTAGTTTCAGTTTCCCTACTGATTTATGGCCTCCCACTGACTTCAGTGGGAATTTGACAAGACTCTTCAGAGGGCAAGCATTAAGGGACTACCAGAAAAGGTAATGGTAGCTTTTGTATTATGAATTGGACTGCCCAATTCATTTCACTTTAGCCACTGAATAGCTAGAGATAAGGACTTTCTAAGCATTCTAAAAGTGGTCCAGATTAATTAGTTTAGCCTCAAAGATTCAATATACCAATACAAGATCCTAACATTGCAGTCCCAACAGCACCCATTTACACCAGACACAACCTTAAACTGGCCAACAAGTCAGTTGCTTAAGAGATGAGCTTCTAATAAAGGTTTAGCAAAATGAAAATATTGGGGACTGTTTTTAAGACAGTACGCTGCCTGAAAGGTGGGTCTCTTGTATACATTACGTTCAGGGAGAGTTGCCTTACAGCTAAAATACATCCAAGCTGTGTAAGTCTGCTACTTAACCTTTTAAAAGGACAATTTGGTACTGTTATAATCTCTATTCACAAAACAAATTTTTGGTATTAATTTTGTTTTAACATTCAAACAATGGTAAGGTTGACAGCTCCTTGAGTCTGCAAGATACAAGAAAAAATTTAATAAGGTCTTAAGCAGCTGTAGCCTTTACCTTTTTATCTTTTTCTAAGATAGTCTGATCTCTTTGCTGCAAAAGACGTTTGAGTGACATCACTTCTTCTTTCAACTGACTTATGAGGACAAAGTTGTCAGTTCCCCCACTGTCTGTTGACTGATTTATAGAGCTACTAAAATTTAAAAAAAAAGATGCCTGTTACTTGTAACATCAACAGAATAACACATTTTTCAAAGTTCAAATTGCTTAATTAACAATTCCACAAACATCCTTAAGGACTAATGCAAAAAAAGTATGTACCTGACAGAAATGGATGCAACCTTACTAATGGCACACATTACATACACCTGCAGAAATATAATTGAGTATTAGCTTTGAGGGGGTCAAATTCTTCTTAAGTGAAGCAGCCTCTTTGTACATTTATTCCAACTGTTGATCAGAGACAGAATAATTTATTCAGTCTCACACATTTAGGCCCAAAGACATTTCTAGATACATCATCAGTTTCAAGCACCAGATTCAAAATCTGTGTCCTTCTGAAAAATCACTGATGTCAGAATATTCTTTGTTTGGTAACCGTGGCCTTATGCTCTACTTTTGCTTCCCTTTTCCCAAAGCAGCTAAAAAAATAGGGACAGTGCCAGCTTTCTACTGATAAACATTCGACAGACTGACAGCACTCTGCCATAAAACCCTAAAAGTTACTAGGATGAAAGTGTAGTTTTTCGCCTTTCTAATCTGCCAAACAAAAACAGCAACTGGCAGCAAACCGATGGTCTACTTGGTTCAACTATCTCAGCTGTAGAATATAACTTTACCTATCTCCATTGGATGGCTTGGATTCCAGTTTGGGTTTTTTCTTTGGAGTTTCATTCTGAATAGCTGCAGAGGATTTATGGCTGAAATCAAACAACAAATATTATAAATCAAAAGCAGTAGAACGGTCTCAGACTGCAGAAACAATCAATCTACTACTATTTACATATAAAATGACTCATACACATAGAGATTAGTCTTGAACAATCAGAGATGCAAGTATGAAAAAAAATTACCTTTCAAATAAAGAATACAAGATTCATTTGCTAAAAAATTCAGAAATGGGCAGTGTAATTACCTCTGTTTCCACATTCCCTGATCTTGTTCTGGACTCAGATTGCTGATTCTGAAATACATGTAATTAATACACATTCAGCAACAGGTCAACTTCCATTACCACTGTCTGTAACTGAAAAAGCATCCATATCTAAGTTTTGTGCAGCAGAGCAGCTCAGTTTATACATTTGTAATTGGATGGCTAATTAGCAAGGCACCTAGCAAGCACATTTGGGATTACTCCTCATCAAGGCCAGGCTCATTTGAAAACAGTCTTTAAACTACTGCATGCTGTCGTAAGGCACAAGGGGCAGAGTTAGGGTTGACAATTCAGCCTCGGTTTTAGTATTTCCTACTTCTGCCAACTTTATATTATTTTAATACTTGACATTTTTGAACAGAACTTGATTGATTTTTTTTTAAGTATAAATTGTATCTTCATTCATTTCCAAGGTAAGCTGACCGGAGAGCACAAGTGAAATGGTTACGCTCAACATATGTGCAACTTAGAAGACTGCATTGGATGAAACTGAGCTCCTGCAGAGCCCTATTTAATTCATTACACACTTTAAACCTCCACGTGCACTGCTCTACCAACAATACTAATAAAACTGGATAGGGCAAGTTGATGGGAAACCACAGAGGCAGTTTACACAGGAAGGTGCCTGTCGATTGGAGCTGTCAACTCTGTTTAAGTTTGGAATTGCTTATATTTATTAAAATGCACGAATACATGCATACACACTGAAGTTCTTTTCTTTATGACACCAAGAAGTTATTTGAAAATGTTTTATTTATTAGATATTTGCCACGCTCTCGTGAAATAAGATTTGACCAGTTATATCTTGGGTAAGTCAAAATGGATTTTCATCAGACATTGTAAGGCACCTATCCTTCCGAATATTAATCTGCTTGCCAAAAGTCACTTTTTTCTTCTGACTGAGAGGTATAATGGGAAAATTGCAATTTATTTCCCCTCCCCGGTCTTCATTTTCAAGAGCAGTTGAACCAATTTTCCCCTTAAGCTTTTTTAAAAAAGCAATTTTTAGTTAGATCAGACCTGCAAAAGTTTAAGCTTAGAAATTAGTAAGAATGTCTTTAGCAACTGAAAAATGAAGTTTGTAATGAAAATGTTTAGGGTGGCCTTAGGAATCTATGCACTCCACCTATAATTTTTCATTTTGTATTTCTCAGATTAAACAATGTTATAAAGAGGTGCTAAAGTAAAACTATTTCAAGCCTACACTTAACACCTGTATGATTCTTACACCAGTGTCCTTTTAACAGAATGGTAAAACAAACACTAAATCCTTGGAAGCAGCTGCCTACAAAGACTGGTAAGTGTTTACAAGTGGACAAAACTAGAGCTACATGACAAAAGAAATTGGTACACTGTTTAACCCACAGCCAGATAGCTGCAAACACTCTGAAGCATGATCAGAGTGGGAAGTTTAAAAGTAAGAATTAAAATGACAATAGCATTGCCCTGCTACTGACAGGACAGCCACCCATTGTAGGGTCTGAGGCCTTTTTCTGCAGCCACATTAGAGGAGCAGCTGCCATGAGCTAAAAAGCAGAAAATCACATCCTCACATTCCATCTAAACAATGAAATATCTGTCTGTTAAGACGGAGATCCCATCCTAATAGTACCCACCACCACCATATAAAGAAACAGATCTTAAGATGTTTAAAGGAAACTTTACTTGATAGCATTCTGTCTGGCAAGGAATCATTTAACAGTTGTGACTGTGAAATCTATATTTCTTTATTGTTTTGTCTTTATGGTCCTTACTTCTCTATCATTTATCTGTATGGTTTCTGTCTGTTTCTTTGATTGTTTCTGTATGTTGCATAACTAATTTTGCAAGATTTAAATCAACTAAGGTGGTGGGGTATGATTGATTGAAGAATTGTTTTGTAATATGTTAAGATTGGTAAAAGAATTATTGTGTATAGCTAGGGCCCTACCAAATTCATGGCCCATTTTGATCAATTTTACGGTCATAGGATTTTAAAAATCGTTAATTTCATGATTTCAGATATTTAAATCTGAAATTTCATAGTGTTGTAATTGTAGGGGTCATGATGCAAAAAGGAGCGTGGGGAGAGGGAGGTCGCAAGCTTATTGTAGGGGGGTTGCCGTACCACTACCCTTATGTCTGTGCTGCTGGTGGTGTCAGTGCTGCCTTCAGAGCTGGCTGGCCAGAGAGAGGTGGCTGCTGGCCAGGAGTCCAGCTCTGAAGGCAGAACAACCCACAGCAGCAGCACAGAATAAGGATGGCATGGTATGGTATTGCCACCCTTACTCCTGCGCTACTGCCTTTAGAGCAGCCGCCCCTCTCTGGCTGCCCAGCTCCAAAGGCAGCGCAGAAGTAAGGGTGGCAATACTGCAGCCCTCCTACCCCCCGCAGCCACCTTTTGGGTTAGGATCCCATTTGAGAAACACTGGTCTCCCCCATGAAATCTGTATAGTAAAGGATAAAGGCACAGAAAAGACCAGTTTTCAAGTTCTGTGATGCATTTTTCATGGCTCTGAATTTGGTAAGGCCCTAGATATAGCTAAGCAGGACTCAAGTTTAACTATATAAACTGGGGGTCCAAAAGGAAGTTCTTTGGAACCTACTCCAGGACACAGCCCAAGTTCAGAGCTGCCAGACCTCAACACCCTGTCAACCATGTTGTGCAGAAGTTGGAGGAGCTGCAGATGACCTGATCTTGATTGGCCACGAGGAAAAGTTCATCTGCCTTATTGGGAGTGGTGAGCACTGAATGCTGTGTGTGTGTATTCTATTTTGGTAACTGTTAATAAAGAGATTAAGAATATTACTGTGTAAGGCTCTTTCACTGGTAAAAGGCCTCGCAAACCTGTAGAAGATTACTCCCTGAACCCTAGGAACTGCGTAAGGGTAGGTGCCTTTGGCCCTAGGAAAGCGTGCAGGTGCCTAAATTAACCGGGTTATGCCTTGAGCCCATGGAAGGATAAAGGTGGGGTGCCTTAGAGTGTGCGGGTAACACCATGAATGTCAGTCACCACTGGATATTCTGGCAAGAATTACATTTACTATAATAATTGGGGAAAAATCAGAGGTGAAATGCTTCTAGCCCAAAGATGGTGCCATGACATCATTTATCTACTTCTCAGATAAGTAACCCCATTAGCATTTCTAGACTTATGGGCAGTTTCAACATCAGCTGGTAATTAGACTGCCAAAAGGTTTTCCTTTCTACTAAGTCAATTCTAGTCCATTCCATTTATAGCAATACCGAAACTCTGCTGGATTTGTGGAATAAATTCACAAAATGTTATTCCTATTTTCAATTCAGTAATGTAAACAGCTACTTTCATTTCACTACTAATCCTGTCACATAAAAGTTACAAGATTTTTCAAGTTCCATAAAGTTTTACTTACTTGTGATGGCTGCTGCTGTGACGATGATGATGGTGGTGGTGATGATGGTGTTTCGAATGATGCTGGTCTTTCTCAGCAAGAGACGAGGATGACGAATTAGAATGTGAAGACCCTAGGCTCTTCCTCTGTTCCTTTGTCTTCTGCAGTACTCTCTTGTAGGACAGTGTACAAAGCCAACACAACAGCTTCCCATCAACCTTTTAGGAAAAAATTCACAAAAAGTAAGCAACTGTACTTAGTGCTAGGAGAAAGATAACTCTAGAGGAAAAACTCTTACTCTGATTTGCACAGGGATAATAGATAATTCTAACCAAACCAATTAAGACTCTTTTGGCTAAACCTTCACAACCAAATACCACTACTGGGACTCCAGAATATGGATTTTATTCTTTAACATACATAAAAAAGTTAGAAATATACACAGTAACAGTCCATATTTGTGCCACAATTTTCTTATTTACTATACACTGTGGGACGTGGCAATGAAGGCCAGTAGTTACCTTCTGCAATAAATGAGACCAATGAAGTTAACTCAATATACTGCATCATCTTTTCTAGTTAAGTTACACTTCTGAAAAGTGAATCATCTCTTCAGCATTTTAGTTGCCTTGTAAAAGTGGCTATATAATATGTGTTGGACATATGTCAAATATTCCTCCCCCAATGCCAACACCCCCCCCACACACACAAAAAAAAAAAAAAAAAAAAAAAAGGAAAATCCCTACTCCTAAGTAAATTTTTACTTTAGGCATCATGCAGCCACTCAAGTCTTCTTTACTCAGGGCAGCATCAGACTGCCTAGACCAGCTGCAATACAAACCAAGTAAATTATTTTTTAGCAGTTAAGGAGAAAAGAAGTCTCTTGTTGACAGCACTGTTCTGGGATTCAATTAAAAAGCGTGATCACCCATAATGTCATTTCACCACCACTTTCTGGACAAATGGTTTTGGCAAGTGCCCCTCTAAGAAATTAAAATACACAGGTCTGCCGAGAGCAGTCTCTTTCCTCTCTTCAGTCATATTCTATGGTTAAAAGGAACTCTTGCAAACTGAAGGATAGGACAAGATGGAAGTGACAGATCCAAGCTAAGGAAATTTGTAGTGTTGAAGGTTAGGGGGAAAACACAGACTACTCAACTGCCATGGTCAGATTATTTTTAGTTTATAAAAAGAGAATGAATTTATTCCAGAATAAGTCAGTAGAGAAGCATCGAATCGCCATGACTCAAAAGTTTAATACAAAATGCTATGTCAGATCTTTATGTTAGAAAGCCTAATGCAATTCTCTTTATACCCTGTTGCTACTTGTGAAATTAACTCCTGCTATTTTTTTAAGAAGGAAATATTTCAAATTGTATCTTTTGTTTTCAGACCCAGCCTTTACAGTACCACCACAACAAAGCATACCTTCCTTCTTCCCTCCTCTTTGCGATCAAAAGCACATTGCTGCTTGCACTGTTCACACGTCTGAGGCGGTCCATATTTCTTTTCTGAATTTGTGCAACGCTGGCATTTAGTGCCAATAAATGCTGCAATAATATTACAGTACTGACAAGGCTTGGGCTGAAAAATAATGGAGAATTAGAAATTAGTACATTAAAAATGCTTAACAAATTAGCACTATAATTATTAAAATAAATCATGCTTCTAAACTAATCTTTAGAACTTGAGGGTAAGAACAGTAGAAAAGTTTGATATTTAAATCAACGATGGCCCTCGTTTTGTTTTGTTTTAAAGTGATGCTAGCTCAACTGAGACAAAAATAAAGAGTGTTTTGCACACAAACTTGCATACATGCTCTGTGAAAGAAGTGCACACGTTTTTTGGATGTTGCCTTCTCCAATTTACCAGGTCAAACATTTTTTCTGTCGAGAAATCTACCTAAACCTAAAAAGAGTAATTAGATCATTTGCACTTCTCTGAAGGTTTCTGAGAACCATGAAGACCCTTCAGATACCCAAGGGACTTGAGCACTGCAGAACTTCGAAGCACTGCAGGCACAGGCTTCAGATATAATGCCTGCTCCTACATCCCTATGGGGAGTAAAACAAACCTTCAGCTAACTAACGGTCAGTTAATTGAGTTTAACCTTTACTATAAAATTAAGCCAATAAACACATGCAATTAGAAACTAAAATTACGGTAATCAGTTTCTAAAAAATTCCTTTCTAGTTCATATATGACCTTATTTTGCTTTGAGGCGGTTTCCTTTTTTGATAAAGTATTGCCCCAAATGTTGGTGCATCTATATTATGCTTGGTGAGATGTTTTACAACCCTTTAGAACTTCCAAAAGAGATCGTACTTTATCCAGTTTAAGTTTATGAAGAGCTGGGTAAATTACATGCTGGTAATTTTTACACTGAACTAGTACAATAAATTGAATCTCATGTAAAAATGTGTTAATCTAAGGGCATAGTTTACAAGATTTAAGTGCTTCTGTTCACATGAGAAATTGCTATGCATTACCAACAATGCCTTCTCTAAAAGCATACAGTGCAATTTAACGTAAATACTGTTCATGAATATGGACTCAACTATTACATGCAAAACTTTTCTAACACAGCACTAAGGGCTGGTCCACACTACCCGCCTAATTCGGCGGGTAGAGATCAATCTTCTGGGATCGATTTATCGCGTCTCATCTGGACGTGATAGATCGATCCCAGAAGCGCTCCCCCGTCGACTGCGGAACTCCTGCTCGCCGAGAGGAGGAAGCGCTGTCGACGGGGGAGCCTGCCTGCGCCGCGTGGACCCGAAGTAGGTACTTTTAGTTCGATATAGGAAATGTCGACTTCAGCTACGCTATTCTCGTAGCTGAAGTTGCGTTTCCTATATCGATCCCCCGCGCCAGTGTGGACCAGCCCTTAGTTACAACTAAAGATGAGGAAATATAAATCATTCCTACAGTAATATTAACCAGGCCACATTACACAAGCAGAATTTGATGGTACGCTTGACAGCACGTGGAGTCAACATTCCTTCGGAACCTTCATTTTTGTATTATGTTAATAATGGAACCTTCATACTGCATAACCACATTTTCACATTGAGTCACTCATTAAAAAAATACCAAGGGGACACTAAGCCTCTCAGATAGCTAGCAGCATATCTTGTCAAGTGAGCATTTATGAAAACATGCAGGGATTTACTGTGTACATATAAAATGCACACAGACTTTAATTTCCACTACATGTGCAGGATGAACAAGTTTCAATGATTCATAACTATGAAACTTGGTTGTGAATTGCCCTGAATGAATCGTTTCAAACTGAACCATTTTTTAAATTTTGTGGAAAAGTATGCCAATTTTTCTAAGTGGGAAAAAAACGCAAATAGCTGAGGGCTTTTTCCTTAAGTTTTTCAGAGGATTTTTCTTAGGTCCGAGAGTAAGCACAGAAACTTTCATTCCAAAAGATTAATTTTTCAGGAAAAGTGTGCGTGTGTGTAAAAATGTCTATAACTGAAAATATTTTACAATCTTAACTAGTGACAATCTAAATAAGCTTATAATACCAAGATACATGCTATTCTTTGGAACATCTTTTGCCTTTGTAGACCAACTGAAATTTGTATGTATTTTTGACAATGAACTGCCAACTCACCGTTCCAAACTGCTTCACGTTTTGGGCACATTTCTTGCATATTGTGTTAGTTTTGCTAGAGAGAAGATTTTGCAGTTTACTTTAACAACAAACAAAAACTTTCAAATTCTTTCCCATATGCAATTACCATATAATATGCATGCAAACATAAGTTACACCCAATGTCTAGTTAAAGCAAACCAAGTATGGAGGGAGTCTGCCTTCTTTTATGTTTATATAGTACATTTGGGGCACTACAGAAAGCAAGTTATTGTGACTGTGTTTAATGCCAACTCACGGAATTCACTTCCAAAAGCCTAATATTTTCACTGACAATTATTTGCATTATTGCAACACATGATTTAAGACACAGCTTTTCTCTGCAGATATTATTGATAATCAACAGCAATGTTTGTGGATTTGAGATTTTAGCCACACACATGAAGGAAGTGTTTGGTACCAATTTAATACTCCTTTCTGAAGGCTGAAATAGTTTCAGAACACATACATACCTCTCTTGTTGGAATTCTGATCGGCAGTAAGTACATTTTACCATGGGATGTGCAATTCGACATTCCTGAAAGAAAATATCAGTAACTATTTATCAAAGCAAACAACCATGACGTTACAAGTTGATCTCATCTGACTTCTTCAAATAAGCTTTTATATATTGTTATTTTATACATCCACTATGCACTATACATTCATGCTTGAGGGATTAAAAAAACTACACACGCAATAGTTTATCCTACAACTTGCTCTCCACCATCTAGTTTTGTAGCAACTGTCCCATGTAACAGATTTAATAAAGAACAAAACCCTTTTCCCCCCCACAGGAAGCAGAATGCAGAAAGCGTGAAGAGGCTATGACATTTATCATAAAACACAAAACGATTTTTGAAGTAGGGATGTTTAAAACCCACTATTATCATTTTCTTCCAGGTAGAGCTAAGCAGAGGATTAGCGTGACTAATGCTCAACACTGGTGTGAGGGTGAAGGTAAGTGCTAGTATTTAACCATAGCCCAGAAGTGACCCTACCCCCTGGCCAGCCCCAAATGGTATTGCATCCTGGCTCACTCAGGGTGTAGCTCTAGGCAAGACCGGTGAGCAGAGCCTGATGCTGGGAGTGCAACTGGTTTTGTAAAGTGGTGCGAGAGCTCGCATTGGCTCATCCCTTCACCAGGGCAAAAAGGTCCCTTCGGGCATCATCCGAAGCTGGGGGACTTCCTGTCCTGAACAAGGTGCAGCCTGAGCATCACAGACAGGGAGCGGATGTGGTAGCGACAGAAACCCCGTGCCCAGTAACAGCCCCCCTCAGCCCCTCTTCTTCTTCCCCCGCTCAGGCCCCCCTTCTCCTCCTACTTCTTCCCCTCCCCGGCTCCCCCTCAACCTCTCCTCTGGGTCCCCTCTGCTCCCCCCTTCTTCCTCTCAGCACCCCCAGCCCTCTCCCCAACCACCCCTCAAACCTACCCGTCCCGCCTCGGCCCCCAGGCGCACCCGCCACCCCGCGGGCGGGAGGAGCCCGCTTCCCGCAGCCCCGCGCTCGGCCCCGCCCCGGGCGGACCTTGCAGAGCTGCTGGCCCTGGGAGAGCTCCTCGAAGGGGTAGCGCTGGTTGCACTTGGTGCAGGCGTACAGAGCCGGGGCCGCCGCCGCAGCCATCCGCGCCGCCGCCGACAGGGAGGGCGCGAGCTGCGGGGAGGGAGCCGGGCGAGGACAGGGGAGGGAGGCGGGGCCGACGCCAACGACTCAAGCCCGCCAATAATCCTCCAGCCGCGCCCGCTGCACCGCTAGGCCCCGCGCAGAGCCTGGGCCGCGAAGCCGCTTCCTTGTGTCGGCATCGGCGTCGCCCCGCTGCCAGCCCCGCCCACACGCACCCCAGCCAATCAACGCCGCGCGCCAAGCCAACCTTCAAACCTTGTAACCCAATGGCAAACCCCGCCCGCTCCTGCAGTATCCAATCAAAGCTCGGATTCGCGTCCTGCGGTTGCCATTGATTGGATCTCTTTCCCCCTTCCTCACTGGCTGCTCCGATTGGCCTGCTCAAGGCCTGTTCTGATTTTTCATTGGCTAAGAGGACACGCGAGCATTCTGACAAAGACCGTCCTCTTCCGCCGCCCGCGAGATGCGCCTGAGCAAGAAATACCTTATTTCAACAACAAACCTTGACGTCACTACTCTTCTCCGATTCGGTTGGTCAGGTCAAGCGATTGAGAACGAGGCTACGCCCCTTCCGCCAAACCTTCCCCTTCTATTGGGCAAACTGCTATCTTTATCGTTTGATTGGACAGTTGACATGTCAATCAAACGTCGGCTTGTGACGCACAGACGTTGTATTTCGTAAGGGGTGGGATCTATGCTGGGCAACCCCGCTCCCTTCTCCTCATTGGTCAATTGCCATGTCAGTCAAGCACTACCTTGTTGGCGTAGAGGCGCCTCTGGGACTGGAGAGGGGGTGGCGACTGTATGGGCGTCGCGGCCTTAAAGGGGCCCGCACCTGCTGTGGCCGCCCTTTGGGGACATGGCGGCGGCTGGTGACCCCCAGCACATGGTGAGAAATGGCGACGGGGTGGGGGCGCTCCCCTGTCCACCAGTATGAGCCGGGGGGGGCCAAGCTCCTGTCAGCCTAGCCCCGGGGAGGGGGGGCAGGATTCCCCCCTGGATCACCTGAGGCTCCCCCAGCACGGGTCCTGGTGGGGATCCCCCGGTCACCCCCACAGCACGGAGCTGGCTCGGAAAGACCCCCGATCACTCCCCCTCTCATCCCCCCAACACGGATTCTTTCTGTCGGGGACTCCCCGCCCCAGCAAAGACCCCCTCTGGATCACCCCCTCCACCCCCCGCCCGGATCCTGGTGGGAATCCCCCCTCCTGAGCAAAGACACCCAAATTCCGCCCTGCTCTGTTCCTAAGCCCAGACCTGCCTGGGAAAGACTGCTAGAATCAATCCCCTCCTCCAGCACAGTTCCTGGTGGGGAAAGACCCCCTCAAGGAGCACACCTCCTCTCCCCAGGCCAGATCTTGGTGGGAATTCTACCCACCCCCAGGAGCACTGACCTGGGTTGGTTGGAGGTGGGAGACGGTGCCCCCGAGCACCTCCATGCTTTGAAACTTCTGGGCACTACTGTAATGCAAATAATATGCATAGCTTTTATACATCTCTAGGTCTCCAGCTGTTTCTTACCATCCCTCAGCAGCTTGGAGCTGGCTAAAGAATTCTGGATGGGTAACATCATGGTGATGCTGCCTGGAATCTAATAAGCTAATGGCACATGTTTACTTACAACGGGCTTCAAATGTCTATTAAGAAAACTTACAATATTTTGTGATGCAGAAAAATATACAAATCTCTGAGTGTAAAACCTCTCAGCAGTATTACATGGGAGTCTCTGTATTGCACAGCACAGTCTGGTATCTGTGGCCACCAGAGAAATAGTGGAGACCAACACAGTTTGCTAAGAAGAGGTGTTTACGTTACTAGAAGCTGAAGCCAAAACCTAATCCAAGCAGAATAAATTACTAAAAGATATTGAACATCTAAAAAATATGTTTGCAAGAGCAAGTGAAATTTTGAATTTTAAATGTCTTCAGTCTAGTGGTGCATTTCTATGACAGATCTTCTGATAATGCTTCAGATGTTAAAAGGCTGGCCCTTTTAAAAGTGTTGCTGTTACCTCAAACTCTGGTATAGTGAGGAGGGTAAATTCCCATCTAAAGGACTTTTCTATACAAAAGAAATAGAATGTTGTAATAGTTTATTTGTATTTTCCAGCACTTTCTGGTGTCTGCCAGGGTTGTTGGTTTGTTGATGTCTGCTCTAGGACTCATCATAGGCTCAATTCAGCACTACTCAGGCTTAAAATTAAGCATTTGCTTAAGAACGCTGCTAAATCAAGGCCTAAAAGCCCAAAGAATCACAATCTAGGGACCAGAAAGGTATGTCTTCACTGCAGCTGTGAGAGAGCCTCCCAGGCTGGGTAGGCGGACTTATGCTAGCTCAGCTCAAGCTAATGCTCTAAAAATAGTGATGTAGACATTGTAACTCGGGCTTTCAAGCTTTCCTGGCCCCCTGGCTCTGAACTTGGGAGTGCCAGGCTGAGCTGCAATGTTTACACTGTTAGTTTTATTGTGCTAGCTTGAGTCTGGCTACCCAGGCTGGGAGGCTGCAGTGTAGACTTACCTCAAATGTCCCCACATGCATCTTTCCCAAGAAGCCTAGCTCAGGAAAGCATAGTGGGACCCTCTCTCTCCCAACTCTAACTTCCATGGGAAGGGGAGAGAAGAAAGCATGACTGTTGTGGGAAGCACAATAGGACACAATTGAGGCTACTGTACTGGTCCGTAGGCTACCAGCCAGATGATCCTAGAGAATTACTTGGACAATGAAGCTAGAATTGCCATGAGAATGTGGTTTCCCCACACTTTCCTGGTCTGCTGCCTTCACCTGACATTCGTGGCCCTCAGAAGTGAAGTCTGCTCTTTTTGCTAGCAACTGCGTTTGTGAGAGGAGGTGCAACTGCTGGGAGGGCGTGGTGCATGAGCCTGACTTCTGAGAACTTCTGGCAACGGGCCATAAACCATTAGCTGAAAGCACTATTCCCACTTCCTGGGCCACAGGTTAGAATCAGCTGCCCGGTATGACTGAAGACTGGGCTACGCTTAAAAGTTAAGTTGACATAGCTACAGTGCTCAGGAGTGTGAAAAATCCACATGCTGAGTGCCGGAGCGATGCTGACCTAACCCTGGAGTAGGTACAGTTAGGCTCATGGAAGAATGCTTCTTTTGACCTAGCTACTGTTGACTGGGGAGGTGGAGTTCCTACAGTGATGGAAAAACTTCTGTTGCTGGAGGAAACCTCTACACCAGGGAACCTCTGGCATGCGGCCCATCAGGGAAAGCCTCTGGCAGGCTGGGCCGGTTTGTTTACCGCCGCGTCCTTGGGTTTGGCCGATCGCGGCTCTCACTGGCCGCGGTTTGCTGTCCCAGGCCAATAGGGGCTGCGGGAAGGGTGGCCAGCACATCCCTCGGCCCGTACTGCTTCCCACAGCCCCCATTGGCATGGAGCGGTGAACCGCGGCCAGTAGGAGCTGCGATCGGCTGAACCTGCAGATGCTGCAGGCAAACAAACCGTCCCGGCCTGCCAGCGGCTTTCCCTGGCGGGCCATGTGCCAAAGGTTGCCGATTCTTGCTCTACACTGTGCTGCTACAGCAGTTTGGCTATAGCACTGTAGTTGTGCTGTTGCAGCACCTGTAGTGTAGACATGGCCTAACCCTGCTTAGCTTCCTCAATTTTGTCTCACTAAGCTTGCTCCACTCCTGTGGCCCCAGCTTTCCACCTGCAGCAGTCAGAGTTTATAGGGGAGGGGAGTGGGATGTAGGGATGCTTGTAGTCCTCTCGGCATAGTCCCTAGGTGGGCATTCTGAATGTTATTTCTTCTGATGGGACAGAAGTCAGAACAACAGTCTTGGCCTCAAATCAGAGAGAGGATTGAATAATAAATGTAATCTCAAATATACTGTTAAGATGTGGGCTTTTAAAAGTGAAATCCATCCTCAGTTGGGGGTTTACTGTACCGGCTCTGTTAGAATTCTAAATGTTGGTGGAGTGAAAAGTGACAATGCCAGCTCTTCATACTTTGGAATAGCAAGTGCCACACTAAGGCAGTTTTACTTCTGATTATACTGGGTCTATCTAGAATGTTGGCTTCAGTTACATGAGCTTGTAGTTGACCTTTGGCTGGCTTCTCTATGAGCTTGCGCAGGTTTGACACTGGACAATGGATGGCTAAGACTGAAGTATCCAGGGTGGGTTTCTTCAGTGTTGGTTGGACTTCCGTGTGTGTGAAGGAAGAAGGGAAGATTCAGTCTCTGAATGAGGTGTTTTGGTCAGGAATGGCACCAGTTGTTCATGATTCTCTTCCACAAGCCAGGAAGGGCGTGGGTTGGATTTACAAGTCTTGCATCAGGACTCCTTTATGGTGTCAAGAACTTCTTGATGAGTGAACGTATTGAACTCGGGGAAATGCAGGCAGGCAGAAAGCTCCTTGGAGAGGGATTTGGCACGGGTATTTTTAGTAAAAGTCATGGACAGGTCACCGGCAGTAAACAAAAATTCATGGCCCGTGACCTGTCCATGACTTTTACTATATATCCGTAACTAAAACATGGGCCAGGGGACGTGGGTGCTCTGGGGTGGGGGTGGGGGGCGGTCTGGGGTGCTGCAAGTACGGGGGGGGGGTGGCCCAGGACCCCTGCTGGTGCTGGGGGGAGGCGTACGGTGGCGTGCGGCTTGGGACCCCCGTTGGTGGGGGTGTATGTGTGTGGGTGGCAGCATGCGGCCTGGGACCCTGCTGGGGGTGGGCGGCATGCAGATCAGGACCCCTGCTAGTGCTGGGAGGGGGAAGGAGGGTTGGCGGGGCTGTCAGGCTCACTACTTGGCTCTGACCAGCGTGTCCCTGCAGTTCCTAGGGGAGGGGCGGCCAAGGGGCTCCACGCACTGCTCTCGCCACAAGTGCCAGCTCCGCAGCTCCCATTGGCTGGGAACCGCAGCAGTGTGCAGAGCCCCCTTGCCCCTCCACCTAGGAGCTGCAGGGACACGCTGGTGGGAGCCAGGGAGCCCCCGCCCCCCGGTAAGTGCTGCCCCACATCCCAACCCCCTACCCCAACCCTGAGCCCCCTCCCACACACCCAAACTGCTTCTAGCCCAGGGGCTGCCTGGTTCAGGCAGCCCGAGCCAGCACCAGCCGCTGCAGAAGTCACGGAGGTCACGGACGTGCAGCCTTACCTGTAATACAGCCTCAGCATAGGCTTTGAGGGATTAATTATGTTTCTTCCTGTCTGAATCAGCCTTTGTTTTCTGCATAAGTACTTGAGTTGCTGCCCCCTTCCTTCATCTAACACAAGGTGTCAAAAAACGAAGGGTGTCTGTGTTGGTGATGGAGAGGAAGGGTTCATTTGTAAGACAGCATGTCAATGGCAGAGGCCAGTGCAGAATGGTGATTATTCCACAGGTAACCTTGACTCCTCATCCTATGACTGGAATGCGGCTGCCATTTAGCAGGCTTTGGAATTGGCTGGAGTTCATGAGCCTTCGTGGTCAAATCAGGATGACTGGTCTTTTCTATTGCCTGAGCCATTGGCTTTGGTGAGGTGATGGTCTGTCCAAGACAGTGTAATGTCCTCTATCTTGATATCTAGGCTGAAGATCAGGGTCTGACTATTATCTATGTGAATCTGTCCCACCCTGCATTTGTGTCACCCAGCATAAGACAATCAAATTGCTATTCCTTTCCTCTAAAAAGGTACTGTACCTAGATACTGCCTGCAGAAAAACTCAACTGCAAAATTCCTAGGCAGCTTTGCCTGTTAGGAATGTAAAGGAGTTGGGTGCTAGTACCTGCTGTCATCTGCAGCTTCAGACTCCACCCACTTTCCCCATTCATGCCTGGATCCAAATTCAAAATCTCATGAATCCTCTCCCACTCCACTTCCCTCCCTGCTGACTCTCTTCATCTTGCGCACCCACCTCCCTCTTGGTGCCTTTATGCAAGTTTACTAGTTACTACACCTCTACCCCGATATAATGCTGTCCTCGGGAGCCAAAAAATCTTACCGTGTTATAGGTGAAACCGTATTATATTGAACTTACTTTGATCCGCTGGAAGGCGCACCCCCCTCCTCCCCCCGGAGCGCTGTTTTACCGTGTTATATCCGAATTTGTGTTATATCGGGTCGTGTTATATCGGGGTAGAGGTGTATCTGGAAGAACCCTCCTTTGCCTTTCTGCCTCCTGGGTTCTCCAGTTCTTTATAATCTCATCTAACTTTTGTACAGCCTGTACAAATCTAATCTAAAAAGGTGTTTGCTCCCTTGCTTGTACCTCTTAATTTTTCTCCTGTTAAGTCTAAGAGTATTATTTATGCTGTGTCCACACTACGGACCTTACAGCTGTATCGCTGCAGCTGCACCGTTGTAGGTCTGTGTAGCCGCTCTATGCTCTCCTGCCGACATAATTAAACCACCCCCAACGAGCAGTGGTAGCTATGGCATCGGGAGACACTCTCTGCCAACGTAGTGCTGTCCACGCCGCACTTTTGTTGGCGCAACTTATGTCACGGGGGTAACGCCCAGGAGAGGGAACAGAAACTGTGGTTGGTGAATATGGTCCATGAGTTAGACTGACCTTGATGGAGGTCCCTCCATTTTCATGTTAATTTTTGTACATTTCAGGTTGCATTTCCTGAAACATCACATACAAAGGGGATCCTTCCCATAAGAGTTCCAAAATCGGAAAAAAAAGTTCAAAAAGAAATAATGTTACAAAAAGAATTAAGCCAATCTCATGGGTTTTTTGTGGGGGTTGGTGGGTCTGTCATGACATTTGAGTTGGTGAGGTTGTGATTTTATTGGGGTGATGAGTGCTCTCTAAGCTGTTCTTGAACTTTTTAAAATTCAAATATCCAAGTCTCTGTAAAGCTCACTATCTTTCAGTAAGTTACAGAACATCTGGAACAATTCAGTCCTGTCCCAATTTGTGGAGTAGCATATGAAACTGTTGCTTGGCCACATTCATAAGTAAAATGTACTTGAAAGCATGTTATTATTTGGACTGTGGCAAGAAATGTTTGTCTGAACTACACAATGGTTAATACTTCAAGCTGGGAGTTGTCAACATTGATCCAAAGTGGATGGTTATATTGACTCTTCGTTGCAACATTCAAACAGAGAGTAACTGAATGAACATACTTGTAGCCAGATTGTCCTCAAGGGAAATGCAAATAAGTAAAAGAGGCAAATATTTATTTTGCTTTATGAAATTTTATGTCCAAGTGTTTAAATAGACTCTCTGGAGAAAAAAAAATTATGCATGTTGGTGGCTAGGTGCCACTTAAGCAAAGAAAGAAAACCGCAGTTGATGATATGTCCCTAGGCTTTTCCATGCAAACATGTTTTTCTGAATCTTGAAGACGTGTTGTATATATACTGGGTGCCAGTATGCACCCAGCCTGTCCCCTTCAGTTGTGGGGAGTAAAGGGATGAAAGTCTGGTGCTAGGGCAAGTATAGTGAAACAAAGGAATAGAACAAAATATTTTTTTTTTTCCTTATTTACATCAGACCCTGTTGATATGAGTTAGGGTGAAAATGAAGCTCATAGTCCCAGATGGTGGGACAGGAAATCTGGCCTTTGCAATGTAATTATATTATTAATCTCTTGCAGTGCTCATGAAAATCAAAATGCATCTGAGCACTCCGTCAGTAATTAGGAGGAGCTGGGGAGGAGAAATGTGTACCATAGGCTGGAGTAATTTGCCAGCTCCCCTTCCCAGGCTCTTCAGGGGGCATCCATTAGCCTCCCCCCATACTTTTGTAGCAGAACCTGATGGCATAATGACCACCATATACATCTGATTCTCCCTGCTTGTTGCAATTAGTGACTGGAAAATGAGGGTTGCAAGTAACAACTTTGTTTCATTTTTCAGGGTACTCTACGTGGAAGTTGTAAATCTGCATCAGTCACAGATGGACTCTCTGCAGCGTCATTTGTAGATTATCCGAAATACAAACCCTTCATTAATTCTGATTTGCAGCGCTCCCCTGAGAAACCAGTAATTCCATATCCAGAAAGTAACAGCAGAGGTAATATTTCAGTCCCGCATCTATTGCTGTGGGATCTGGGTGCCATGTAACAAGCATAGAGCATGCCCACAAAGGGCTGTAATCTCACTGTCTCTCCTGCTTTTACCCAGGGGAGGTGTAGTTTAATCTCTCTTCTCTTTCATGTAATTTCTCTTTCCTTAGTTCCTCCTGTTTTGCCCTCCTCACTGTCCCATTATGGATCTGTCTGAGGGTGATACTGCTCCCAGGGAAAGGTCTAATCAAAGAGGTGCTTCTTTTATTTGGATCTAAACACATTTAGTACAGCCCAGAGCAATATTCACTCCATAGCTCAGTGGTTCTCTTGTATTGGTGACCCCTTTCACACAGCAAACCTCTGAGTGAGACCTCCCCCCCCCCCTTATAAATTAAAAACACTTTTTTTATTAAGCACTATTAGAATTGCTGGAGGTGAAGTGGGGTTTGGGGTGGAGGCGGACAGCTTGCAAACTCCCCACTTAATGACCTTGTGACCCCAACCCCCAGTTTGAGAACCCCTGCCATAGCTGGAGTCCCATGGCTGAGAATCTTCTACCTCCTGTGCCTAAAAGTCTGATTTTGAGCCAGTCATGCTGCACTGAAAACGAGTGCAATTCCCTGGATGGATGGGTAGCTGGCTATTGACTTTATAACATAGCCTATGACTGACATATGGTCCTGCTTTCCCAACTCCCCCAGTGATTAGGGCTTTAATTTGAGCTCAGAAGTGGGTTTGAAGGAGAGGGGAGGCACTCGGTGTAGGGGAAGGGGCAGGATACAAAAGTTAAAAGGGGAAGAATTGCCAGAGGAACATTTAGAGGACACGGAAAAGCACTACCCATGAGGGGGTATGAAATGAAATGAGAGCAGAGTTGTATGGAGGGGTGGATTTGTGAAGAGTTTGAGATTCCTGGGGGGTAAGATGGAAGAAAGGGAAGGATTAAGCTGAACCTAAACCACAGGATTCAAACTCTAAGTTATAAAGTAGTATAACGTGGTTGGAGTGGCTGTTGTAATGCATGTTGTAGTGCAGTCTGACTTGGGGAAGGCCTGGTCCTTAATGGCCAGTGTAGTAAACTAGCACAGACTGCTTCTTAAATGTAACATGCACTCTGGCACATCAACTGCTTTCTGTCCTGATAGTGCTGTTGATACATAATTAAAGGAGCACTGTGGCTGAAACATAGAAGTATTCAGTCGTGCAGGGAGAGCTCTCCTGCGAATTATTGATGAAGGTGTATTTTCATATGTTGCCTAGTGGTAAACTGAAGCCACGGTGTGCAGCTGGTTTTCATTGTTCCGCGCTGAAGACCTGTTAACTCCAGAACATTGACTTGTAAAATAGTCTGGTAGCAAAAATGTGAGAGAATTTTCTTAATTCAAAAACGGTGCTGTGTGATCTGTACCGTAATTAAAAAACAAACAAACAAAAATCCAGTCTCTTGCTGTCGCATTGGGAACAGAGTCATGCTGTCTATAACCCTGTCTGCCTGTGAGCTCATCCAAATATTTAGCTACTTTCCACTGACTGTTTGTGTCCATACTTTTAAATGCTAGTTTCTATAGCTGTAACGTATAAAAATATACACCCATGCACTTATCATTCATTTATATATTATTATTATTTATTAATTAGTTACTTTAAGAGTAACAATGGGTTTTGTCTGTCTACCATTCTACAATTCAGAGTTTGACGTCTTTGCTTCAGAATTTGCCCACTATACTGTAGTAACTGTTCTTTCCCTTTTGTGATCTTATATCAAGATGTCAATATCCACCCTTGCATGTATTAATCGGTCCTTTTAATAAATGCACCTGCTTTGTTACCTTCAGTGTGGGTTTCAGTACAGAGGTGTCATGTTAATGTGACTTTAACAATACTAATCTGCAGATGTGGTCTCTGTATAGATGTATTCTGCTTTAATGGGACTTCACCTGGGAGTAAGGGTCCTTTTGCAGAATTGGGGCCAGTATTAGACAATACAGTGTAGATCCATAATACCGTAGATGACCAGCATAAGGTTTCAGCTCAAGATGATGCAGTTTCTTTTTTTGTGGTAGTTGACTGTCTAAAGATTCTGTGGGATAATTGGTGGTTAAAGGAGGAATTTGAATTAAGAGAAGGGTGCAAGTGAAGTGGGGAGGGAGTTCCAAATCAAAGGGGAAAAAGGGCAAAAAACAGCAATGGGAGAAGGATACAAAAGTGGCACCCAGAAGGGCAGCTTAGGAGGAAAATAGAGCAACACTGTGGCGAAGAGGATTTTTGCATCTCTTCTGACTCACGTTCACCTCCCTGGTTTCAGTGAGTATTCACAGTGTACACTAATGCACTGGTTGAGTCTGTAGCCACACTGAAATGCTAGCGAGTAATTGTTTATATCAGGGCTCACAGGCCGGATCCGGCCCGTCAGGGCTCTCAATCTGGCCTGCGGGATTGCCAGCCCCATGGCACAGTGGGGCTCAGGCAGGTTCCCTGCCTACCCTGCCTGCACCGCTCTCGGAAGCGGCTGGTACCACATCCTTGCAGCCCCTGGAGGAGAGGGGGGGAAGAGGGCTCATTGCGCTGCCCTCGCCTGCAGGCACTGTCCCCCGCAGCTCCCAATGGCCGGGAACGGGAAACCGCAGCCAATGGGAGTACCCACAGGCGAGGGCAGTGCGTGGCAGAGCCACCTACCCCGCCCCACCCCCAGGAGCCACTGCCGGACATGCTGGCCACTTCCGGGAGCGGCGTGGGGCCAGGGCAGGCAGGGAGCCTGCACCCCGGAGCCACTTGAGGTAAGCGCCCGCACCCCGAACTCCTCCTGCACCCCAACCCCCTGGCCTGAGCCCCTAATCCCCTGCCGCACCCCTCCTGCACCCGAACCCCCTGCCCTGAGTCCCCTGCTGCACCCCAACCCCCTGCCCCAGCCCTACATTCATGGCCCTGCATGCAATTTCCCCACCCAGATGTGGCCCTCAGGCCAAAAAGTTTGCCCACCCCTGGTTTATATATCCCATTGAGCTTATAGTGGGGTATCAGTCTTGCACTTTACTACCACTTCAGTGCCAGTCTTCTTCTACCTATATGATAGAATGAGAGATGCAGTCAGGAAATCTGTTGTTGATTATATTAATTTAAAGGCAATTTCTCTTGTCACTGAGCACTAGCTCCACTTGTCCAGTATGTCTTCAGTGCAGGTAGAGTTGAAGGAGGGAGCCCAGCAAAGATAGCCTGTGACTCTTCTGATGTTGTCAAGGGCCAAAATCAAGCTGTGGGTAAAGGGGCCTGGCAGTAGGGGCTGTGCTGTAGAAGTTGCCCCCAAACCGCTAACTGATTTCAAAACTGGATCAACTGAAGCAAGTTTGTTCAGGCAATGCAGTCTGGTTTACCCAATACCTCACACACTTTGAAACTCTATTCAGCTGAGACTCTTTAAAAATCAGTTAGGACCTTGGGGGAAATTTCCCCTGTATTGACCAGACTTAAGGGACATGGGTGTTGCATGGGCCTTGGCATGTGGAGGGAGTGCGGGAAGGTGGCAAGAGGAGGGAGTGGTTGGCATTTGTTAACGTATTAACACATTTAAAAAGAAACGTTTAATATTCAAGTGGCAACCTGAGGCGCTGTCTCTTACTGGCGTGTAATGAGGATGTCTAATTCAATTACAGCAATATTTTCTGCTCTGAAGAATCTTCAGGAGAAAATTCGCCGACTAGAGCTGGAACGGATTCAGGCAGAGGAGAATGTGAAACACCTGAGTAAAGAAACATCTGACTATAAGAAAGTGCTAAATGAGCAAATACAACAGAGGGAGCACTCCAAGACGGAGGTGTCCAAGCAAAATCAAGGTTTGTTCACATGTAGCCTTTGCGTGGTCAGGGTGTAACAATACAAACTCCACCCACGGTAGCTGACTGGCTTTAGTGTATTGTGTGGGAACATTCTGCCAGGAATGAACTGTTTGTGTGTTGCACCCACAGAGACTTAGGGCTTGTCTACACTTAAAAGTGGCACAGCTGCGCCACTGCAGCTTCACCGCTGTAGCACTTCGGCATAGACACAACCTACCTACCCTGATGGGAGGGGTTCTCCCATCAGTATCCACTTCCCCTAGAAGTGGTAGCTAGGTTGATGGAAGAATTCTTCCAGTGACCTAGTGCTGTGTACCCATGGACTTAGGTAGGCTTAACAGCATTGCTCAGGGGGGTGGATTTTTCACACCCCGACTGATGTAGTTAAACCGACTTAATTTTCTAGCATAGGCCAGGCTTTAGGGCTTCTCTACACAAGGAAATTGACTGGAATGGCTATTGCAGAATAAACTATTCTGGAATAGCTCCCTGTGTGGACACTCTGATTCAAGAATAAGAGTGTCCACGTGGGGAGTTATTCCAGAATAGCTATTGCGCTTTAAAATTACACCCTACATTATTCTGGACTAATCTACTCATAGGCTATGTCTGTGCTACCGCGGTAAATCAACCTATGCTATGCAACTCCAGCTACATGAATAACGTAGTTGGAGTCGACGTGCCTTAGGTCAAGTTACCATGGGGGTCTACATCACCGGGGGTTGACGGGAGAAACTCTCCCGTTGACTTGCCTTACTCCTCTCATTGGGGATAGAGTACAGGGGTCGACTGGAGAGCGATCTGCTTTCGATTTGGCAGGTCTTCACTAGACCTGCTAAATCGACTGCTGGTGGATCAATCTCAGAGCCTCGATCCAGGCTGTAGACCTAGCCATATATACACTCCTTTAATGCATTAGACCTTGTCTACACTGGGAAAAGTTACATTTTTCTGCATTATTAGAGCCCTGGAAGGGCTGCCAACGGTGGCACGTTTTGATCTTGTTATGAGTGTAGCCTTGTCCTATGTTCAGCAGGATTGGAGATGAAGAGGTGAAGTCACTCGCTGAAAAACAAATGGAATAATTCCAGTTGTGCTCAAATGAAGCTAGTGGTCTGTGATACATGCGTAACAGTTCCTGTTACCATATCTTGTTTGTCATTGAGCAGGATTTGCAGGATTCTGATTACTTGCCTAGTTGTAGAGACTGTACATTGAGTGTGAGAAAATTTACAGACATTCCAGCAATTAGCACCAGGATTTTTCAGGCAAAGTGGCCAGACTGATTTCCTCAGAGTAGGAAAAGATGTGTTGGTTGTGCCACTGAACTAGAGAACTGTTTTGAAGACTTTTTTCTTTTCTTTTTTTTTTTAAATCACAGCTTACTTTTTCTGTTAAGCTATGGAGGAGGGAGTGATGTCCTAGTTCACATGAAAGCTTCCTACAGATTTTACTCTATTGTAGAGCCCTGTGCAGGACAGGTGTTTTTTTTTGTTTGTTTGTTTGTTTGTTTTTTAAATCCTGGTCCCATATCGCTCTGCAATACCCACTCTCTCTCTCCCACCCACTCTCGTATTGTTTCTTACATTTTTATCCTGTCCCATCTGCAAAACCTTAGATCCCTGTATGAGAGTCAGATTTCCCCCATGCTACAAAAAGTCGGTTAATATATTATAAATATAAATGGAATTCAGATACAATTTTTACCACTACAAGAATAAAACAAATCTTGCTTACACCATGTAAAAATATACTTTAACTGTTATAATAGACATCAAATCTTTTTTCGCTTAAATTTAAGTATTAAAAGGTGTTGGTTTTTGTTTTAAAGTATTTTCTTGCAGATTACCACAGTCTGATTTTTTTTTTTTGCCCACCCAATCTTGCCCATAACAAAATATGTTTTACCCACTCTCACTATTACGGCAGTGGGTCCTGTGGGACACGCAGAATCCCAGTCCCGTTGCAAGGCTCTGTTCTACTGGATGATTGGTATCATGGAAGGATTTTTAAACTGTGAGCTCTGGGGCAGAGACTGTTCCTTTGTTTTGGAGCAGCACTTAGCACATTGGGGATGCTACTGGAAGTGAATTAACTGACTGATTTCACATTTCCACTTTCTCTATCTTAGAACTGTCTTCTCAGCTTGCAGCTGCTGAATCTCGTTGCAGGCTTTTAGAGAAGCAGCTGGAATATATGAGGAATATGATAAAGCATGCAGAAAATGAAAAGACAAGTGTCTTGGAAAAACAGGTAAGTTTCACCCAATCCAAGTTTACCTGCTAGTTGTACTAGAGAAGTTAATGAATTAAGGCATGATGTTGAGCAATCATTGTAATTCTGGCACCTTTAAATGTGATTCTCTATGCTGCTTTAACCTATCTTTAATCTAAATAAATTAAGAATAAAGTTCTCTGCTCATATCTGCCAGTCCTATTTCAACACTGATATTTTGCTTTCTCCTTATGAACACATCTCTTGTTGAAGTCAGTAGATGTGCTCTCACAGTATGAATAAATCCTGAGTCTGTTAGTTCCCTCCAATGACAAATCCATACCTCTAGGACAGTGCTTGGCCCTGCCTGCAACCCCCCCAAACTCCTCGTCTATAAATAATTCTTTCCCCCCTCAGATGTTTACATCCTTAAAACATTTGTAGAGACTTATCCTGGTTTCCTCCTTGCATTATGTGATGCCTCTGCATGTTCTCAAACTCAAGGTTTGGATGATTGTGGAGGCTTTTGTGGTGGTGCATTTCTAACTGTTTTTTGCTTTTTCCTTTTCTCTTTGTAGGTCACTTTAGAGAGAGACCGACTTCTAGATCAATCTCATGTTCAATCTAAATTGGAAAAGCTGGATTTGCTGGAACAAGAATACACCAAACTAACTGCAATGCAGTCTCTAGCAGAGGTCCGTCATTCCTCTTGCACACTAAATCAGATTTGTCTGGGTCATGAGTATTGAGCATGTTTTGGTCCTCTGCCAAAAGATCACTAATAGAGCTGAATGTGCGTCCTACAGGAAATTCTGATATTTTTAACATTTTTGACCCAAATCAGGATGTAAAGTTGAATTTTTTGTATGGAACAAATTCTGAATTGTTTCAACATTTTCAATCGAAATGAAACATTTAAACATTCCCAAAATTGAGAGGTTTCATTTTGGTTTGTTTAAAAGACCCCAAACTCTTCATTTATAGTTATTTCAACATTAAACTGCATTTTCTTACTGGGGCATGTTGCTTTATAGGAGTTCTAGTTTGGGAACCCGCTGTATCCATTCGCTCACTGACCAGACTCCCTTGCTGGACTACATCTACCATGATGCACCACTAGAGTTACCATCTGGCTGGTATTTGACCAGCTTGGCCAGTTTTTTTATGGATTTGCCAGAAAAATAATTTAATATGCCAGGTTTTTTTTATGTGCATCTAAAGATTTGCATTATCACAATGCACTGAGATATCTAATGTTAAAAGTTTGTGTTCAGTTAAAGATGCTGCAGTGTTCCCACTTCCGCAGTTTACGCGATAACAGATCAAAACTGTTGAAAATACAGCAGCTTTCTGCCCACCAGCACGCAAGCACATCACGTGCACTTGTGAGAGTGAGGAGACATGTGATATCAATCTTATCTATATGTGTTCTCTCTTTAGATACTATAAATGGCTGTTGGGGGGCGGTGGGATGTTGCCTTGTGGTTGGAGTTTGGGATTGCGGTGGGATGGCCTTGTTGGGGACCCATCATTTCAAAAGTGGTAACCCTCTGCACCACACACAGTGTTGTCAGAGGCAAATCTTAATTGCATTATGGAAGATGTAGTCCAGCCAGGGAGCTTGGCTCATAGGAGAGAATGGGGGCTTGAACTACAGTGCCCAGAAGGCACCACACTGATAGTTCCATAAAATAAACTGTTTCCCTATTTGAAACTAAATATTTTGGGTCAGTTCAACACAATACAATATTCTGATTCAGGTCCAAGTGACCCAAAAATGAAATATTTGTTTTCTTGAAGAACTTGGATATTTTGGGGCAAAATCGATTTTTTTTTTTTTTTTTTTTTTTTTTTTTTTTTTTTTTTTTT